>NC_092638.1:56661656-57261656 GCF_039555335.1 Amphiura filiformis
ACCTACTGCAGCTAACGAACCACAGCGGAATGCATTATGGGATTGATTTGCTATGCGTAATGGGAAGGGTATCACAATCATTTATTAACATGGGTTTCACTGCGGCGTTCAGTCAAGGACACACTCTGTGGACGTGTGCGTTCAGTCGTAGCGTAAATATTGATCTGGATGGTACGGCATACAGGTGAACTTTTTTTCAGTAAGCTAGGGGGTCTTTTTTTAGCGGAGGCATATTAGAGAAGATGGCCCCCTTGAATAACAGTTTAAGACCTCTTACCTTGCAATGATATTAATGAAGCAATAAAAGAACAGCACAATTGAGATACAAAATCGGATCAAAAATCTCAATCTTCGGCCTCCGAAGAAGTTGTATGACGAGCTATACCTACCAGGTCAAAGTTCATAACAAACTTCTTAGTATATTTTCCAGTCGTCTGGAGATGTTGATTCGAAGGTAAAAGTTTAGGGGCGAATCCATGTGGGATTATTTTATCTAGTCCATGCCGGCCCCCCCCCCCCAAAAAAAAAACTCCAAAACTTAGGAAATCAAGCTTAGCTTAGGGGTTGTGCAATAATTATGTGTACCCCGGGGTGGTGAATTGGTGTGCCAAAAATCGCTTCACCCCCCGGGGGGGGGGCACTTCAATATGAAATGGATATAGCCTAGGTGTAGGGCTGGCACTTTCACACTAAGGGCATTCGGTGAGAGCAAAATGTAAAAATATGGGGCATCGGGTGAGAGCATGATTTTTGGCATTCGGTGAGAGCAAAATGTAAAAAATATGGGGTCATTGGGTGAGAACATGACCTTTTTTAAAATGGAATCTTTGGGTGAGAGCCGAAAAAAGCGCCACAAAAACCTCGAAAATCTAATTTCTAGTTCAAAATGGCTTCAAATTTCATTGTTTTTTCAAAATAAGTAACAAAATCAGTGATAAATGAAAGTTGCGTTCAAATTGAACTTGTAAGGGTCTTTGGGTGACAGATCAAATGGAAAAATAGGGGTCTTCGGGTGACAGAGCATGTGTTCGTAAAAAAAATGGGGTCTTTGGGTGACAGCGATGCTGAAATTCGAAAAAGGGGGTCTTAACAGCCCTATACATACGCGTCACCTCCAAAGTTGGAGTCCCCCCCCCGGCCCCCCCCCCCCCTTTGGCTGCAGTGGGGTAGCCAGCACTTTTCAGGGGAAAACAAATTTTAAGGGGGGCACCTTTTGGCGACAAAATCAATTAATGTTACAAATGCGCGCGAAGCACTCGAAAAATGTTGCCATATGGTACAGAAAGTGAATAAATTCGCGCTAAGCGCGCAAAAATTGGCACTTTTTAGGTTAAAATTGCAAAATATAATGTAAATTTGGTCAGAAACACAAAAAAGTCTTAAATGTCGGGGCGGTCACCATCCCACAGGGGGGCAAGACTTTTCACAGGGGGGGGGGCAGCTACGCCACTGTTTGGCTGTGCCAAAAATCTTTGCCTCCCCATTTTGACGTGACAAAAACCTTTTCCCCCACTTTTGACATGCCAAAAAATCTTTGCCCCCCCCCCTTACATACTAAGATTTTGGGGGACCCGAATTTAAAACCTTAAATTGTCTTATCATAAATTCTATAGGCCTAATGCGAGCGCAGCGAGCAGGAAATTTTGCATATTTGAGCGTGTTCCTAATGTTTTCCTACACCTTTTAGTTTTAAGGGCGTAATATAGAAATGGTACCCAAAATATCTGTGCCAAAAATCACTTGCCCCCCCCCCCTTTCGACCTACCAAAAATATTTGCCCCCCCACTATAATTCACCACCCCGGGGGTACACATAATTAGGCCTATTGCACGTACGCGTACCACTCCTTAGCTTAGCTTAAACCGAGACAAATTATGGCAAATCAGCGGCCTGAGTCAGCCGGCCCTCGCCCTCACCCTACCCGGCCCCGTCTGTGCCGCTGCCCAACCCAGCCCCCCCCCCCGGCCTAATTGACAATTATGGGTGATCAGCCTTCGGATAGCATAGCGTGGCATAACGTGGGTCATCATATCGGGGGCGGCGCCATAGATGATGGGGAGCCCAGACAAACAAGAACCTAGACCTATAACTTTGGTTTGCGTAGTGAAGTCAACACTGCTTAGCAACGATTTTGACAAGGACGCAACCCGGACGCAAACAAGCAGACATGTTCGCGTCTACAGAACGTGTTGCGTTTGACGCGGGCGATAACGGCGCAGCAATCACGCAAACGATCGCGTTTTTCGTTCCAGACATGAACGCTTATTTCTCCGCGTCCGACCACCCGACCAAAATCACCTTGGATACGTGGCTTCACCTACTGCCATGGTTAGGGATGGGCAGTTACAGGTCTAGGTGGTATGTCTATGATGGGGAGGGGCGCGCCGGGCCTGATGGGGGAGGGGGGAGGCATACAGGCCGTTTTACGGCATTTTTCCTATGGGATTTTGACATCCGATTTCCTAAATTTTCAGACTCCCCGTGCCCTCTAGGCTTCATAACGCTACGCCACACTGGGAAAGCTATCACTTGACACTTCGGGGTGGGGTAGGTCTACTTCAGTGAGACCATGGCTATATTAACTTAAGCAATTGATTAAGGGTACTTGCCCATGAGTTTCATTCAGGGCCGTGTTTGAAAAACGGCACAGCGCATTAGTAAAAAGAATAAAAAATACTAAAATTTTCACCGGGGTTCGAACCACTGCCAATTGCACTATGAATGCTAAAGATGCCTATACTGTGCCACGGTGACTGTGCATGTGGTTAACATTCGGCGATTTTCAAAGATATACATATCAACACGTTTCTAGTGTATTGAAAATCAGAAATTGGTAGGAATACGGTCATAGAAAGACATATGACTCTACTTGTCTGTTTGTTTTTCATTTAATACAAATTAATTTTGATGAATTGAACTGGTACAACTCTTAGCACTCGTGATAAACGACGATTAATTTAGTAATAATAAAATGAAAACGCTAGGTCATTCACGACGTCATTTGTAATTTATGTCAAACCTGGGGAGGACCACACACATCCGTGCTGCATGTATACGTGCGCAATCGATACTCAATGATCCAGACAATAGCGTTTGAATATACCGCCCTGCTTGGCACATCTTGTCACTTGCGGGAAGATATACTATATAGGCCTACCCTAATAGCTTACAATAGATACCCCACCATAAATAGCTCTGTTCATTATCTCGCTGTGCTAGTTTATACGCGTAGTGTACGCACTTTTGAACCATATTTTGTTCAAAAATGATAGGAAGGACTGTTTTCAGCTAAAATGTTGGTTATCAGCAGATGCTTAATGATACCGGGAAGTGTTGCAGAAAGGTAAGCGTACTCTTTATTTATTCAAAATATCACATATCAATGAATTTAAATTTGAAATCCAAAAAGGAAATGTCAGGTCAAAATTCTCACCTTAGAATTATTGTGAAATAAAATCAAACCAAATTTAGGCTCCGCAAACAACGTCCAATTATTCCCATTGGTGTTTGCTACACGTACATATAATAAATTATGATTTGGGGCTAATTTGAGAAGAGTTAATGCCTCGAGTTTCAAAATACACCGAGTGATGTTTTTTGATCAAAAACATCGACAATTCAAGACTCTGTAAAAACAAATCAAGAATTTTGTGGGATAATTGCAACTAAGTAAAATGAAAGTTATGATCTAAGCTACCAGATGCATCATTAATTTCCTGACTATGATATTTAGTTGTGGGAAAAGATTACTTTAATGTTTTGGCGAGATTATTTCCCGCCAAAAAAATAAACAAAAAAGAGCATGTAGCCTTAAGGAGCATACAAGAATAACTGACAAAAGTAAGACTATTATAGCATTTGTTTCACAATCTGATAAAATCATTTCTTCTGGTGTACATAGTCTTGGCATCAGTGATCATAATCTTATTTACTTAGTAAGAAAACAGAAAAAGATCAAGCATGCTCCAAAAATAATTAAAGCTAGGTCTTTTAGGAACTTTGATGAAAACAAATTTATTTCCGATGTCAAAAATATAAACTGGAATGTTATTGAAGATTATGAAATTATGTTGATGTTGCATGGGATGTTTGGAAATCTCTATTTGATCAAGTTTGTAATACTCATGCACCAATTCAAGACAAAAAAAATTAAGAGTCGTAAGCCTGATTGGATGATGATTTTATTAAATTAAGTAAGGATAGAGATTATTATTAAAAGAAAGCTCACAAAACTAATGACCCTAGTGACTGGGAAATGGCAAAAGCACTTCGTAATAAATGTAATATTCGTAACAGATATCTTAAAAAGAAACACTGTACTGATGACATTAATGATAATGATCCCAAAAAGTTATGGCAAGCAATTAAGAAAGTTGTTCCAAGTAAAGTCAAGTAAATGTCGCTAATATACAAAATAATGTGACAAGTTTAAATGCTACAGATACTGCTAATGAATTTAACACTTATTTCACATCAGTTGGCACTACTCTTGCAAGTAATTTTGATGACATTAATGAAGACATAGGTGAATCATGCTCGTCTTCTGAGGTTAATTTCAATTTCAGTACAATTACCTCCGACTTTGTTCATGAACAAATTTGTAAGTTTTCAAATGATAAAGCAACAGGTCTTGATGGTTTTCTGTTTTCATATCAAACTTCTCAAGTTAGTAGCCTCTCCTATTATTTGTGAATCTATTGCTTACATTTGTAACCTCTCACTTTATTCATCAACATTTCCAACTGATTGGAAGAGAGCTAAGGTAACACCAATATACAAAGATGGCGATAAAGGTGATGTTGGCAACTATCGCCCTATATCAGTTCTACCTATCATTTCAAAAATTATTGAACGTGCAATTCATAATCAACTTTATGACTATCTCAGTGTCAAAGGCATTCTTTCACCAAGTCAATCTGGTTTTCGCCCTAATCATTCATGTGCCACTACTTTACTTGATGTTCAAGATTATATTTTGAAAAATATGAATAATCGTCGTGCTGTAGGTGCTATTTTTCTTGACTTGAAGAAAGCCTTTGACACTGTAAATCATAATCTACTTTTAAATAGACTTTGTATGTATGGTGTTAACGGATATGAACTTGAATGGTTCAAATCTTATTTGAGTAATATAAATCAGTGTGTAAATATTAACTCGATTCTTTCTGACTTGAAACCTGTAAACATAGGGATACCTCAAGGGTCTATCTTAGGACCACTTCTCTTCATAATTTTTGTAAATACTTTACCACAAAGTGTATCATGTAAATCGATGATGTATGCTGATGATACTACCCTTCTTTGTTCTTCAGAAACTGCATCCCAACTTTAAACTGATCTTGAAAATAATTTGAATAATATTGCTGATTGGTTTTAAAAAAACCACTTAACTTTGAATATCAAAAAGACTAAATTTATGATATTTGGTACATGGCATGTTCTATCTAAATTTGATGATATTAAGTTAAGTTATTGTGATTAAACCATTGAAAAAGTTGACCAGTTTAAATACCTTGGTGTTATATTTGATTCAAACTTAACATGGTCTAACCATATCAACTATGTTTCTAAAAATATTTCTAAAAGATGTGGTGTCATAAATCGTATTTTAATAAAAGTATTATCTTCCACAGTCAACTCTGACCATGCTGGCAAATGCTCTCGCATTACCCCATTTTTGATTATTGCAGCCCTCTATGGTCAAATTGTTCTGGAGAACTTGCAAACTCTCTCCAAATCCTCCAGAACAGACTTGCAAGAATTATTTTGTCAGCTGACATTAGAACACCAACAGATGAAATGATGGATAAGTTAAATTGGATTTCTTGACAAAAGGTGGTACAATCATTTGTTAGTTATTGTTTTAAAATGTATTAAAGATCAAGCACCTTCCTACTTATCATCTAACCTTACATTTACACATTCTGTACATAATGTTGCAACCAGAGGCCAAATTTCTAATATGCTTTATCTACCAAAATGGAACTCAAACTCCGGTAAACGTACTTTTAATGTTAGAGCTGTTAAAATATGGGATGATCTTCCATCTAACATTCGTAGTAACTATAATACAATGAGTCTCTCCATGCTTAAGAATGCTACATTGTGCACCTCAACCAAGATAATTTAATTCATCAGCATAAGTTCATAATGTACTCATAATTATTTCATATTCAACTATGTATATGTTTCCTCATGTACTCAGTATGAATACTATTTAAGTTGTATTTTAATTTGTAAATGTACGGCTCTTGCAGGGCCCCGGTGCAGGGCCCCCAGGAAGATCAGTGTTTTCATTGATGGGATTACCCTGCTTAAAGAAATTAAGTATAAATAAAAATATACTTCCATGCCGAGAAGTCGCGTTGTAGTTCAGCTGAAGGTTATCCGACCGCGGGGCACAGTCCCCCCGGCTCGAAATACCGGGACAAAATTGATATGAATCCTTTCTTTGACCACTTTTAGCGAACATTACACCCAAAAAACAAAAATAATTAAATAATCATGATAATATTGGAAAGGCCTAGTAAACATCAGTTCAGAAAGTCCAAAATTTCTTGGGCTTAAAATACATTTTATTAAAACAAATAAAAAATCCATGTAAAATTCAACAAAAATATATCGTCCAACTAGTAAGTTGCAAGTTTGACCAAAATCTATATTACAGGCTTCAAACCTGCTTGAAATTCGGATGCTTGCGTTTGAAACCAAAAGTCAATAAGGTACAACATCAGCTAACTTAAATAGTAGGCTATTTAGCTAAATATCAAATATTTGGCTAAATATCCAAATAGCGTAAGAGCCTTGACAAGTCAAGAGTCACGGTTAATACATTCGTCTGTAGGCCCATGCCTTTTAATACAGCCTGCAAAAATATAAAACAATATAATACAAAATAATGCTAATAAATGTATGCAATGAAAGGCCTAATGTCATAAAACCATGTACAATAGTTTCAACATTCAAAAAAATATACGGTATGACATCATAGAATTGTAAAATAAGTAATGAAAATAAATCTATATTTTCAGCACTCGCCCGTTAATAAGGTTAATGTTAGTGTCCCTACACTCGAATATTCGTCCAACAGGTATTCCTTATTCAATCTGTTTCAAGACATTTTTATCTTCTCAAGCTGAAATCATACTAAGCGATTGCGTTTTGAGCCAATGAGGTAGAGCTTTCTGTTGCGTTGGGAAAAGCGTGCTACATCATTGGTCAAATAAATACCAATCGCTCGTCACTTCACGCTTAGGGTTATCAAAGAGATGTCATTCTCTTGACGAAAGATCGTTATTGACTTTGCCAACTTGATGGATCTCAATAATGCATGAGGTTCCAAGTCTAGCTAGAAGCATTTACGGTGCACAATACCAGGTCCTGCATCATCATACTCTTGCTTGCTAATCCACACCTGCTGGAACGTGGAGAGAGAAGCCAAGATGGAGCCGCCAATCCAAACGGAATACTTGCGCTCTGGAGGTGCAACGGTCTTGATTTTCATCGTGCTTGGTGCAAGAGCTGTGATCTCTTTTTGCAATCTGTCAGAAATTCCTGTCATTATAGGAAAAGTAGATATATATTTTCATCATTATCTTTCATAGGCTCAATTAGGGATATAACATTAATATGCCTACATATTCCAAACAGGGAAAAGGCAAACATGTATGTCACGAAAACATTGTTGAAATTAATTTTAAGTGCTATCCATGGGAAAAAATAACGAGAGGCACCGAAGGCAATCGCCTTGGGTGCCCATGCCTTTAGGCCTACCTTAGTGCCCTTCAAAATGTATAACTTTGCTCTTTAGCATGTGATTACCTTGGTGCTCTGGCATACCTTAGCAGAATTGCCTGGCTGCCCTCACAAATGCCAAAATGAATTTTTTCCCTGGCTACTGAAGATAGTGCCATTTTCATTTATGTCCACGACGTAAAGATGGAAAATAATCATGAGAGAAAGATCAAAAATAACACAGCAATCTGAAATAATGCAAGCCAGATTATTGTGGGAACCGATGAGTCTTCCGTAGATATTGCACTTATGAAGATAGCACAAATGTGCTATATACTGAAGACAATGATATCTACTGAAGGTAGCACAAAAGTGCTATCTACTGAAGATAGCACAAAAGTGCTATCTACTGAAGATAGCACAAAAGTGTAATCTACTGAAGACAATGATATCTACTGAAGGTAGCACAAAAGTGCTATCTACTGAAGATAGCACAAAAGTGCTATCTCCTGAAGACAATGATATCTACTGAAGGTAGCACAAAAGTGCTATCTACTGAAGGTAGCACAAAAGTGCTATCTACTGAAGATAGCACAAAAGTGCTATCTACTGAAGACAATGATATCTACTGAAGGTAGCACAAAAGTGTAATCTACTGAAGATAGCACAAAAGTGCGATCTACTGAAGACAATGATATCTACTGAAGGTAGCACAAAAGTGCTATCTACTGAAGATAACACAAAAGTGCTATCTACTGAAGATAGCACAAAACTGCTGTCTACTAAAGATAGCACAAAACTGCTATCTACTGAAGATAGCACAAAAGTATAATCTACTGAAGATAGCACAAAAGAGCTATCTGTTGAAGATAGTACAAAAGTGCTATCTACTGAAGATAGCAGGCCTACATTATTATTGTGGGAACCGATGAGTCTTCCGTAGATATTGCACTTATGAAGATAGCACAAAAGTGCTATCTACTGAAGACAATGATATCTACTCTACTGAAGATAGAAAACTGCTATCTACTAAAGATAACACAAAAGTGCTATCTACTGAAGATAGCACAAAAGTGTAATCTACTGAAGATAGGACTTTTGTGTCATCTACTGAAGATCTATTGAAAATTACACAAAAGTGCTATCTACTGAAGATAGTAGGCCTACAAAAGTGCTATCTACTGAAGATAGCACAAAGGTGTAATCTACTGAAGATAGCACTTTTGTGTCATCTACTGAAGATCTATTGAAAACAACACAAAAGTGCTATCTACTGAAGATAGCACAAAACTGCTATCTACTAAAGATAGCACAAGAGTGCTATCTACTGAAGATAGCACAAATGTGTTATCTACTGAAGATAGCACAAAAGAGCTATCTATTGAAGATAGTACAAAAGTGCTATCTACTGAAGATAGCAGGCCTACATTATTATTGTGGGAACCGATGAGTCTTCCGTAGATATTGCACTTATGAAGATAGCACAAAAGTGCTATCTACTGAAGACAATGATATCTACTCTACTGAAGATAGAAAACTGCTATCTACTAAAGATAACACAAAAGTGCTATCTACTGAAGATAGCACAAAAGTGTAATCTACTGAAGATCTATTGAAAATAACACAAAAGTGCTATCTACTGAAGATAGTAGGCCTACAAAAGTGCTATCTACTGAAGATAGTAGGCCTACAAAAGTGCTATCTACTGAAGATAGCACAAAGGTGTAATCTACTGAAGATAGCACTTTTGTGTCATCTACTGAAGATCTATTGAAAACAACACAAAAGTGCTATCTACTGAAGATAGCACAAAACTGCTATCTTCTAAAGATAGCACAAGAGTGCTATCTACTGAAGATAGCACACATGTGTAATCTACTGAAGATAGCACAAAAGAGCTATCTATTGAAGATAGTACAAACGTGCTATCTACTGAAGATAGTAGGCCTACAAAAGTGCTATCTACTGAAGATAGCACAAAGGTGTAATCTACTGAAGATAGCACTTTTGTGTCATCTACTGAAGATCTATTGAAAACAACACAAAAGTGCTATCTACTGAAGATAGCACAAAACTGCTATCTACTAAAGATAGCACAAGAGTGCTATCTACTGAAGATAGCACAAATGTGTAATCTACTGAAGATAGCACAACAGAGCTATCTATTGAAGATAGTACAAAAGTGCTATCTACTGAAGATAGTAGGCCTACAAAAGTGCTATCTACTGAAGATAGCACAAAGGTGTAATCTACTGAAGATAGCACTTTTGTGTCATCTACTGAAGATCTATTGAAAACAACACAAAAGTGCTATCTACTGAAGATAGCACAAAACTACTATCCACTAAAGATAGCACAAGAGTGCTATCTACTGAAGATAGCACAAATGTGTAATCTACTGAAGATAGCACAACAGAGCTATCTATTGAAGATAGTACAAAAGTGCTATCTACTGAAGATAGTAGGCCTACAAAAGTGCTATCTACTGAAGATAGCACAAAGGTGTAATCTACTGAAGATAGCACTTTTGTGTCATCTACTGAAGATCTATTGAAAACAACACAAAAGTGCTATCTACTGAAGATAGCACAAAACTGCTATCTACTAAAGATAGCACAAGAGTGCTATCTACTGAAGATAGCATGAAGTGTAATCTACTGAAGATAGCACAAAAGAGCTAACTATTGAAGATAGTACAAAAGTGCTATCTACTGAAGAGTGAAGATAGTACCAAAGTGCTATCTACTGAAGATAGTACAAAAGTGCTATCTACTGAATATAACAATAACACATATTTTGCATATTTCAAATTGTCACTGTTTGTTTCATGTTCAATAAGTTTTGTTTTCCGTTTGTTATGAAGCACTTTTTGCTTTGTGTTTTTGTTTTCCACGTGATAATGGTGATAATGAGACCATAAAGGCCCAAATGTTTTACTATTGTATGATCATGCTGAAGATAACATTAACCATGTTAACACTGAAGTTTACACTTTTAAAGTTTTAAATGCTATCTTCTGAAGATAGCACGAACACATTGAAATTCAAAATGTGGTGGGTTTTTTAAAGCTGAAGCCAGCCCCCCCATTATTTTTAAACCTAGGTTTATTTATAGTGCGTTGTGCCACATCCACAAGGCCTCCACACACTCTACACATTATCGCTGACCACTGTCTACTTTCATGAAACATTTACCAAATATGCTCAACCACAAAGCACACGCCCTATAAATACTACAATAAACCTTCACAGCCAGATTCGTCCAGATTACACAGGGCCAACTAGCAGCACGGTTTTTTTAATTTATATATAATTTCAAGTTAACTCAATGATTTCACGAAAGCAAACTAAAGTAAACGAAACTGCGGGGACTCGAACCTGTACCCTAGTTACACACACCAGAGTTGGGACGTACTGACTGGAGTCTAGCGTCTTATCAATGGAGCTATCTTGGCTGAATGTACCCTTTTCGAGGACGGGAGATTTTACTTGCATACATTACAGTGTTGTATATCTTTCCGAATGTCCACATCGCACTTCATAATACTCAAGTCTTAACCCTAAAACACAGGGGGCATAGCGCATTCTGTAATTATGCACAGCTCTGTGAAGGGGGGCGGCTACTCTTACCTGGATACATAGTGCTGCCACCAGACAATACTACATTGGCATAGAGATCTTTACGGATGTCCACATCGCACTTCATGATGCTGCCATATGCCGTCTCATGAACGCCACAGGATTCCATTCCTAAATTATGGTAGAATGTTTGAATGAAACAAGTCTTGTCAATGTTGAGAATCTTGCATTAGTCAGAGCTGGGAGGGGGTATGAGTCTACCGCATAGGACTCTTCATACCTTTTGCAACACACCTCTATTTTGAGGCAACCTTTAACAAACAAACCATTAAAAATTATGTTCTTCAAAGAGAACCTGGTATTCATTTCCCATATATAAAGCAACGTTAACGAAGGGGAGGACGTCATAACGCAAACTAGTCTTTTTAATTCGGTCTTGGAGTAAATACTTCTTATTGATGTTGCATAATTTGGTTCTGTACACATACAAATTTAAGTTTGAATTGAAGAAGCTATCAAAGTTTTAAAATACAACAATCAATCGACAAAGAAAAACCTGTGCCTACCTATAAATGCAGGTTGGAATAGTACCTCTGGACACCTGAATCTTTCATTGCCAATGGTGAGGACCTGTCCATCAGGAAGCTCATAGCTTTTCTCCAGTGAAGAACTTGCAGTAGCAGTTGCCATCTCTTGCTCAAAGTCAAGGGCAACGTAGCACAACTTCTCCTTGACATCACGCACAATTTCTCTTTCAGCTATAAGCAGAATGATGACAAGGAGGAAACATCGAATTTATAATAATATAATAACTTTCAGGTTCGAGTATGGAGCAAAACAAATACTCTGAAATACTTCAGAAGTTGTCAATAGTTTAATGGTACTGGATTTCAGTTCTGCCCAAGAAATGGACGATTTTACGCACCTGTTGTTGAGAACGAATAGCCTCTTTCTGTCAAGATTTTCATGAGATAATCAGTGAGATCCCTTCCTGCAAGATCAAGCCTGAGAATGGCGTGAGGCAAGGCGTAACCTTCGTAGATTGGTACAGTGTGGGTTACACCATCTCCTGAGTCAAGAACTATACCGGTTGTCCTGCCAGAGGCGTACAGGGACAGCACAGCTTGGATCGCTACATACATAGCTGGGGTGTTGAATGTCTCAAACATGATCTATTAAGGGGAAAACGAACCAAAATAATTAAGTTAATTTTAGAATAAAGCCCATTCTGAGGTTTAATCTATACATTTAAAACAAGGGGGTGCAATGATTTATAGTGCGCTACTCACACGCACAACGTTAAAGGTTCGTTCATACTACCACCGCATTTGCGATGCGTTGCTTTGGGATACCGATATATCGATTACTTTTGCCGCAACTCGACGCAACTCAACGCATTTCCAAGTTAAAATGTATTTAACTTTATTGCGATATCGCAATAGCAGTATTTTCAGTACAATGCGATGCGGCATCGCACCGCATCGCAATGCATCGCAACGCAATTGCGGCGTAGTATGAAGCAGAGATGCCAATGGGTTATGAAAAAAAAATCTGAAATTTGCGAACGGAGGGAGCGAAGCGACCGAAGTGTCGCCCCCACGGCCGGGGGGTCCAGGGGCCCGCTTAAGGGCCCCTGGTGGGAATCAGGGGCAAAACCCCGGTGGGGTTGAGGGGCTTCGCCCCCAAAGCCAGAGGGTTTCTACAAAATTTTACACTGCAGGAGACACCATTTCTGAGGGTAAAATTACATTGAAAAAATAAGGTTATTTTGAGAAAACAAGCCTAGATTAGCAGTATTGAAGACTATCTATTATACATGTAATATTCTTTAAGGCTTGTTTTCTCAAAATTATACTCATAAAATATGCAAATTAGGTACCTAAGCACAGGCAATTTTAGCAGAATTAGCACCCCAAAAGGCCATTTTAAAAATAAAAACCAGTTTTAGACTTTTTTGAAAAAATGCTTCCTTCATCCCAAAAAGTGGTTTTAAATGTTCAGTTTCCTATACTTTTGTACATGTGAGACATTTTCCAAAGTATTTTTTTGGCCTAATAACATGGCCTACATGGCTGAAATGGATATATATAATGCGTAATATAAAAACGATGATTCATCAAATTTTTGACCCCCACCCCTATTTTTTTGTTAAATTTTCAAAAAATATTTTTGGCCAAAAAAGCAAGTTATATGCCCTAAATTACTTCTTTTTTATTTAATGTTGGAAACCATAGAAATACTGCTGCTTAAAAAAAATGCCAATTTATGTTTACAAAGTTGGATAAAGTTGTACATTTTAATTACTTTTACTTCTACTGAACAGCTAGCAATGTATACTAATTCAATGTGTTCCTGACTGTTCAACAGAAGCAAAAGTAATCAAAATGTACAACTTTATCAACTTTGTAAAATAAAATTGGCAATTTTGTTTGTTTGAAGTAGCAGTATTTCTATGGTTTCCAACCTTGAATAACAAGTAATTTAGGGCCTATAACTTGCTTTTTGAACAAAAATATTTTTGAAATTAAAAAAAAAAAAAAAAAATTTTTTTTTTTTTTTTTAGAAAAATCTGATTTTTTGGAAAAATACAAAAAATCGGAATTCCGATTTAAATCGGAAGATTGGCATCTCTGATGAAGTTCGTTGCCCTGCCCACTTTATTGCTAATTAATGGTCTTTCACGTGACGCGTTTCAACAAATCACAGTGCGCGATTCTGAATAATGGGTCGTGGGGGAAGATAAAAAAAAGGACAGGAAAAGATTGGATCACACCCCTGACGTTGATCCACAATCCTCAGCACACACTCTTAAACGATCTACAGACCTACTCATTTTTGAATAGAAACTCAAATTTGCAAGGCAGACTATTCCGATTGGGATTTAAGAGACTTCTATTCAAAATGATACGTCGAAGTCATTCACCGAGGTCATTCACCAAAAGTTCTTCCACGAAGATTGTGTGAATCAGAAGTAAAGATGCCGTTTAATTTCCAAAAGTTTAAACTGACTGTCGCACAAAAATTCAACTAACCTTGTCCTGAAAGTCAGTTAAAACCTTTAGAAATTGTTTATCATCAGCACGTATGAACTTACATTCAAGTAAAGATGTTTAAAAAAAGCAAATTTCGCAAATGTTTAGTGTGGACAAACGTACTACTACGGACTACCAGCTTTTAATATCCACTCATGCCAGCAAAAATGGGGCCGTTTATTTACCTGTGTCATCCTTTCTCTGTTGGCTTTGGGGTTGAGTGGAGCCTCTGTTAACAGCACGGGATGATCCTCTGGAGCCACACGCAACTCGTTATAAAATGTATGATGCCAAATTTTCTCCATATCGGGCCAGTTGGTCACGATACCGTGCTCTATGGGGTATTTCAGGGTGAGAATACCTCTCTTGCTCTGGGCCTCATCACCAACGTAGCTGTCTTTCTGTCCCATGCCAACCATAACTCCCTACATTCATTCAAATGTAAGAAAAGAAAGATTCAGGCACAGAAGGGGTAAAAAATAAATATCAAAGATCTCATGTTGAAAAACTGTCACCACCCATATCAGGGTTCGGTTTTTATCGAAAAGCCTGTTTTTGCCGGCAAAGTGGCAAAAACGGGCAAGAACCTGGTTTTGCCAGTTTTTGCCTGCATGGTTTAAACCGGCAAAAACTCATAATTGTGTAGTCAGTCAAATATTAAAAAGAAGCACAGAAAGCTCATAAAAAATAACACGCATTTTTTGATCAATCATTCAACACATTGTTTTGTCTCGTCAAGTCCAGTTAAATGCACTAATGAGCAATGAAAACCCATGCCTTTAATTTCTTAATATGTTACTTATAATTACAAATTCTGGCCTTGTTACACTCAGGAAATTATTTTTGTAACTTAATATTTTGTTTTGAGATGAAAAAAGGGAACTATTCGTCACTTTTTTAGTTCACTTTTTTAATTCAATTCATCTATAGTTTCACTTCCAGCTCAGTGAAACTATGGAAGTTCTTTTTAGGCGTAGGTTGTCTTACCTGGTGTCTTGGTCGACCTACTATACTTGGGAAGACTGCCCTGGGTGCATCGTCGCCAGCAAACCCTGCCTTACACATACCAGTCCCATTATCTAAGACCAACCCTGACACATCGTCATCATACAATGCCATGGTTTGATAAATGCTGCAGCTGAAGAACAGAAGAACGGTGGTAAATGTATACATAGTTTTAACCGGTTCCCACTATTATTATGATCAAAATAAATGGATATGATCCCAAATGTATAAAATTTAACGATATCAAACCTAGCCTGGTTTTTTTGATAATCTACTGCCCAACAAACACAAAATGTTTTACAAAAAACGTTTAAATGTCGGGTTATATAAAGGGTATAAAAACGTTTTAATAACATTCCAAAAACATTTTTGAAAACATGATACAAAACATTCTAAACAGAATGTTATTTTGGGGTTGAAAAAATATTTTGCGAAAAATGTTTGCCCAAAATATTTGCAATAACGTTTTAAAAACGTTTTTATGACCTTTATATAACCCGACATTTAAATGTTATTAAAACGTTTTGAAGAAAACATTTTAAGAACATTTCTGTGATTGCTGGGGGCAAATATTTTAAAATAATATTATTTACGTGTTTGCAAAATATTTGGCAAAAATAGTTTACAATAACATTTTTGAAAACATCTTAGAAATATTGCTGTAGTGTGTTTTCATACAAAACGTTTTAAAACGTTTTCATGACCTTTATGTAACCCGACATTCATTTTAATGTTATTAAAACGTTTTTACCTAAACCAAAAGCCAAAATATAACTTTTTAAAAACGTTTTTGTGTTTGCTGGGATGATAGGCCTATTATTATTCCAGCAATATATATTAACGAAGGAGATTTGGAGTGCAACAAAGTGCTCTTCTCTTCCCAAAACGGGAATATACTCTTTTGTCGATTTGCTGAAGTCTGGTTTAGAAACGACATGTCGACATCTGTCAATGTAAGTGGATTATGTGGAAAAAGCCCGTTTCCTAAAGAACGTGAGTGATTGGTGAAAGCAGCACCATTTTGGATATTGTCATTTGTGCAAGGATTTGTACGCAAAGGATATAATAAATTCAAGTAGCTTCAAGTCTCCAGTGGACTTCAGCTGAACACTCAACAGTGGCCTTCGCAGGACAAGTATGCATCAGGATTATTATCGTCCGGAACATTGATTGCAACCGAACTTTAAATACGGTAAATCAAGAATCCTGATAAAGTGATAAGTAGTAATTATAAGAGTGATTTATAAAAGTGTATGCATTTATGGTTTATGTGCTAGAATCATTGTTATATGTCAATCACATACTTTTCATAAGATAATTAGATTCAGATTTAGGCCCTAAAAATAAAAGGGCATTTCGTGATCCACAGCACCACCCCCCCCCAATATCGTGAAATTTGAATTACGTTCTGGTATACCAGAAATTACAACACATTGTCTATGGACATTGGTATTTACACATAATCATGCGTAACTCGCTATTTAACGAAACAATGGAATCATCTGACATTTTGAGAATAAGCTTTTTTGTGGATATCTAATAATGTCATAAAAAGAGAATGCTAGGATCACGAAATACCAGCCGCCCCAGCCCGATTGGTTGATACTAGACCTGATTCCTAATCCTATGTCAAATTTGCTATTGACTAAATTGTAAAGTCTAGTATGAATTAAGGTAGTTCATGAGTTAGGACCGATAGCATTCCATTGGTTAGGGTCATGCATGCATGTGTTGCGTGCCTGCCCCAGACTCGAGCTAGATTAGCAGACTGTCACAATAAGGGGTTGAGGTAATCCTAGACCTAGCCTAGCTAGTTAAGCCTTTACCTAGGCCCGAGTAGGCTGTGGGCTAACTGGGCTCAGTCAGCACTCAGGCTGTGCTGTTTAGCTTGAACCACTGACTGCCTTTGGCTAGGCTAGCTAAGCCCAAAGGTCTATGGCATGCCTACCTAATAGATGAACATCATTTTTCAAGCTTGCACACTACAAATTCTCACAAATTGTGTCAATTTCCAATAGGACCTTGTGCAAAATACTACGCTTGGGGGGGGGAAGAAGTTTGTAAAAGGAAATCTGCAAAAAAAATAGGCTTGGAAGGTTTTAAGCTTAATCATCCATAAGCTTTGCATGCATATCGTGCCTACATCATTATACAATATGAACCATGCATGCATGAATATATACATCATGTCATGCATACATGCATGGCATCATGGCATGGCAATCACTGAATCAGTAAGTTGAGTGGCATATGCACCCATCATTTGGGGAAAATATCTACGGTTCACAATGAAATCTATACTTACCTTAATTAAAAGAGTTAAATTTTGCCGACTTTTGTGTTCATGTGTGGTGGTGTTGGTAAGCTTTTGCTCTTGATGAACGAATGCCGGAACCGGAAAGATCAACACGTACATGACGCACGTGCTCTTGGTGAATTGGAACCGTCCATTATAGATAGAGGAATAATCTAGTAGCAGCTTATTTATAGGAATCGTTTTTGCAATCCATTTACACCTGAGAATTTAGATTTATATAATTATGATGAATTTACATATTATACGATTTTACAACTACTTCCTCAGTAAATATCGGTAACTGATTTTTATAAATTAATTGAACAAAATATCACCCCCCAATAAAATTCCCGTGTTCCATATTTGGTCAGATGTAGCAACCACTGTTGTGATTGGTTGAAACATATGCCATATTTGGTCATAATTGAAGACTCGTGGGCAGATTATCGAACGATTTCTCTGATTCTTGAATTCAAGTTAAATAGTATTAGAGATATCCATAGATTTATAATACGGCCAGATCTTTATGATGCAATATCAAACTGATTTCTCGAACCAAAAATCTGGTTTCGATCGAGGGAAAAAACAGGGTTTCAAAAACTGAGCCTTTGAATTTGAGAAACTTGGTTTTTTTTATTTGAGAAACCAGCTTTTATTTAAATATCGAATTATAAAAGCCAAGTTTTTGAAACTGGTTTCTCGGTCAAGATCAAAAGCCCAGGTTTAGGCTATCAACCACCCCGGTCAACCACTTGGCTTTTCGAATCGAGAAACCAGGTTAAAGCCACCCGAAAGCCAAATTTTGAAAACTTGGCTTCTCGACCGATAAAGGCCTAGGCCCTACTTGCGTCTCGGTTTTAAAAAATCCGGGGAAAAATCGGATTTTTCGAATTTGAAAAGCACATCTTTTGATCTGACAACCTAGTTTTGACCGACCGAGAAACTAATTTCTCCAATTATTAGGCCTATGTTTTGATGAATCCAGCGGAAAGTTTGAGTAAAAGTTGGCTACCAGCTTATTTTTGTTAATTTGGGTATGCTGAACTCGAATGTCTTGTCTACCAAGCAATATTTTGAGACCGTGACCCTCAAAAAGACCCCATATATATACCCGGTATGGGGCAAATATTAATTTGATTCCAATAACACTTTCAAACATGCGTCTGCCCCCACGGATCCCAGAAATGTACCGGTATACCAGCTTATACCGCGACCGTACGACTTATATCGTTGAGAAGTTATAGGTCAATTTGCTTGTTGTGTACGTACCGGTATGTGTCAGAAGTCAGAGCATACTGCAGTTACTGTCCGTTTTCCTATACACAATACACAGTGCTCTCACCATTGACGCGTGACCTCTACAAATGATGTACGTTGGAAGAATGGGCACATGCCTAGTTAACATCACTGTGTGAAAAATAACCAGCCAATATTCTCCAAACTTCTAGCAAATATATTTCTCTAACATGACCTAAAATTACAGCTAGGTTAGATGTTCAGATATAGTCGCACTTTTGTAAAATATGAGTGAGGGCAAGGCATAGCTAGCCAACTCCCCGTGTTAATTGAATGGAGATTTGACCGAAAATATTAGTATCGGACCGCTCACTTCTGAAGGATGCCACTAAAAAGGGTATAAGCTACATTTTAACTATTCTAAATAGGTTCTAGAAAATATAGTTTTGTAACATGTCCCTAATTTTTAGCTAATTTAGATGTTTGGAGAGGGTCGCACTTTTGTGTTTTAGGAAGGATATGTAAACGACAGATAACACCAAAAATATGAAGAAATTATTTCCAAACCGTGTTAAGTCAACAATCATTATGTTGCTCATTTTGAAGAATGCTGGTTAACAAAAAGCAGGTCTTTGTCTCATTTCGTGAACAAAAAGTACACATAGGGCCTAACATTGTTTCCTTTCGTTTCCTTTATAATCGGTTACCCAACTGAAGCTATAATACCAGCTTTATTGTGATGTCGCACATTGAAAACAGACACTTGTGCACAACCAGAGAAGATCTGATTTAATCAGTTGAGCTGCTTCAGTGAGTGTTATCTTGGTTTAATAGCTTTTAATGGGGTTTAAGTCCTGCAAAGGTCGAAATGAATTCTACTGTAGACATGACTGCATCATGGTTGCTCCCATTTTCGTAAAAGGTTGAGGCAAACTGTTCGCCTAGCTTAGAGGTTTCAGAAAAAGAATAGTTTGCACTATCTGCGATGTCTCGTTAGCATGTTACACAGCAAATAGTCAAAAGATATGTAGGATTCCATAGCATTCAATGGAATTTGTATTTATTTATCATCTATCTTCTGAAGTTGACATCGCAGATAGTAACAATAATATTCTTTTCCTGAGGAACAGTTTGCATCCATTTTTACGAAAATCGGAGTAACTTTAATTTTTCACCCCCAGTATAACATGCAATTGAGCCTGTCGAGCCTCATAACTTGGTAACTATATATACGGTATATGTTCTATGTGCAAATATACCGTACATTTTTGTGATCCTTAGACCTGGCCAGATGAATAATTTGACATGTTTTTAGTGACGTGACAGGCATGGGACTACGCATTAATGAAAAGGCTGGAAAAGCGCGTAAAATTGGACAAAAACACCTGAAAATAAATAAAACTGCGGGAATTTTGACATCAAAAAAGACTGGTTCCAGAGTTTTGACTGGAAATTCTCAGTGAATTCGGAGCATGTTTAATTTTTGCCCCTATATATATGAGCATGTATAGGGGTCTGGGAATGGGGGTCATTTTTGAGGGTCAAGAAGTTCCATTCATAACCTCATTAATAAACGCGATGCGTGCGATCCAATCATATTTTATTATTTGTAAAAACGCGAACGCAAATCGAGGTCATTAATTAGAGGTTAATAACTGCGCATCGGTTATTTGGAGGGCATTGTGAAACAACTAAACATTTTGCCTTTGGAACCGAGGCACACTCCGAGGTCCAAAGCAAAATGTATAGATTTTCACAATGCCTGATATATAACTCGATGCAAAGTTAATTAACCTCATTCATAACCGTCACTTTGATCTTTTAACTTTACAAAATAACACAAAAATTTTTCCTCCAAAGTTCTTCTTTCCCAAAATCGATCAGGCTAAAACAAAACGACCAATAACAAAAGTGCGTATCAGAATCTGTGCAAATATGGTAGCGAGCAATCCAAATACGGCAACCAGCGCGCGCGCAGTTCGTTGGACGCACAATACGGCGCACGCAGAAGTCAATTGTGTGCGACATTGGAACAATTACGCATTTTGCGGTCAATTGTGAGATATTAATGACCTCGATTTGCGTTCGCGTTTTCACAAATAATAAAATATGATTGGATCGCACGCATCGCGTTTATTAATGAGGTTATGAATATCTCACAATTGACCGCAAAATGCGTAATTGTTCCAATGTCGCACACAATTGACTTCCGCGTTCGCCTTATTGTGCGTCCAACAAACTGCGCGAGCGCTGGCTGCCGTATTTGGATTGCGCGCTACCATATTTGCACAGATTCTGATACGCACTTTTGTTATTGGTCGTTCTGTTTTAGCCTGATCGATTTTTGGAAAGGGAGGATGTAAAAATCATCTAATTTGATAAACTTTTGAGCAAAATTTGGTGTTATTTTGTAAGGTGAAGAGATTAAAGTGATGGTTGAATGAGGTTAATAACTTTGCATCGGTAATATGTCGGGCATTGTGAAAAATCTAAACATTTTGCTTTGGACCTCGGGATATTCCTCGGTTCCAAAGGCAAAATGTTTAGATTTTTCACAATGCCCTCCAAATAACCGATGCGCAGTTATTAACCTCTATAGAGCATGGCAGACGTTGAATTCAACATACCCGAATTAACAAAATTAATTTGGTTGCCAGCCCCGGTTGCCAGCTTATTACGCAAACGTAAAGATCCTTAAAGAAGCACATATTTCCAAAATAGAACCAGTCTACTACGGCGACAGTTTGAGTTGAGGTTTGTGGACCAAAAGGAAGTCCCTGAATGCTGAACATTCTCGGTTCTCGAGAAAGATGTTTAAAATCGGGTTGGACGGTTGTGAAGTAGTTGGCACTCTGTTTATTGAAATCTCGAGTCGGATATATGTAAAATAGGGGGGGGGTGTTTATAAAAACGAAAAATAATTACTTAACTGTAGTGAGATTTGGCATTACAGGGGTAACAAAAAAAGGAAATTTTGGTCTAAAATTACAAAATACCCATACCGGACCAAAGAATTCCTCTTATCCTATTCAGAAAAAGTAGGCCGACCTATATATACTTGCGACGTACTGTTCTCAAATTATAAGCAAGAAGGCCAAGGTGATATTTTAGGCCCTTATGGGTCAAAAATTGACCAAGTACCATTCTATGTCTCTCTGTGGAGACCCCCTCTAAATATGCCCCATGGGCCTGCAACTACCCTCGTTGGAATGTCATTTTCTTTGGGATGGGTCTCATAATATGTTAGTGATCTTCCACACGCAGTCTCAAGGTCAAAACTGTTATCATGGTTATACAAATTGTTCTCTTTTATATTAATTTGGAATGCGCGCCAAAATTGTGATTGTAACTGCAATTTTGGTCAATATTGTCATGACACAAAGCCCTTTGACATGACCACTATTTGTGAATAAATTATACCCCTCCTCCTTCCTTAGAAATTGATAACCATTCTTTTCAACATATTCACAGCCAATGCTCTAACCAGGCGGCGGATGACATGATCGAGCCGGCAACTTGTGAAACCGCCCGGCCGTATGGCATTTTCCAATATACTCGGTTAGTTTTGTGGGGTTCATTATCGAACCCCAACGGTTTTAGCTTGTATTTATATTATTTATCAACATAGGCGTATTTGTTTGTGATATTTCAAGCATTTTAAAATTTCAAAATAATCCCATTCAATTACACGGTTGACAATGAAAATATACTGAATTTAGAGAATGCAATGCGGCCACCATCTGGCTCTAACGGAGTAAAATAAGTACCCCGGATGGCTTCTTTGTTAATGTTAACAAGCAAGAAGACACCAATAAAAACACAATTTGACAAGTTTGGTGTGAATATACAATTTAATTTGTAAACACGGAGAGGAAAAAGAATGAGAAATGGTTTCATTATTTACAAAGTACGAAATAATGGTTTGATTAATTTACATTTATAAAGTTCTTTCAAACCATACATTATTTTTATTTTGTCATCCATAGTATCATGCCCAAATGGTCTCAAAAAGGTTGTGATTATTATCTCACCGAAAACATCTGGCTACATAATGTTTGTGTGAAAATATTTCTTGCAGATTCGTTCGCTTCGCAAACATTTTTTCTTGTCGAATTTGTAGTTATGTTCTGGTTACAAAACGAAATTACAGCAATGGCCTATACATAACTCACAAACGCAAAACCGGAATCAACTGAAAAATTGGGAATAAACTTTTCATGTGGATATCACTAAAACATACCGTGAAAAGAGGATATACAAGAATTGGCTA
This sequence comes from Amphiura filiformis, assembly GCF_039555335.1. Lineage (NCBI taxonomy): Eukaryota > Metazoa > Echinodermata > Ophiuroidea > Amphilepidida > Amphiuridae > Amphiura > Amphiura filiformis. The sequence continues at coordinate 56,684,808 of NC_092638.1, forward strand.
CTTTATAAAATAATAATATCATAATATCCCCCCCCCCCTCTCCCTGGCCACAAACGGACTAAAAAAGATACCTTGGCCACATGGGTGTTACTACACCATATCATCGTGAATTCGGCAGACGGCCGAATCGGAATTCGGCAAATTAATGTTACCCATGCATTATTTTTGAATTAGAGAGCAAGGGATCAGTGCTGTACACAATAGAGGCCAGGATATCAATTTTAAAAGGAGATCAGATGATAACAGCGTAGTAAGTAATCAAAGAGGGTGGCATACATGGTTAGCAAGTGGTGTATCGCAGTACGGTCGACGATTACAACTGTTAAGAAATCGATATGCTACCCTCTATAGGTAAAGCATTGATCCCTTGTTCTCGAATTCAAATATAATGCATGCGTAACATAAATTTACCAAAAGCCGAATCCGGATGCGGCCGTCTGCCGAATTCATAACGCTAACGCTATTCATAACATTACATGCCAGCAGGTTATATAAAGGTCATGAAGTGTTTATAAAAGTAATAATAAAACTTTTTGTATAAAAACACACTATTTAAAATGTTGTCAAAATGTTACTCTAAAAATTTCTTGCTTCCATTTTTACCAAGTATTTTGTCATCACTTAGATAACATTATGTTCGACTATTTTGCAGTAAGTTTAAAAAAATGTTTTTGAATGTTATGAAAACGTTTCATACCCTTTATATAACTCGACATTAAAACGATTTTTAGCAACCTTTTCTAACCTTTTGTCGAAAACTTTTTGTGTTAGCTGGGTTATCAGGTAGTATTTGAATTTTGATAATTTATGCAATACATAATGTCACTCGTTTCCACCACAAAAATAAAATTGGTGAGAAAAACCTGAAAAGTGTGTGAATTCAGGCTACAAAGCCTCAAAATGGGCTGAACATGATCACAGATCCTGGAAGAAGTCGAAATTTTGCAAACCGTTACTCCCGTTAGTAAGTTTTGACTCACAAAAAAACCCTGAAAAGTGGCATCTCTAGCAATAATAGCCTATACCGGTAGGCCTATATGGAAATAGTACCGTACCCGTTCTTGAGGCATTTCTTTGTTTCGCTGAAGTGATAGAATATCCAATTCAACATGAACTGTTCGGAACATTGATTTATCTAATAACATCCTTACAGGATCAACGGATGATGATGATATTTCATCCATGCTTTTGACACTCACTATATACATTTATCTAAGATTCTCATTACTATACAAATGGTGAGTCAATTAATGAAACAAGGTTCTATATCTAGAAGCATTTACGATGCACTATGCTTGGTCCTGCCTCATCATACTCTTGCTTGCTAATCCACATCTGCTGGAAGGTGGAGAGGGAAGCCAAGATGGAGCCGCCAATCCAAACGGAATACTTGCGCTCAGGCGGTGCAATGGTCTTGATTTTCATCGTGCTTGGTGCAAGAGCTGTGATCTCTTTCTGCTGTCTGTCAGAAATTCCTGTCATTGTAAGAGAGGAAAAAGCGAGTTATTCCCTCGTAACTCGTATATAGCTACGTAAATTAAATTCCATGACAACAAAATGGCATTTCTTTAAAAAGATATTAGTTGGTTGAGGTTGAGACCGAAGGTCTGCTGCTCGATTGGGCTTAAACTTGGTAAAATAATAATAATAAATTTAAATTAAATAAATAATTTTGGCACATCGAAGGACTAGAGTATTGCTACATGTATATAAATGTTAAGGATACTTTATGGATTTATATAAATGGTATCCCCACATGGGTGATGAAACAGAAATGGGCGTTCATGCCCTTTTGACCCGAATGGTATAGAATAGATGATAACGTCTTCGTTGTTCCATGATGATGACGCTGATTAATATTATTTTTTTCATGGCCATTTCATAAATATTTTCCTTTATCAATTCCCTTTTGCATAGACCTGACGTCTTACTGAAAATAGACGCAAAGATGCCGTGCATTCTATCTTCTGAAGATAACACACAGAAAGATTACACGTTATGTGGTTTGAAAAGCTATCTACTGAAGATAATACCAAGACATTCAAAATGTGATAATGTTGTTCTTTGTGTCAAAAGTTCAAAACTTGTTTGCCTGAAACGCAGGGGACAAAATGTTTGCCGCCCCCCCCCCCCCTTGCCACGCTACTGGCATAACTCCGTGGAGGGGCGCGGCGTCTACTCTTACCTGGATACATAGTGCTGCCACCAGACATTACTACATTGGCATAGAGATCTTTACGGATGTCCACATCGCACTTCATGATGCTATTGTATGCCGTCTCATGAACACCAACGGCTTCCATTCCTAATCAAAAAATCACGTCAGGAAATGTCAAGAATATTTGCTTATTTTACCTCAGATTACACCATAATATGACCTTGAAATTGCCTTGCATTTTAAATACTGGCTTTCAATTCCATATTAAAATCCACCAGTCTTTACTTATTTGACTTCAGCTGACCGTAGAAAAATTGACTTTCATTATTGAATTGTGAATACTCTCAATCATCTGGGAATCGTAGAACGAGAGATAATCAACCATACATTTCCAACATACCTTGGAGCAACTACGGGGAATCAATGTGTTAATAATAGCTAATAAAATCACAGCCAAGTTGAAGGTCAGTGGTTGGTTGCTCCAAGGTATGTTGGAATTTGGAAATATCAGGTTGATTGGATCACAGATATTGGAAATAATCTCTCGACTTTCATTATTGTTCATTCACAAAGTTTCATGAAATTTCAACAGAGATGAGCTCGAGGAGCTTGATATAACCTTCAAATTTGGTCAAATAAATTGATATTTACTCTAATCTAATCTAATTTCATCAAAACGCGATAAGTTATAGGTAAATAAAAATCCAACCATCTGTACTATTCACCTCAGACTCCGAGTACCTTAGATAACATCGAAATGACCTTCAAATTGTGTGTTTCGTATTATTAGTTACTGTTACTTATCAAGTTCCATCATATAGCATAAATGTGCGTCAGCATGGTCAGTGCAAGAAAATGTCAGGCAAAAACAAAAACCTAACCAAATAAAACACACACACACCTACACAATGGCTAAAGCCAGTACAGTGGGATTTATTGATTTCCTTCAGGTCTTTTTGGTCAGAAAACATCAAATCAACAATGAAAAACATCTGCCTACCTAGAAATGCAGGTTGGAAGAGTACCTCTGGACACCTGAATCTTTCATTGCCAATGGTGATAACCTGTCCATCAGGAAGCTCATAGCTTTTCTCCAGTGAAGTACTCGCGGCAGCAGTTGCCATCTCCTGCTCAAAGTCCAGAGCAACGTAACACAACTTCTCCTTGATGTCACGCACAATTTCTCTTTCGGCTATAAGCAGAATGACAAAGAGGAAATAAAGAATTAATAACTTTCAGGTTTGCAGGTTCAAGTATGGAGCAAAGTAATATACTCTGAAATGGAAATACTTCAGATGTTGTCAGAACTTTAGACATTTTTACTGAATTTAAGTTCTGCCGATGAATGAAAGATTTTACGCACCTGTTGTTGTGAACGAGTAGCCTCTCTCTGTCAAGATTTTCATGAGGTAATCGGTAAGATCTCTTCCTGCAAGATCAAGCCTAAGAATGGCGTGAGGCAAGGCATAACCTTCGTAGATTGGCACAGTGTGGGTAACACCATCCCCAGAGTCAAGAACTATACCGGTTGTCCTGCCAGAGGCGTACAGGGACAGCACAGCTTGAATCCCCACATACATAGCTGGGGTGTTGAATGTCTCAAACATGATCTATTGAGGGGGAATAAAACCAAAGACCAAAAAAAAAAAACATTGTTATTCTTGCATGACACATGTTTTTCATTTTGCAATTGTATTGGCACTTGTTGCGTTATATCACACATGTCATGGTTGTCATCTGTGAATGACTTGCTTGCAAACTTTTTGCAGCAAGAATTTCATTTACTGCGAGTCTGACAAAAGCTTGACAAATAAAGCTGCTTCACAAGCGGAATGTGTTCTATAAAGTTATAATTTCAAACAAAAGTACGTAACAAATAGTACGTATGTCAATGGTCATTGAATATTCTAAGGCTTGTCATTTCCATCCCATGTGCATGATTTTTCCCCGCATAAACCGTCAACCGCAAGACCTATGGAAATATAAATGCGATTATTGGCTTCATTTTACACATAGGTCCATCAAAAATGGGGGAATCGTACATGAAAACGCTTTCTTCACACTCTGTGTTTGGTTTATTCTAAAAGTATAATATAATACCTATTGTTAAAAGCTTGGTGTCGTTTTGTAGATAATTATGTTCTTTTTCAAATACAAGAACTTCCAAGTCAATAGTTATAAGTATTGTGAGATCATATAACCTTCAACATGTAAGAGATGTCAGATGTACCCATTAAAAGCTGTGTTGAAATGAATCAAATTTGGTGATATTTTTCTCATTTTACATATTTTTCTCATTTTACATTATGTTACACAAAAGATGATCAATTCATATGATATGCGACCACTTCAAGTTGCTTCATTCAATTAAGATTCAATTATGAAAACATAATGTGCACACTCATTACTTCGTTCGATTAAAATTAAATTTGCTTCATTCAAAGAAGCAAACTAGGTTGTTTCGATTAAGTGTATGTTTGTTTGCTCAATTCGATTTTGCAATTTTGTAGTATGTACGCACGCTAATTGAAGCAAATTGATACATAGATCACGTAGAACAGTAGAAAGACTCTACTTTTTGGTAAATTAATGGAAAAAACAATACCCGGATTGTGCGCCTAAATAATGATACAAAATACATTTAGAATTTAAGGATGTCATCTTATGTCTTAAGGCCAGAGTAATGGGAGAGAACATGGACCTTTTCCGACTTCATTATTTCTGGATTTGCTGTCCAAAGTATTTAAAACTATACATTTTTGGAAAGGAAATGAGTCGAGGAATTCTATGGTATATAAACGTCAGAATTAAACCAAAATGTTCAGTTTTTGAAAAAATCACAAAAATGCACTTTCTTGCCCCAAATGTTTTATACAAAAAGGTCATTTTGTTGTCCAAAAAGGTGCTTTTTTTGTGTTTTAGAGTTTTTTGCTGTTTTGACCAAAAATAAAGGTTATTTAAAAAAATGACTCCAACATTTTTTCAATATCACTTCTCTCTTTCATCTAAAATAAAAACAAGTTCCTAGTTCATTTCCCTGGGTCCATAGACTATTTTGAAATTTGACACCTTCAAATCCAAGATGACCGCCAATTAAATATGCAAATTATAGGTGAAAATAATTTTTCCCCTTTTAATGACCCAAAGGTCCTACAGACCAAATTTGGTAATCATAGCACCTTATTAATAAAAGTTATTTTGATGAGGGTCTTCCCTTACACTTTAAGGAAAGGAATATGCCCAAGTTTTATATACCTGTGTCATCTTTTCTCTGTTGGCTTTGGGATTGAGTGGAGCCTCTGTCAACAGCACGGGATGTTCCTCTGGTGCCACTCGCAACTCGTTGTAAAATGTGTGATGCCAGACCTTCTCCATGTCGTCCCAGTTGGTTACGATACCGTGCTCTATGGGGTATTTCAGGGTAAGGATACCTCTCTTGCTCTGTGCTTCATCACCAACGTAGCTGTCTTTCTGTCCCATGCCAACCATCACTCCCTGGATAAATTATAAATGTTAAAAAAGCTGCAGGGTAAATATTTAAATATTCTATTTGCTCACTTCAATATATATTTTATTTTATTCAACATCATGCAAAAATTTACAATGTGAATTTAGCAATAACAAAATTCTTTCAGTTTAGTTTTATATGCATGATATAATGGGGAAAAGCAATTGATTTTGATTAAAAAAACCGTTTAAACAAGTCCACCAAAAAGAAGGGTTGTCGGTCTCTAGTCAAACCCATGCGCATTCAGTATTTGAAAGTCATCCTTGAAAGCCAAATGTCGCAGTCTACATGTATCAGTTAACATTTAAAAAACTCATTTTAAAAAGAACTCAGTGTCAAAAATGTCCGGCTCCCATTTTTCCATTTCGAATGTCATTGCCCTATTTTGTCTACTTTCAGGAGCTCTTAATTTTTTGTAATGAATACATGAGACCCCCAAATACACATAAATACCATCCAAAACTTAAGAGCCCCCGTGACATTGCTGCTGCAAAACCCTCCTTCGTGTATAATGTTGAATGAGAACTTGTATGCATTTAAGGAACCAGTTCTAGTGTCTTTTGCAAAAGCATGGTGCATTGTGGTAGTTTGTGGTGATGTGTTCTAAATAATCTAGTTTGAACCAATGAATTGGTACCGTTAATTATCTCATAAATATGAGGTGTAAATGTAATAATTATACTATAGTTTTATTTTACCTTGTGTCTTGGTCGACCTACTATACTTGGGAAGACTGCCCTGGGTGCATCGTCGCCAGCAAACCCTGCCTTGCACATACCAGAGCCATTGTCACAGACTATCGCTGATACATCGTCGTCACACATTTTTCTGATTTGATGGTTTGATTGCTGGAGATAGAATTTAGGCACGTTAGGTTTAGAATAGATGTTTGTAAATAATTGAAGAAAATTAACTTTTATACTTAGGCCGCCCTATAGTACTTTGGTGTTGAACATGTAGAACGAATACCAACATATGGCGCCAGGCCTAGCCATAGTAGACTACTCAGTATTATATTAGCCTATTTTGAAGATCAAACCTCAAGCTATGTTTTGTTTCGATTTTGTAGACCAAACCAAATTTATAAAATGTACCTGAACTGAAGTGTGTTAATAAATTATCCATTTATATCATTCGTGGTTAAATTCCTGATGAACAAAAATTAATGAAAAATTCAATGTCAATGAGTATCTTCATTTTAAACTCATTTTTTAAACAACAGTCATGAGTCATGATAGAGGTTTTAATCAATCTTATTCTAAACAAGTCCATGTTTGTCCACGGCATGTTGCCATGCTCACATTGACAATGCCTGGCATTTGATAGATTATATCCAGCGTTTTAAGCTGTTTTACTTTTAGTGACTTGGTGTAGCAAAATGCTACTCAATTTTAAATTTTATAAATTTGTTACACAATTTTGGAATTGAATAGCGTTTTTATGTCATACATAGACTAACACACTGAAATGTGTGAAATATACCTAGCATGCCTAGATATTTTGACAGCAGATTTTGTTACGATTAAAAAGATTCTTAATTCCATTAATGACATCATTATTAAGTAACATTCATTGTCAATTGTCAGTTTACTTTAAGTTTAATCATACACCATGCATGCATGTACATGATGATAGACATAATCATGTCATGCATGTCATAGCTAGCATGCACTACTGCCACTAGCAGTAGCAGTAGCTGCCCTAACAATTAACATGCCAACCTTACTGTCCTTAGCCTGATATGGATATAAACGCATCGGTTAGCCTGCTATCAACATCAGACACAGACACTGGACAATGGACATATAAATCATGAAATGTAAAGGCCTAGCCCATGTGGCCTAACCCATGAGCCTCACTCAGACATTGGCATTGCAGACAATGCAGACTCAATCAAGCTCACGAGTCAGGACAATAATATTCCGCAAAATCTCATGCACATGTGCACACTGCACACATCATCAAAAGCACAACGCAGCCGATTTTGTCAACTCAACAAATGCATGACTATGACTCCAATCCAAGAAAGAAGGAATTTGAGTGCATAATATGCATTTTATATGGTCATAACGTTCACGTTTTCGTACAGCACATGTGACATCAGAGATTTTATACAATTGATTTGATAATAGAGATTTTTTTATATCATGCATCAATTCATGATGCATCATCGCCACTTGCATGCATTACAAATCTGCGTACCATGTCTGAGCATTGCATGCATGCATGCATAATTATGCAATGTGCATGTGCACGTAAACGTAAGCATGATATCAAACTTAAAAGACGTATACAACACACAAATTGGATTCATTCTTCAACCATTTTCTGGAAAAAGGTCTACGGTTTCTTTATTTATCAATTCACAATGTAATCTATACTTACCTTGATCAAATAAAGCTAACTTTGGCTGACTTTTATGTTGAAAATATCTGCCCGGATATCTGCACAGCTTGAAGAAATCGGAAAGATCGAACAACACGATGCTTATGGGCGCGTGCGCGTACCCAAATAATTTGGGACCGTCCATTTTAGTAATAGAGGACTAATATTTAGGTCCCCTATACAACTAACGTTTTATAAGCCCTAAATTAGAACCTGGGAATTTAGAATGGCTGAATAATAAAATATATATTATTTCTGATATTTACAATTACTTTCTCAGTAAAGAGAGGTAAATTATCTTGTAAACAAATAGATCAAAATATCAACGTTTCCCCCTTTATTTTAACCTCTACCCGCAGAATAAGAATTCCGTTTCTCCATATTTGGTCAAATTTAGCGATCACTGTTGTGATTGGTTGAGACATAAACCATATTTGGTCATAATTGAAGACTGATAGTTCGCTCGTGGGCAGATTATCGAATGATTTATCCGATTTTATTGTATTAATAATCTAAGGAATTTACACTGCAAGGTACTCAGCAGAGAATTGCGGTAACTGCAAAAAAAAGGCCAAATAAAAAAAGGGTTCGTCTCAAAGCTCACGAGTGGTTTGAAACAAATGCGAAATGCGATTTTTTTTAAATTCCCAACTTGGTATTTTTATGGTATATTGAGAAAAAAAAGTCTGATTTTCGACGAATTTTTTTGGAAAAAACTATTAAAAAAATTTAATAAAAAAAAATTCCGCATTTCTTTTTTTTTTCAAATCTCCCGATTTTACAAATTAATGCGCGCGCAAGCTTTGAGACGAAACCTTTTTTTTTCTTTGGCCTAATACTCCCAGATAAATAAAGCACTAAGTTTTTTTTTTGGATTAAGGAAATATTATCCTGTTTTGCCAAATGAAACATAGGCCTAGTCCTAGCAAAAATCGAATTATTTAGGCAATAGAAACAAATTAGTTTGATCTTTCGATCGACCATCGATCGATGCCTGGTCGATTCATATTATTTATATGAATCTTTGCCTGTAGGCCCCTATTGATATTGACCAATATATACGGTATTTAGCATTAATTCGAGTTGATAGTTCATTAATAACAAGCATCGAAGCAGCATCGACGGTCTATCCAAAGATCGAACAGATCTGGTGCCTTAGTCAGGTGTATACTGGCAATGCATGCCAAATTTTGATAGGCCTATCAAATTTGTTATTATTAGCATTATTTTTGTGAGAAAATCCCAAGATAGGAAAAGACCACATTGCTATTCGACTTGCTTTTCACATCGTGTCAGTACAGTGTGCGTTGTGTCTATAATATTTGGTATTAAAATTTGTATGAAGTAATCCTAAGACCGGAAAGACCACACTGCTATCAGACTTGCTTACACAGTGAATGGGGTGTGTATATGCCCGTGTCCAAGTATTATTTTTATTTGCATTGTTTTTGTAAGGAAATTTAAAGATAGGAAAGACCACACTGCTATAGGCAAGTCATGTGTTTATTGATATTGGACCAATCAAAACGAAAAATGAAAAAAGCTATATGAGAGGCGAGAGAGCAATAAAGAACGAGTTTTAACTATATATTAAAGCATTAAATAATGATGACATATTCCTTTACGATGCATCATTTGTCATTTTACAAACACATTAACGTAAATGTACTCAGCCGGATGTTATATACGTAAACATTTATGGTAATGGGAATAATACCTCCCTATACAAATGCTAAGAGGTGAAACGCTTCTAGACTCATTCTCTGCAATTATCTTTCCGTGGAGTAATAACTAGCTGGACGCAATAAGCTTTTTGCTTTGCCTTTAAATAATTTTACAACGTTACTTTAAATTAAACTGAATATACAAGGAATAGCATTTATACAAGGCCTTTAGATATCCTTTTTTTTTTAATTTTCAATTGCGGAATGGTCAATATTCATTACGATTATTGTAGGGCCATGTTGGTAGCCGATGATTTTAGCCATTCTTAAAGTTCGTGTTGTCGAGTTAAAGTTCATTTAGCAAACTAATATTATTATACCGGTATATTAATTATACACTGCAAAAAGCGTGTTTAGGAATTAAACAGTTTTCTTGCACCACGTTTCTGAACATGTTTGATTCCTGAACCCCTAGTTTTGAACCGCTGTCCGCACACCCTCGTCAAGCCGAGTGCCCCCCCCCCCCGGATGGAGCAGTTAGTCAGGGCTGGCTGCCACTACACTGCAAAAAGCGTGTTTAGAATTAAATGCTTTTCTTGCACCACGTTTCTAAACATGTTTGATTCCTAAACACCGATGTTAAATACCAAGACATGTGTTAAATTCCTAAACACAGCCCATCAAATTCCTAAACATGTGTAGCATTTAAACATGTTTGAAAACGTGGTGCAAGATAGTGTTTTGAAAAGTGTTTAATTCCTGAACACGCTTTTTGTAGTGTCACGGTATTTAACAGCAGACAAATGAAGTAAAGACGTAAGCATTACTGGTAATATACAGTACACAAAAGAATTAAGGTACCAGTTATGTTCACCCCTAAACAAAGACATCTTATGAATTTAAATTGGGGAATTAGTCATGGGAAGGAAGAGCGAGGTACCAGATTTGGAGTCCCAAGGGATGAGGGAATGAACGGAAATGGGAATGACAATCTCTAAATGAACAAGGTGAAACAGAAATTACGTATCATAGAATTTATTATGAATTTACGTTAAACTGATCAAAATACAAAGTGTATGAATTAATATAAAACCTTACCAGAGTTACATCACATAAGTAGTATAATTTAATATGAATCACGTGCAAGACATGATGACATTAGAATCGTCATCATGTTACCAGTCTAACTATTCATCGTGAACCAAAGTTGAGTAGATGTGCATCAGTCGCAAGGCTAGCAAGGAGTGACGAATTTATTAACGGAGAAACAAATCATTGGTTCACTCAGTGCAATTGATGCACGGAATCGGATATAAAAACGTTCACTTGATGAATGGTTATTCATGGCTTTCTGCCCTATGATCAATAATCAATTATTGACTGAATTATCGTCACAACAGACAAATCAAAATCAAAATTGATTTAAGGTTTGACATTATTTTAAAGTGTTGCGATTTGGTAGTTCACAGCATCTTGCGAATGGTAGTCAGCTTTGGCAAAAATCGCACTGCTCATTTCATAGCGAGTGTTTAGAAGAATTCAATATCACAGATATACTTTTGTAGGTCATGTGGTTCCTGAGTTATGTTGTAGGAGAGCTGAAACACCTGCAACACTTACATAAACATGATAAACGATAAATCAAGCAAGGTTTTAAAGTATATGGTTTGTAGAATGAACTTTTGCAAAACATTAAAGTGTTATTTTCGATAATATATTGATTTACATAATGAAAATCTTCCTTGCGTTTTTGGATAATCGTGCCTTTATTTCTTAAACGATTTCAACGAATGAAGTGTTAAATCCGAGCTTAAAGATGCAGCTATTGGCTGCTGGTTCCAATTATAACATAAATTATTATAACTGGTACCTTAATTCTTTTGCGCACTGTACTATGTTGAATTATATTAAATAAATCTAATACATACATTAAATGTTTGCAACAATGGATGAGATTTTCCATATAATGAAAACCAGAAGAAAACTTGGAACAAAGTAGACGATTACAATATCGAAAATAAAGTTTCTGTAACCTGTAAAGTGTGCTGAGGCTTGTGGATCAACGTCTAGGCGTTGTGCCTGTGCGTAGCGCACTATAAATCACTGCGCGTTTTTTTTCTTTCTTTTTTTAAATAATAATATTCAACTTTGAAAAGACTCCAGGGCCAAGAATTGCGTTGATGACGTCATAATGTTTTATCTTGATCTTGGCTTTCAGTTTGCTTTTCTGAGTGGCAATAGTTCTTTACATAATATATTGTGTTATCTATATTGCCACCAATTTAATACACCAAATACCTAAGCCCATCAGGTACTGGACCCAGTGGCGTAGCTAGGGATTGTGGTGTCCGGGGCTAGGATGCATAATCATGATAATGGTGCCATCCCTCCCCCATTCTTGAAATAATTGCGCGCGGCAAAAAAATTGCACAAACACGACTTTAATTAATTTTAAAGTTGAATTTTGGCCTTAAATTATTGATCTTTCAGAATGACTATTTGTGCTGAAAAGCGCGCGAAAATTTTACCGCTTGGAGGGGCGCAGAATTTTTTTCCACCATCATTTCGGCACCCCCCCAATGTGGCGCATGCTCCGATGAAACCGTTAACGTTGGTGTGGTGGGACATATCCCGTAAGTTGCCGTAACCATGGTAACTGTTAGTGATAAAAAGGACAATAGGTGCTAGCAACCTAAAATGTATAATTTCATTTGTTTTCACAACTTTTAAACATTTTTGACAATTTTCAACACTTTTTTCTTTGATACTTCTTTTTACCGCCCTTCCTTTTTGCGCATGATAGCTGTATATTGGTCAGTTTTTCTTTGAAAATACCTGAGTGCCCCACTTTTTTTTATCACTGGTCATGCATTTTACCCCAAATTCAGGTGGGACAAATGACCTTTTTCACTCTATAGTTGGGATATTTCGCAAAGTAAAACCAATACCGAACTTTCAAAAGCTTTCATATGACACCTCAACCAACTTTCTGTGATGTTTTATTGCAGATCTACTTTTTTTCACGATTTGCACAAATTAAATATGCAAATTAGGTAATTAATATGCATACAATTTGAAGTCGTCATATTTTTTGAGTACTTTGTGATAAACTTATTATTTCCCTAAAGATATATTAATATTCCTGCCATGTTTTTATAAAAATGTTGTCAATTGATCTTTTCGGTAAATCCCATAAGCCTTTGCGAGTAGGCCTACACCTGAGATGTCGTCATTTCACGTCAGTACGCGTTAAGCTGAATTTATACTCGATCGCCGAGCGATGCGATTAATCGCTTTTGAAAAAGCGATTTGCAATCGCCGAATTTTGCGATGCATCGCCCGTCGCTTTTGCATTTATACTTATCACGGCGATAGCGATTGCAGACGACAATTAAAATATTCTAAATGCCACAAAATACATTTTTAAAACATGAGTTGCTGTCAATAATTATTGCTTTGAATTAATTTATCACCAAAAGTTAAAAATCGAGAAAGGTAAATTAATTAATAGCAAAATAATAGATCCAGTTGGTTGTATATGATTGGTTGACGCATTCACGTGTCAAGCGATATCGCTGGGAAGTTGAGATTTCTTCAACTTGCAAAAGCGACGTCGTTTTTGCCTCCGCGATTTGAATAGACCCTCCCTCGGGTCCGTGGAGAACGACTGGTAATGTAGATTACATAGCATTAAAAATCAACCCAGTCGGAATCAGCGCTCAATGGACTTTCGCGTTCACTTATAATACGAGTATATTTCTATATTACTGCATGGTTGACTGTGGTGGGTGTAATTAGTGGCGTCGATTTGTGGATGAAGAGGAATGGGTTTTGGCATTGAAGAAAATAAGGGGGAGTTGGCATTTTTTTCATAGGGCATTACGTAATTATTTATTGTTACATTATCCGAGATGGAACCGAACCGAGACTGGGGCCAGTCTACGATTTGAATCGATTGATCGGCTTGACGCTCTGGAAATGTAAGTAAACATTGAGCATGCGTGAAAATCGCTTTTCTGCAAAAGCGATCGAGTATAAATTCAGCTTTAGGCCGATGCGCACATCGTTTAGCGTACACCGTGGTTACTACTCATTGCAAGCCGGCGTGACGTCAAATGACGACATCTCAGGTGTACTCGCAAAGGGTTATGGGATTTACCGAAAAGGTCAATCCCTCTCCTTGAATATCAAACCATTAAGTCTGCAGAAATAGTATAGCAGTTCATTCTTTGTAAGGGACCGATCGTTATTTACGGCAGGGGGAATGGGTGTTTTGGCAAAATATCGACAAAAATTTCGCGTTCCCCCCTCGCGTTCGCTCAAAATTTTCGCGTTCCCCCTTGTTTTCCCAATTTTCTCCATTTAAAATTTAACAATCCCCCTCCTGGTTCAACTAAAATTTCAGGTTCCCCCTCAAGACCACAAAAAATTTCGTGTTCCCCCTAAATTTACCCATTCCCCTGCCATAAATAACGATCGCTCCCTAATGTGTATTTTAAAGAGGAAGCCCCGCCAGAGTAGTTCTTGGATATGTTATTCAGGAGAGTGTTTGGTCACTAGCAAGCAAAAAACATTGGTGTTATCGTAGGTTTCTAATAACAAAAATAATTTAGAGACTCAAATTTGATATTTTCCGCGCGCAATTTGATTCAGTCAGTGCAATTTGATTTTTGGTGCACTCAATTCACCAATTTTCGTAGCAAAATATAATGGTTTATAATATAAGCGAGAATGAAAAGTCTTGATTATATAGAGGTAATGTTTATCCTGCACCAATAAAGTTATTGTTCCCAGTTTTAATACAATTCAATGCAATTTTAATTTATTTAAATGTAAACATCGTGACTCAAATGCCAAATGTTTATTTCTTCAGCATTGTTCAGTGACATTAAATTGATCATGTATTCTCATTATGAAATCTTAGTTGAAGGTCGTCGACCATTATTTTGTTAGTGGGAGTGGGAGATGGTGACCTAAATAAAAATTACCTTTAAAAGGGAATGTCGATTTCAAGGTAATTTCCGACTAGCCATTTTATGTCGCTAGCTGGATGACCAGTTCAAACCCGCCAAATTGGGCTACCAAATCGCGGGTTTTGGTAATCCTGTGAGCAAATAGACACAGAGTCGTTTTGCATACTGCAGTTACTGTCCGTTTTCCTATACACAATACACAGTGCTACAATACACAATACACGCGTGACCCCTACAAATGATGTATGTTGGGAGAATGGACACTTGCCTAGTTAACATCACTGTGTGAAAAATAACCAGCCAATATTTTATTTATTCTCCAAAACTTCTAGCAAATATATTTCTCTAACATGACCTAAAATTACAGCTAGGTTAGATGTTCAGAAATGGTCGCACTTTTGTAAAATATGAGTGAGGGCAAGGCATAGCTAGCCAACTCCCCGTGTTATTTGAATGGAGATTTGACCGAAAATATTGGTATCGGACCGCTCACTTCTGAAGGATGCCACAAAAAACCGGTAAAAGCTACATTTAAATTATTCTAAATAGGTTCTAGAAAATAAAGTTTTGTAACATGTCCTAAATTTTTAGCTAATTTAGGTGTTTGGAGAGGGTCGTACTTTTGTGTTTTAGGAAGGACATGTAAACGACAGATAACACCAAAAATATGAAGAAATTGTTTCCAGACCGTGTTAAGTCAAAAATCATTATGTTGCTCATTTTCAAGAATGCTGGTTTACAAAAAGCACGACATTGTCTGATTTCGTGAACAAAGCCACACATAACATTGTTTCCTTTCGTTTCCTTTATAATCGGTTACCCAACTGAAGCTATGAATACCAGCTTTATTGCGATATCGCACATGAAAACAGTCACTTGTGCACAACCAGAGAAGATCCGATTTAATCAGTTGAGCTGTTTCAATGAGTGTTATCTTGGTTTAATAGCTTTTAATGGGGTTAAGTCCTGCAAAGGTCGAGATGAATTCTACTGTAGACATGACTGCATCATGGACCACCCGGCCAAATCGACAAAAATCGACACCGCATGTCGAATCTTATGTGGGTCAACTATTTGGGAACTGTGGTTGAACGTCTTGGTAAGATCGAGGTTGGGAATGCAGCTACAGATCTGTGAACATTATGACAGTAACACCATGACACCATCAAATAAACTATACTCAATAAAGTTACATCTCACGGCCGACCCCTCTTTCAACGCGTCCGGCAAGGTTCGCAGAACTGGCATAGTAAATATTGTTCGCGGGCAACTCAGCACAAACCTCCACGTGGTGACAGATATGAGTAACGCTTGGGCAATGACGAACAGGTTTGGATGCGAGGAAGTCAGCTAGCGGAGGATCGTGTAAAGTTTTGGCCACGTTCTAGCCCTTCCTCGGCTGACCCAGCCTGGTGTGGCTCTGAAAAGACACCGTTTGGTTTTTAAACCCGTCTGCAAGGAAATCAAATGAAAACCACCGTACGAGTATATACAAGAAGATACAGATTCAACATAGCATCAAGCTGAAATTTAAGGAAATAACTAAGATGCAGTGAAGCATAACGTTTTGTGTTTGAACGAACTTATCCAGTTGAAATTTGACAAAGGAGTGAGTACTGGTGTAAATAACCATTCGAGTTGAAAGCGCCATTTAAATCTACAAAAACAAAGCAAAATCTCTTTCATCGCTGTCACAGAGTACCTAATTCATTTACATTTAAAAGGGCATTATTGTTGTACATACTAACGTATAAGTTTAATGACTAATCACAATTAATTGGTGAATAACGTCCATGTATTGTAAACATAAAATGTAACTTAAATCTCTATCTCTAATTTACCAATCAGAGGCAATGTTATATCGGCAGGTAGTGCTAGTGCTCAGGGTTTAACAGGTACTATAACCATGATCACAGATCTATACGATATTATCAAAGCAGGGACCCGTTTAACGCAGACTGATCCTAAATACCCTTAACCCTAAACCTAAATCAAACTTAAAATTGATCGTAACTCATTTTAAATAGGTTTCCAGGATTAATACTTTAATCTACACAGTTACAGCAAAGTATTCGTTACAGTCTCAACCTATTGTCTCGAAGTATGCTCGAAGTATTACTCGTAATCTGCTTGTCTTGAGATACACATGATGCACGACAACAACCAAATGCCTTCATCAAAGCCCTCCGATATCTTGGGTTAACGATATTGTATATGACAGGATTAATCGAAGCATTGATACAATTCAAAATCGTTGATATCCAGAACAAAATCGAACTCTGATCACTTGTCAGAAGATCGAGTCTGCCATCACTTAGATTCTCAAAAACTCTCTGAAGCTGGTAAAATTGAAATGGCGTCAAGCATAAAAAGAAAGCCGTAGCGTTGAGAACCAGCATGCGTGCAACTTGAGAGTTAACCTTCTGTATTTTACTCTGTATCTGGGATTCCTGCTGCATAGTTTCACTTACATCTTTGCGTTTCATTAAAGCCTGAATAATCAGCGTGTAGAATACAACATTGGCGCAGAATGTGATAAGAAAACAGACCACTTGTAAAATTATTGGATAATTCTTAAAAATCGGCGAAATTGACTCGCACCGATACAACACTCTTGGTAAATTATGGTACTGCGATCGATCGGGCCATAGTACATCAATACACTCTGCACGAATAGCGTCAGGGGCCATGGAAGCAGAAATCGCAAATGCGAGAAGCCATGTAATACTGACCATCTTAGCCGTGCGTTTCTTACTATTAAAATATCTGTACTTTAGTGGGTGACAAATAGCTAAGTACCTTTCATAACTCACCAAATTTACTATGCCGTTGGAGGCAAAATAGGCGAGGTACACAGAGCCATCCATCAAGATACAACCTGCGTCTTGATTGAATGGATTTGTGAACACATATGGCGAATAAGCCATTGTCCAGATGAAGCGAACACCGACGAAGATGATGAAGCAAAGATCCGCTATGGAAAGATTCGCCAGATACGCATTGGTAATGGTTCTCATGCTCTTCACACGTGCCAAAGTGAAGAGAAAAGAGAGGTTGCCAAGAAGCCCGAAGGTCAGGATAAGTGGTACGATATATGTGGTAAGAATACGCACAGCTTTCGGGTAAAACAGTAGATCAGCAATCACCGTGTCAGGTACATATATTAAGTTAATGGTCGACGCACAGCCGGTGTCACCAAAAACGGCAGTTTCTCCATCTGGGGTGCCTGGGTAATCTACAGTTGTATCAGAATTGTTAAATGTATTCATGGTCGAAAAGAGCAAGATTGGTTATACCCCAGTATGAATTATTATAGTATATTAACACGAATATTTTAAAGCGGTCAATGTTTCAGTATTCGTATAAGTTGTGCAAGAAACGGCAGACACATCGCACGAAATCAAGCTGTTTGCTTCCTGAAACGGATGACGGTAGTATTTGTAATATATTTATTTACAAATTGGCCCATGCGCATCTATAGTGGTTCAGATCATTGCGTTATGAATTTAGAAATTCAGATCAAGTGCTGATTTATTGCATAAAACACGTATTAACACTGTATAGGTATGGTAGGTGTATAGCTGCATTTATACCCAGTTAATGTATGTATCACTATGTATCACTAAAGAGTAATAGCGCCGTCCTTGTTATGAATTAACTAATTAATTGTTATTATAAAGGGCATATATATTGCTCGGACAACAACATATCATTGGCAAGCTAATAATTATTATGAGGACAATGAAAATGACTCCTTTTTTGAGAAAATAAGTCGTTTAAAATTGATATTCCGCAAAAACCAAATGTAAGCGGTGAGTTCCTTTAAACGATGTGATGTCATGAAATGAAGTGTGCCAACTTTGAGAGAATGGACTGTCAACACTCTCAATGCACAGAACGTATACTGTTTTTGTTATCAGAAAAAAACTCTGAATCAAGTATTACAAATTTAAAGGGCATATATATTGCTCGGACAACATCATATCATTGGCAAGCTAATATTATGAGGACCATGAAAATTTTAATGGTTTTTAAACATATGGATAAAATCAGCCGCTTCTTTTTGATATATTATTAAATTGTGATATTACAATTCATATGTATATCAATATCATAAGAAATATTTGGACTAAAAAATAAAAAATATTTTGAGCTTAGAATTTCAGCGTAATCAATCTGAGACTATATTCAGGTATACTACTCAGTGATCAATATTGTATTTATTATGCAAATAAACAATTTCAATGAGCTGGTAGCTATAACCTTTGTTGACCATTGATGGTCGCGCATTTTATACATGAATCATAGATCATCTCGATGATCTATGCATGAATGAACATGAAAAGAGCTCTTGGCTCATCGTGAACATAGGCATGATAGGGGAACGGCGGGTAATCCCACTCTTAATATTAGTATGGTTTATTCTATCTTACGTTGTTTTAATGTGTAGTAATGGGCTTAAATGAAAGGATGTTCGGGATTACCCCACTCTCCCCTATAGTATCCGCTGCATTTACTTGCGTCATCAGCCCGCTGCCTTGAAAATTAATTTCGCTTCGAACGGGGGAAGGACACGTACGAGCCCGAACTTTACCAACACAATTTCTCTTTTTTTTCAGGAGAAATAGGCATAAAAAATTGCAACGAGTGTCAACTTGTAATGTAGTAATTATTCTCTTCGAATGGAGTTAAACTTGAATTAAAGTTTTAACTTCAACACTACACTATTTTTCGCTCACCTGGAACGTTTTCACTAGTCCGACTAGCGTCTTCAGCAGATGGTGATGCTGTGTTGATATCTTGTCTACAATCGGGATATCTCTCACTAATGACGTCATATGATTGACAGAATGACGTCATAGGATGTTACAATGTAGCGCCGCCCCCGGGCATCAGCAAGTTATCCCAAATAGGATCTATTTCTAGTCCTTGGTCACGATTTAGTCTCGGTTTTTGAGTCCTTATTTGGATGGCTTCAAGAATTCTCCCGTTCGAGCACCTTAACGTTTCCCCAATCAATCTGGTGACCTTTAAATCTCACTACATGTTCTCTGACCGCTGATTTAGAGCTGCCGGCAGTAGACTTGTGTTCACTAAGCCTTTTCTCAAGTTTCCTGGCAGACTCGCCGATATAACTCGCGTCACAATCAGCACAGTCAATTTGATACACAATCCCAGATTGTTTAACAGGTTCTGTCTTGTCTTTAGGGGCTACAAGTGCACTCCTCGGTGTATTTTGAGGTTTGAAGGTGGTTGAAACTCCCGCAGTCCTGAACGCTCTGCGTAGCTTCTCAGAAAGACCTTCTATGTAAGGTAAGGTGACAAAACCTTTGTTAGCTGTTTCTGTGTCACGGTTCTGAGAAGAACTGTCTTTTTCTTTGGGCTGACCACGAAAGAAAGTCCAGTCTTGGTAACCGCAGTTCTTTAGCGCGTTCTTCACATGAGCAATCTCCTCTGCTTTATCTGCCGGGTCTGTGACGACGGTTTCCGCACGGTGGAGTAGCGTTCTAACAACGCTGAGCTTGTGCTCCAGTGGATGATGAGAGGAAAAGTTCAAATATTGCTCTGTGTGAGTAGGTTTTCTATAAACCTTGACTTTAAGAGTTCCGTCCGGCTGGCGATCCCTGGCGATAAACCAAAGTATCAAGGAAAGGAAGTTTACCGTCTTCCTCTTCCTCCCGCGTAAATTTGATGTTAGGATCAATGTTATTGATATGATCGGTAAATTCCTCGATATGCACAGTTTTTATGACCACGAAGGTATCATCCACATATCTCTTCCAAACACGCGGCGGGTGGGGGGGGGGGGCAGATGTTAGTGCCTGGCTTTCAAAATATTCCATATAGGCGTCAGCGGAAAGCGGACTGCAAGAACTTCCCAAGTTAAAACTTTAATTCATTTTATCTACCACTACGTATGAATATCCACTCGGAGTTAAACTTGTTTTTGCAATAGATATGCCCTTTAAGTGCGTGTGTTGCGGATCATTTAGGTATCTTTTCAATTAATAAAGTAAGGTCTGGACTTCTGGTCACAGATCCAACAGAAATGAAGTACTTACTCGATACATTTCAGTTCATATCAGGAACCTTGTTCATTATAGTGTTCTAGAATCTAGATGTCGGCAGCTCCTGGTGAATTCAGTCGTTGTGTACCCTACGTCAAGGGCCTTTCCTAGAGGATGTCAAGAGCCTCAGTTTCAAAGCATATAGATTCTCGGCCGCTATGAAGCCTCACTGCACCTTTCGCAACATGCTAGTACATCCCAAAGAAAAACGGGATCCCCCTCCAAACACATGAATCCAACTACAAAATACCCGGCAATAGATGGCATTAAGACTTACATAGGCGAATCGGGCCGCAACTTCAAAACAAGATTGTCTGAACACAAAACTGAAGCCGATAAAATAAGTGCCAACAATTTCACCAGATCTCAAAGACAATCATCCACATCCATAAATCAGCAATACCTGAGCACCGCAGCTAGCAACCATGTAATCAGGTGGAGTCCAAAATCATCGATAAAGAGGTGAACAAAACCAGGTGTTGGTTTAAGAAGCCATTTGGATCAGGAGCCTGGGCAAAACACTATGAATAAGGACGAGGGGCGTACAAATTGGACAGAATTTACGACCAGGTCATTTCAAAACGGTAACCTACAAAAGCGCCGACGTCATCACATCCACCAAGGACTGCCGACATCTAGAAACACCACAGTCATTGCAGAGTGCAAGGTTCTTGATAGGATCTGAAATATATCGTTCGAGTACTTCATTTCCGATCTGTTTATAGATACGTTTGTGAAGGTTGTCATTCATCCAGGTATAATAAATATTAAATTGGAATATAATCTAATCAGCTGGACTCACTTTTATTTTCAGAGGCTACGGTATCGCACCTTACCCTAGGTGCATCTTCAGGTCGTCTGATGATCTGCCGGCAAAAATGTCATTGACCTGTGACAAGGTGGTGTTGCCAGAGCCTGTCGTTGACCTTGAGTCGAACTTCTTAGGAATGTTCTTGATGACAGAATCATGTAGGCCCCCACCAAGTTGTGGCGCAAATTACCTCCCTGGTTAAGTGAAGGTTGGTTGTTCTTTCGTAGATCGCTTCTTTGACGCCCCTTTCGAACCACCTGCGTTCTCTGTCCAAAATCACCACATTTTTGTTGTCGAAGGTGTGATTTGTGGTATCAAAATGGCGGGCCAAATGGGTATAAACTGCTGAACCCCCGCAACTATAGTACTAGCACGACTGTGTTGGTACATGCGTTTGGATAAGGTGTGTTTGGTTTCACCTATATACAAGTCCTGGCAATCAGAGTCCTTGCATTGAATGGCATAGACTATGTTGATCTGTTTGTCCTTAGGTTTGCTTGTCTGTCTGTCTCAAGGTGTTAGTTGGTTGGTTCAATTGAACGAGACAGGGAACCGATGTTTTTCCGACGATTCTGCGAATTTTCTCCGACAGATCAGACACGTAGGGTATGGTGATATTCCTTCACTCAACAGACGTGTCGTCGCTTCGCGAATCGCGAGGGTTCGGTTCTTTGGAAGTTTTGTTAACTGGCAGAGCTTTGTGAAAGGTCCATTGGCGATACCCGCACACACCCAGGGATCGATACAAAGGGATGGGCATCCTAGTATTACGTAACAAACCGGAAGATGTAGTTAAGTCTAGACAATAGGCGGATTAGCGGCCATTTTGTCTTCTACATGATTTTATTCACGTGTCCTTATACTTTAGTACACAAGTATATAAGTTAACAGGTTTACAATTTTAAAATTATATTTTGTGTATACAATATATTCTGTAGTAAATCGATCAAATGACGGTGATTGTTCAGGTATTATATGCTTGATAGAATTAAATTGTCTGACCAGCTAGTATTCTCCTCCACTGTCATTGTGATTCCAGTCACTCCACGTACCGTGTTGCGAAGGTGGAGGAGACTAGCTGTATTAACGGAAACGGAAGGGGTTAAAAATGATGTAGTTTAAGTCGAACAATAGCGTGACGTAGTTTCCGGCATTGTTCCTATGCACTTTCACCCTCCTGACACACCCAGCGCTGATTTGAGGTGATTGTGTTCATCTTCCTTCAAGGTTTCATTCGAAGAGATGGTGCAGGGGCGTAGCCAGCTTTCTTGGTCAGGGGTGGCAAAATAAAATTTCGAGGGCACAGACGAAAAATAAATTGCATCATACCGGTACATAACCGTTTTTGTTTTTAGAGAGACTGTACATGACAAAAATGTTTGTATTTCAAATACAAACATTTTTGTCAGTGACACTATTTTCGCCCATGATTGGGATAAAAGGGACTTAATTGTGACAATGTGCGCGCGCAGCGAGCAAATATTTTGTATTTTGCACTATTTTGGTCCATGATTTGGATGAATTTTGGTGAAAAAGGGGCTCCTTGCCCTTTTTCTTTTCCTTTGCCCTCCGGATTTTCTCTTTTTTTTTTTTGTCAGAGGGGCACTTTTTTCTTTCATTTTTTGTCAGGGGTGGCACTCTGCCCCCCTTGCCCCCCTGCTGGCTACGCTACTGAGATGGTGTCCGCTCTGTGAAACAGTGTGCGAATAACTCCCAGCTTTCAGATCATCAGACGGCCTGAAGGCAATTTAACGCCTGAACGCCTATTGGAATGGGCAATTACAAGCATCATTCCGTAACGCGAAGTTTGCATATGCAAATTAGGGTCGTTTGGAAAAGTTTCTCCCACCTTAATCTTTCACTTACCCCTAATAGTTTCCATTATACTATTCACCTACCTAATTAGCTGCTGCATTAAAAAGAATTCATGTGCAAACTTCGCGTTGTGGAATGATGGTTCTTGGATTTCAAATATCAATGTACATATACCAATGTACCTTAATGCTCTGCGTGCTAGCCATGCGCTTCAACGGAAAAAGTGCAAGTTTTGAAATATTTTCTCAAAATATCAAGAGCTATCTTAAGAACTACTGAACCAATACTAGGCTTGTTTGTACTCATTTTAATGCATTTTTCATGCTGATTCCACATATGGTCATGAAAATTTACATTTCTGAAATTTTTGAATTTGAAGAGAGTTAAAACACTGAATCTATTTCACAAAATATCATAACATATCGCAAATATCGGAGTAATTTTTCATAAACCTCTATACACTCCATCCAAAATGATCAAATTACTACCCGGTACATATGCAATATCAATACTGATTCAACACAATTTATGCATTTTGTCAACAACCGTGTCAGTTTTTAACTAACTTTGCAATAAACATTGCAACTTCACTCAATTATATGACATTATCAAAATGTGTTACATGTATCACATGCAAATAATACTTTAAAAACGTGTCACATCAACGATGCATCACATTAAACACAACAAATTTCAAAAATGTATCGCATTAAATATGACAAATTTTTTTAAATGTGCCACACCATAAGTTTATCACATTAAATAAATGACAAAGCCCTTAAATTGTATCACAAAGATGTATCACATTGAGCTCTGCCTGTTTTACAAAAATGCGATATTTTTGAAATTTCCCTAAAATATGAAGCAAAATTTTAATAATTATGACAATTTTGCCGAAAATTTGCCACTGTTACTCTTTAGACGGAGCGACACCATTCATTAACATTATTAATTGTGTGTGATAACCAAATCCTACAGTGCTAATGTGTTTTATGCAATAAATCATCGATGACATTTGAAAATGGTGATTTGAATTTCTAAATTCATCGTGTAATCCATCTGAAAAATATGCGCATGGGCCAATATGTAAATATATAATATGCTATGCGATGAAGCAAAATCAGTCTGCAGAACTCGGAAATATTAAATTTTCAGTTTCATGCTATTTCTTTTTCTTGGCACGGTTTGGTGGTTTTGACCCGTGCCTACACTTTTAGTCATATTTGCTTTTTGCTATTTGCTAACTGACTAGCGGCGTCGCCCGTCTCATCTCATCTCAGGAAGCAAACAGCTTGATTTCGTGCGATGTGTCAGCCGTTTCTAACACAAATCCGAATACTGACAATTTTGAAATATTAACCGCTTTAAAATATTCGTGTTAATATACTATAATATCCTGGAGTATAAGCAATCTTGCTCTTTTCGACCATGAATATATTTAACAATTCTGATACAACTGTAGATTACACAGGCACCCCAGATGGAGAAACTGCCGTTTTTGGTGACACTGGCTGTGCGGCGACCATTAACTTAATATATGTACCTGACAATGTCATTGCTGATCTACTGATTTACTCGGAATCAGTGCGTATTCTTACCACATATATCGTACCACTTATCCTGGCCTTCGGGCTTCTTGGCAACCTCTCTTTTCTCTTCACTTTGGCACGTGTGAAGAGCATGAGAACCATCACCAATGCGTATCTAGCGAATCTTTCCATAGCGGATCTTTGCTTCATCATCTTCGTCGGTGTTCGCTTCATCTGGACAATGGCTTATTCGCCATATGTGTTCACAAATCCATTCAATCAAGACGCAGGTTGTATCTTGATGGATGGCTCTGTGTACCTCGCTTACTTTGCCTCCAACGGTATAGTAAATTTGGTGAGCTATGAAAGGTACTTAGCTATTTGTCACCCACTTACGCACATATCTTTTAATAGTAAGAAACGCACGGCTAAGATGGTTGGTATCACATGGCTAGTCGCATTTGCGCTTGCTGCTTCCATGGCCCCTGACGCTATTCGTGCAGAGTGTATTGATGTACTATGGCCCGATCGACCAAAGTACCATAATTTACCAAGAGTGTTGTATCAGTGTGCGTCAATTTCGCCGATTTTTAAGAATTATCCAATAATTTTACAAGTGGTCTGTTTTCTTATCACATTCTGCACCAATGTTGTGTTCTACACGCTGATTATTCAGACTTTAATGAAACGCAAAGATGTAAGTGAAACTATGCAGCAGCAATCCCAGATACAGAGTAAGATGCTTAAGGTTAACTCTCAAGTTGCACGCATGTTGGTTCTCAACGCTACGGCTTTCTTTTGATGCTTGACGCCATTTCAATTTTACCAGCTTCACGGACTTTTTAAAAATCTAAGTGATGGCAGACTCGATCTTCTGACAAGTGATCAAAGTTCAATTTTGATATGGATAGCAACGATTTTGAATTGTATCAATGCTTCGATTAATCCTGTCATATACAATATCGTTAACCCAAGATATCGGAGGGCTTTGATGGAGGCGTTTGGTTGTTGTCGTGTATCTCAACACAAGCGGAATACGAGTAATTCTTAATCGGTTGAGACTGTGTAGATTAAAGTATCAATCCTGGAAACCGATATAAAATGAGTTACTATACCAATCTAATGTTTGATTTAGGTTTAGGGTTGATAATATCATATTATTGCGATTGGTATTTGACCAGCAAGTAGTTCTATTCTCGACAAAGCTGTTGTCGACAATATTGTCGACAAAGCAATTTTCCTGATTGTCGACAAACATGGACCAATTGTCGGCAAAAAACTAATCATTAAAATTATTAGAGATAAGCTTTAGATAAGCTTAACATCGCCATTATTTACCATGGAATAGCTATTACTTCTAGGTGTTAACTATGACAATTCTACTCGACAACAGCCCTATACAACCACTCCCAACGCAACAAAAAACACTCTACCTCATTGGTTAAAAACCAATCGCTATCGCTTAGCGATGTAGTATAAATGTAGCTTTACGCTAGAGACTCCTCAATTAATTTGCCATATTTTACCAACTAAATGGTTTTGCTAAAAAGTAAGGTAATTAGGTAATGCCTCATTAAACCATACTCTGGTCAAAACATGCTTCAAATGTGACACCTCTAACCAACTGTTACCTTAAACTTTACATTCGATTAGAAAATGTAATCAAAACTCGACCAATAACTCAGTAATATAAATATGTTGGAGTGTTATCAAAATAAAACGCGTTGTAGTGTTTTTCGTTAACTACGCCTTTTACAGACTTGACATTTTGTATGGAATATTTCTTCACGAAGTGCCAAGACTAATCTGAAAGGGGCCTGTATAAACCGTACGGGTTAAATATTTATTTGGGTGTGTCGGGAGATGGTGTCAAATTATTTTTGATAGAAAGTGTGCTTTCCGTGACTTTACATTATCATGATTATGGTGCTCATAATGTAGTGCATTTTGGCGGATTTAGGGAGGCTGAATTTCAACGCCGATTTGGATTATTGCTTTCATTACAAGAAAGATAGTTTTTATTATCAACATTATTTTTAAGAAAAAGATATTTTGGCAATCAATATTATGAAATCAATATCAACTGGCATCTAACATAAACATACAGGCCCTATGTCCAGGGCCAAATTATAAACATTTAATAATCTTTTTTTGCGTTTTAAAACATCAAAACTACGATCTTTTAATAAAGCGATTTCTTGGTTTCCATTTTACAGACGCTTGAATAAAACAACACTAATCTTGCTAATAAATTACTTTAAACTTTTAGCTGTAGGGCTGAGAAGTAAAAGATTATAAGGAATCTTTTAATATTATCAATTTGTCTTCAAATGTAAAGCTATTCAAGCGTCATGCAGGAACGGGGAATATGAAGGAAATACACGAGTTACCCTGGGGGAAATGTTATTATTACAAAACTAGCGGGACACCCGCGCTATGCGCGGGTCCCCGCTAGGTGAGTAATGTGAGCGTTCACTAAAACAGGAGGAATTACTGAACAGGTAGAATCATTGAAAAGGTAAATTTATTTATCTGAATGACCCTCTTTAAGCCTACGTTTCCATTTTAACTTCTTTCTTTCTCTTCAGTTTTTTTCTACATGGGGCAATTTTGTTCCATTTAAAAAAAAATTCTGCTGCTCGACGGCGGGAGTTCTGATATGTTGACACGTCGGTTGGCATAGCCAGTAGGCAGGCCTACATAGCAACTGATATTATTTGTATATTATTTATTATTTATTTATTTTGGCTTTCTTCCTTCCTCCCGTATCCTTACGATTTTTTTTACTAATACTGAGGGGAATGTTGGGGGTATCTATGTATGTGTATAAACGCTCCGTCAGTTTCGATCCCGTTTCCATAATCCCGTTATCATAATCCCGTGACCCGTCCATGTACCTTTTTGTCCTTTATTTTTCCTTCTTTCCGTATTACCACCATGTCCACTGGTCTCTGGCTCGCAAGTCGTGTGGCTCTGCGCCGTTTACGCGCGCATTGGCGTAGTGCGCATTACGCGCTGCCGGCCAGCTGCAGTGACGCGTAGGCTGTCAACCGATTTTCATAACAAAAAACCCGTTTTTACCCATATTTTCACTGTTTTTGCAGCCAATTCTTAACCGTTTTCAACCAAATTTTCGCATTACCGTCTCGGTATATTCCCCGATCTCCCGTATGAATTTGGCGACATTTGGATCGAAACTGACGGAGCCTTTATATTACATGCAAGATACATAGATACAACATTCCCCTATTTATAGTAAGATGCCTGTAATGTCCGATTCTCATAATTATTGTACTGCTTTCGGTAATCAATAGCTAAACACGCGAGGTTAAAGCCATATTATAACATTTCTGTAAAAATAGATTAGTATTTGAAGAGCTTATTTCCAAACCGTGTTAACAGATTCACTTTGGAGAAAATCAGGAATTTTCATTATGGCAATGAAATAAAGTTCGATTTCTATAAAATTACAGTGTAGTGAAGGTGACATATATAGGACCATAAAAACATGTTAAGTTAAAATCTACAGACTTTTGATTTTTTTTAATGAATTAATTTGTTTTAAAAATAGCATGGACTTAACACGTTTTGACACAAAACGCAATTTCTGGCATGGACTTAACACATTTTGACACAAAACACAGCATCTGTAATGCAGAACTAACCATATTTTTCTCAAACTAGTCTTAAAAGATAACAAATTTATTAAAAACATACAAAATGTGATTCTCTCTACTATAAAACACAATTTTGCCACAAAACACCTTGCATCTCGAACCCCCTCCTCCCAACCGTTT
This sequence comes from Amphiura filiformis, assembly GCF_039555335.1. Lineage (NCBI taxonomy): Eukaryota > Metazoa > Echinodermata > Ophiuroidea > Amphilepidida > Amphiuridae > Amphiura > Amphiura filiformis. Next base: position 56,713,516 of record NC_092638.1, read on the forward strand.
TTTACCCAAATTCGATGTTTAAAATAGTTCAAAATTCATACTGAGTTGTATTGCATTTCTCAGAATTGAATAAACATCATTTCACTGACTATAAGTGATGACCCGAAATACACACTTGTTTTATCAGATTATCAGTTATCACAATTCCCCCCTCCCCATGCTGCCACCCTAATCTCATATTGATAGACGTAAGTTTTTAAGTCATTAAGTCCTAAGGTTTTTTTTATACCTTTAACTTTAAAATAATACCTTGAATTTAGTAGCACATTTTGATAATCATACAAAATAATAATATCAAAAACTAACTCTACCACCATCCTCTAACATTAATTCTACCATCACAAACTCTCCATCTCCCCCTTCCCACCCTTTTCATGTCTTTCGGAGGTATCTATCAAATATTTAAGAAATCCCATACAAACTAGGCCTGCTAATTATTAAAAAACAACAACAACAAAAAAACAACTTTTTATGCAGACCAAATTCAGGTATACTAGTCTCAGGACCAAACAAGAAGACGCAAAGCAAGGCAATGTTATCAATCATGCAGAACTTGGGCGATTAACTATTGGAAGCCCTATGCCATGCTACTTGCCTACAAGCTGCCCACAAGGGCCATTGTTCGTGGACTTAACACAGTTTGCTACCAAACTGGATTGGACTTAACACGTTTTGGGAAAAAATCGATACTTTGTGTGTCAATATTTCGGGACTTGACTAATTTTGGAAAAAAACACACACATTGCTGGATAGCCCTAGTTACACACTACCCATTTTCATCAAAATCTCAATTTTGCAGGTGGGTGGACTTAACACGGTTTGGAAATAAGCTCTTCATTTATTTTCTATAAAATGTTAGCTTTTACTGTCAGATATGTCCCCTTTTAATTTTGAGCCGAACAAGTGAGGTAAATCATAGAAAATTGGAATTTACCTATAGCGCCCATGCATGTTACTCCTGCGGTTGTAATACGGTACGATGTGTGTATGTATGTGTAGGCCTATCCCGCACGCCGTGTACGTACTGTGCATACGTGTTCGACTAATATTTCCATCGTAATAATAAAACGCCCGTTCCATCGTTTTATTCAAAATCTCGGATTTTGACAAAACTACAGCACCTAAAGTCTTGATTTTTGCAGAGTATCTTTATTGACTACAGTACATTACAATCGTGTAAAAACCAGAATTTAAACTTTTTTTGAGGGCGTTCTCCTCAGCAAATGTTATAATAATTATGGCTTTAAGTCTCTATCTGGACTGATATAGATCTAGACTGACAAGATACTCCCAAACATGTACATAAATGTTGGTAACTTCAAAACCCGGCTTCAAAAGCTTTCAAAAAGGGCCTACGTTGGATAATGCTCACTAGACCTTGGATTAGGCTAACAGAGTAACTGTTTTTGAATATCTAAAGCCGTGTTCACACTGTCGGACTTTTAAGTCACTTATTAAAAGTCGTTTATTACCGGTAATATTAAGTAAATATTACTGGTTGTAAGACACCTATTACCGGTAATAACTCACTTAAGTCCGACCGTGTGAACACGACTTTTGTTATATTATGCTTCACTGAATTAATTCGAGATTAATTAATTATTGGTTCCAACTTTAATTTCAAATGTCGCGCAAATGTATAATATTTAATTTTGTGTTTCACACGTTTTGTTTATTATAACGATTTTGCATATTCAAATCCATATTGGAAGAGCTAAAACGATCTTGAAATTAGCTATTTTAGCCATACGATTTTTAAATCGATTAAAAAAAAAAATCTGCATTGTGTAAGTCGATCATTTCTACCAAAATTAAAACTCTTAGACATGAATGCATGGGCTTAACATCAAAATATTGGAAGAAGGTCTTATTTTCGAGAAAATCGCTTGTATAGGGTGTCGCAACCCCCTAAAATCCCATGTCCCAAATGGGGGGGGGGGGGGCAACAAACTTTTGATGCTGATATCTTTATTGGATAATGTCAGCAGCGTAAAAACACAGGGAATTACAAATTATTTCTTGTCTCTTGTCTATAGACTAAATTAACGGCAACGTAAATTGCGGAGAAAAAACACAGACAAGAAAAATAATATGGAAAAAATGAAATGCCTATCTTTCATAAGATGATACAGATAACGCCTTAGGCTTATACATTTGGGAAGAAAATGGATATCTGACTTGTTTCGGTGCTGGGAAAATATCATAGTGACTTTGTTTTGTGTACTTTTTGACATTATCTTGCTTCAACTTGGCCCGTACTGTGTTATAAGTTTACTTTTTGACAAGGATATATGTTGTTTTATGATTTCTTTTGTAAGAATGTAATTTTCTACGAACAATCAAGGCATACGTGATGATGTTCTTTTTTTTTTTATTGTGTGTTTTTAAAGGTCTGTCGACCTTTCAGCATTTTTTTTGTTGCGAGAAAGTGGTCACAAACATATTGTTGCAATTTTTGACAACTTGTCAGTTTTCAATCAATAACCAAATCACACAATCCCACAGCACTCATCAACACCACCACAAGAAAAAGTTTGCGAGCCAATCAGAACTTGGGTCTAGCATACGAGCTATGACTAAGGATAATTTCCATTGCGCATGCGCGTAATCCAGACATCTCGCGGGGAGAAAAATTACTGATGGGTAAGCTTTATTTATTTATTTTTCGTACTCCAACAGTCGCTAGATTTATGTAGGAAGTGAATCCTTAGCTTTAATTGATTTTGCTGCTTTGTAATACCAAGATATCATGACCATCGGAACTAGGTATGGTTCTAAAAAAGATGTGGACAGAACGATCTTGACGATCAGGGTCAAAATTATGCAGCCTTGGCAGCCTTGCTCATTGCATCGACACATGCATTGCTTGACAGTCAATCATTGACTTAATGTCCATGGACTAGCATGATGGAACTACATATGTGTACTGTAGAGTCATCAACTCATCGCTTAGATTTTTAAAACTTAACTTTGATTGCTCAAATTTGCTCACTCACCGAATCACTGATGGTGATGCGACGCGACGTTTCATTCAAATCTAGTGGGCATTCGCTGAAGCATGACATTGTGTAAAGCAATGGAAGTTCAGAAGTAAACACAGCCACGGCGGGTGATCGCATCAAAAATGTTGCTAAAATTGCACGTCAGCAAAATGTTGGATTGTTCAAAATAGGCAATCTTTACTCAATCAATATCAATATGACTCATCAAAATAAATTTTATCAAAATTCCATAAATGACATCCGTTGCAAAAAATATCACAGCTGACCGACTGAAAAAAGATAGCAACATACAGTGTACTCTAGCATCAGATGCGCAACTATCTTGTGCAAATTCGTAGCTAGAGTTCTCAAGTAAAACTTTGACTTTCATTGGGAGACTGGCAAGTGCCATGTGGCAACCCAAGTTCGGGATCAGTTATGTTTATGTTGAATAATATAAAAGTACACCAAAACAGGCAAAACTGCTATGCACTTTATACCGCATATTTTTACGGTCTATTGCGTAATTGTTTTTAAAGACAAATTGTGACACGATCAAGGGAAATGAGTCGGATGTCGCTAATATTGATTTTGAGATAGTGGCAAAGAAAGTGGTAAAATTCTTTTGTTTTTATATATTGTTTTCAGCGATTGATCAAGTGACGTAACTTCGCAAAGAAAAGTCATATCAACATGGGGTTTTCAGTTTTTGAAAGCTCTAAATGTCCTCTTTTAGAAACAAATGTAAAACTCATTTTCGACCAGGGTCGACATGTGACTCATTCCCCTTGATCACATCATAATTCTTGTTTGATAATAAATGTGAACAATAAAATCAAGCAGAATGAGTCTGATGTTGATCAAATTGCACATTTTTATTCTAATTTTTTGGCATGATTTCTCTGACAACCTCATGATTCAATCCGGGGTGGGGTGGTACTCAGTATAGTAGGGCCTAGACCATACAAGGACGTGCCGCAAACATGGGCAGCATTTTCTGCCATTTGGTATAATGACCCCTTTTCTAAGCCAAATTTGGTATATATTATGAATGGGTCTTTTTTTCAAAAATTTATCAATCTAGCCAAACTTTTTTGGGAAAATTGGTAAAAACTAAGCCAAATTCGGCCAACACATTTGACTTTTGGTATATATCGATGGGTACAAATTTAAAAAAAAATTGGTATAATGATGGGTCCACTTTTTCAGTGGCACACCCCTATCAAAACCAAATTTGAGTACCGGAACCCCGGATTCAATCACCATTTTTACTGAGAAAGATCATCACATAATAAAACAAAGATGGTTACATATAAACTACCGTATTTCATCAAATAAAGGCCCCCGGGGGCGTTACATTTTCCCAAGGGGGGGCGTTTATTAGAGGTCATTTTTAGCACAACAATTCATGTTAAAATCATTAGGTAAGCTTAAAAGTCACGCTAAAATGACGAACTATGACCTTTTGACACTGACTATTGGTTCACTTCCGGGTTTCAGATGCAGATTATTGATGCTATTATCAACCATGTGAGCAACTTGGTAAGCTTACTACACAAGATAGGATGGAAATATCGGAATTTTTGAAACATCTTGGTTGAAAAAAGTGGTGGGGGCGTTTATTTGATGAATGGTTTGGCAAATCAGAAATGAAAACCTTTAGTGATAATCCCTTTAGTTACACCTTGTGTTATTTTGCCTAAAAATACCAAAATGTGAAAGCACATTTTATAACTTTTAAGAAAATTTGTAAATTTGGGTGGATGTTTTCCAATTTCTAAAAAGGTCAATTCTGTTTTCTTTTCAGTTTTGTAAAGAATCCCTAAAATTCACCACTTTCTAGAATCACTCCACAAAAAAGAAAGTTTGTAAATTAATTAAGTTTATAAACAAATTGGCCCCTCGGCAGATTTCCCGAGTATGAGAGAGCAAAAAATTGTTAATTTCATTGGATTTTAATATCAGTAATGTGGTTTGCTTGGGCTTTTGCTAAATTTGCATTCAAAATATTTAAGGTGGAAAAAAGCTTAATTTTGCAAAATTTCATTTTCTGCATTTTCTATTTTCTACTCTGTCTATGCCACTTTACACTACCCCATTCATGCTCTTTTTCTGTTCATTCTACATGTAGACTTAATTTATATAATTAAAATCTGTGTTTGAATTTATTTTGTGATTTCAATTCTTCTTTTTTTCCTTCAATAATATCTATATGTAACCTGCTCACACCAAATGAGCAATGAGCATTATGAAGTTGGACAAATTGACTTTCTAGGACAGGCTTCCTCAAATAGATTTGTTGAAGTGCCACGTCAAATAAAAGAAAACTGCGAAGCAGCCATTGCGGTGCTTTAGCACCGCCGGGGGAGTAAGAGGGGGGTGTCCCCCCTCTGAAGCTATTGATTTTTTGAAAATTGAGGTGCAAATGACACCATTTGGTGCAACATTTTGTAATATTTTAGCCTGTCGTTACAAGGATAACATGGGACTCGCATTGTTTAATGTTGAAATGTAATATTGGAGATATTCCTGATGGATGAAGTTTGATCAGAGGGTTTGATTTGATTTTTTTGAAAAATTTATTTATTTATGGTTTTTTTTAAACATCCAAACAGCGCTGTGCCCCACTCAGGAAGCCACGGGGGGCGCCGCTATTTGCGGACACCTGTTCTAGGATATTCCAGATTTGAATTTTGTATTCTTGTTTTAAAATCATTCCAAACAAGTTAGGATTACTGCTTGCTTTGGCTATCATAACTCAAATTATTTTCTCCAGAAATTCCTTTGTTTTCTATTGAATTTTGCCATGTTTGTTTATTGTACAGTGGTGGGGGTGTTTAATTTTTGCACTTTTCACAGTCGAACAGGCAGCTGCAAATTTTTACCCATTGAAATTATTTATTACACATAGTACTTAATGTGAATATATTTAGAAACATGAATTAAACACCCGCTAAACTGTCCAGAATTGATAAAATGGCGAAAAATTAACCAGTGAAATATCCCACTATTCAGTACTGCTTAGGCCAAAAAAAAAATGGTTTGTCTCAAAGCTCACGAGTGGTTTGAAAACAAATGCGAAATGCGATTTTTTTTTTTCTTTTTTTTTTTATTATTCCAGACTTTTTTCATGGTATTTGGAGAAAAAAAATCAGATTTTCGCAGAATATTTCCGGAAAAACTAAAATTTTTTTTTTTTTTGAATGATTCCGCATTTCTTTTTTCCAAATCTCACGGATTTTTGACCTTAACTCATTTTGGTGGGAGCAGGTCACAGGAAACATGTTTAAATTTTAAGCTGAATTTATACTTGATCACGAAGCGAATGGCGATTCACCGCTTTTGAAAAGCGATGGGCAATGTCGCTTTTGTATTTATACGAATCACAGCGATCACGATCGCAGACGACAATTTAAATATACAAAATGCCACAAAATATTGTTAGAACATCCACTGCTGTCAATAATTATTGTTTTGAATTAATTCATTTCCGAAAGTTAATGATCGAGAAAGGTGAAATAGATAATAAATACTAAGGCAATAGAAACAAATTAGTTTGATCTTTCGATCGACCATCGATGCTTGTTTGATCCGTGTTATTTATGAAATCAATTAATTTACTATTGTCAATTATCATAATATAGTAATTATTAGTGATATTGACCGATATAAATTTAGCATTAATTCTTATTAATTAGTTGATAGTTCATTAATAACAGACATCGAAGCAGCATCAACGGTCGATCCAAAGATCGAAAAAATTTGTTTCTGGTGCCTAAGCATGCGTGAGAATGGCTTTTCTGTAATTTAAACGATCGAGTATAAATTCAGCTTTACAGTACAATAGTTTACTATTTACATGTTTATACTTTAAATATTTTGTGAGATATAAATTTCTCTTTACTCTCTGAGTAAGAAAGTAATTTACTAAAAAGAAAATATAATACAAAGGAAGAACACCATCCTATTAGAGCCGGGTGGTATTTGAGAGAATTTTTTGTGAAATTGACAATTTTATTGAAAATTGCCTAAATTTGGCCAAATTCTATGTGATTTTGCAATTTTTGACACTTGAGTGCTGGGTGCTAGAGCTTAAATTGTTTATCAGTGGTGGGCTCTAAATCTGAGTGCCAGGCTCTGCTGCCCGCCACCGCCCACCATAGCTACATCCCGTCATGTATATATGCAGGAATATAAGTTTCGCAGAAATTTTTGGAAATGGAGCCTACATGTAACTACAATGTATGGTAATGAGCAAGGAATTTGTTTTAAAAGGGGGTAATGCTCTTTTAATCACCTGGTACCCCTCGCTTGAAATACCAAGACAAAATTCTTGCGTTTCACAATACGATACGCCTCCAGCGGTCGCTGGGTTGAGGCCAAAATACGCAGTGCATCATGGGAAAATGAGTCGACACCCAAAGCCCGTGTAATACGAATACAATACAGGAACATACTTCGTTGTGGGTTTAAATGTCATTATAATGATGTTACATGCGAATGCACACTTAAACAACAATTTACAATTATAGTAGATCCATTTTCTATCTATTGATCACAGGGAATCCTTCGTGGAGCTGTTTTCAACATGTTTATTATCACACTTGACTGAAAATTCAATGGGGCGTTGTCGACTCACGAGTCAAAAATTTGACTGCTAAGAGCAACCGCTGGCGGCGCATCGATTGTGAAAGGCAAGAATTGACCAAAAGTTGTAAATGTACACCTTCCTTTGGCCTGGCTTTAGACCACAAATGTCCTAATTTTGGCTCATTCATTTTGGCAATAAAATTGAAAATTGTCTTCCAATAAAATCACTTTAGTAGCAGGTCAGGATGATTTAGAAAGTGTGCGCCCTTTGGCTCAGTATGCCACTGGGTGTTTCAAAAGTTTCAGAGCGTGCATTTACCACAGGTCCATTGGACAAATTCAGCTGTAAATGCATGGGGTAAGCTGTTAAATGCTGATGGGCAAGTTGTAAAACACAGCCACCTCGATTATCAACTTGCCCAAGCTGAAACAGCAGACCAGTTGTTAGAAAAGTAAAATGTAAGCTCTGCTGTTACTCACTTACTTGCCTGTATATGTGACATGTTACTACACATACCTTAAGTCGGCCAGACTTGTTCTGAGATATTGATGATTAAAATGTGCAATATAAAGAAATTTTATACAAAATTCATTAGTTTTTCGTCATACATGTACCTTCATAATGGAAACCACTATGGAAACCAGAATGGTATCATTTTAAAGCTTATTTCATTGTCTGTCAACTTAACATTAAATCTGCATTTCCAAAATATTACCCCTAAGGCGACGAAAACAAACTAACCCTGTTTTGCGCTGAGACGAATATAAGATAAATTTGTCTCAGGTTTTGCAGGTAGACTTTTCAAGTAGGACCGATCGGTTGTGATTTTTTAAAATTTTCATTATTTTTTTTTCTGGAGGCTAATATGACCCATCACCAGGGTTGTCACTACGCCGGACGGGGCCATCCGGCACTGTCCGGGGCCGTCTGGCACTCACAAAAAAAAAAAAAAAATTACATTTTTATTTTTTATTTTTTTACATTTCGGAAGTGGATGATGATATTTCATCATAAAAAGAGCAAGAAATTTTTTTTTAGTGGGGTGCTACCCTCAAAGCCTATTCCCCAATCCCTAGCGTTTACTAAAAAGATAGTGCAAGGCGCCAGAGCTTCGCCCGCTACGCTTCACCTTAAATATTTTAACCAGTACTTTTTTGGTCCTGGTGACAACCCTGCCCATCACCAAAAGCTTGAAAAATCTGGCAAAAAATTGATGACATTTTGCAAGCATATGTAAAAATAAATCAATATCCCAAGTGGCTGATTTTACATGATTTTAGCAACAACAACAACAAAAATCTCCCAGAACGCAAAAGCTGGGTCGGTAATGCCCGTAAAACAGGGTGTTTTTGTCGCCTATGGTACCCTTCTCAATAACAGGTCATGACATATGTGACATGATCAAGGGGAATGAGTCGCATGTTGACCCAAGTCGAAAATGAGTTCTACTTATGTGTCTAAAGAAGACATTCAAAGCTTTCAGAAACTGAAAATCCCATGTTGATACAACTTTTCTTCGCAAAGTTAAGTCAATTTATCAATCGCTGAAAACACTATAAAACAAAAGAATTTGAACACTTTCTTTACCAATATCTTAATATCAATATTAGCGACATCCGACTCATTTCCCTTGATCGTGTCACATATTACTTTCATTTCAGTTTTCAGATGTAGCTGCAATCTGTCATCTAAAAGTCATCTCCATCATCATCATCTTGGCATCTTCCTGCTTCTTCTTTCTGTTCTTCCATCTGTAAAGCAACAGATCCAGCTTGTCTGTCAGCTTTAGGTACTGGTAAGTAGCCCTGGAGAAATGAAATAAGATGACATGGTCTGAATGAGTAAGGGACTGTGTACATGCCTGTAGTGAAGTGTGATTCCTTGAATAAATTCATCAGGTCTGTAGTTTATCCATAACATCAAGAAATTTTATCATATCAAGACCGGTCAAAACTTAGCTTTCTGGACATTTCTTCAACCATCAGTTGATTTCATCAGCAGTGTTGCTGTTTTGTAGTGCTGTGTGATCTTGATCTGGCCACACTAATTTGGGGGAGAAAATAACTGAATTCAGATTTGAATGAAATCATATTTATATACATTAGGGCTTTAATACAGATGTTTATAAAAGAATGAATGATGCAAGATATATATTGCAAAGTCTTGATTTACAAAACTTACTTTTACAAATGGCTCACTGACCGTTCTTGGATCTTGATGGATACGGGATTTAAACTTGTCAAATCTTACAGGCATGACAAGTCTGCCTGCACATAAAACCAATTGCAGCAACATTTGTATTTATTTCAAGTTTGCCAAACTTTATACTATAGTTGTCTTTAAATATATCTTGAGGACTATGATTGGCGACTTAGTCCTGCAACCCTTGATTTATCCCTGGGCATGGTACCAGAAACCATTGCTAGCTTTAGGTGGACAGTTAATACTTCATGTATGATACCTGGCTAGACTGCTGCCCTCAGTCGTCAACCGTCTGGATTGACAACTGAGAAAACTACGTGGAAAAAAAGTGACGGATTTTGCAACAGGATTCCTGTGGCATAGAGCATGCGCAGTTGTGTCCAAATTGATCTTTTGACCGAGTTTGTTGTTTTTAGAAGTTCAGTGCGCGATCTTGTCACAGCGGCGCGGTACAGCAGCGCGGTACACGGGCGCCACTAGTCAGTCGCGTTACGGCGCACAACCAAAGTCGCATTGAATAGTTTTCAGAAGTCCGTCATGATATGGGCTGTAAGATAATCAGTCGTCACTACGAAGCATACACAATATGCGAAGTGTAGACGGCTAATTGGAATTAGTCTAATACCTGGCAGGGGTAGCATTAAGGCCCGAAAGTCGGGGGTTGTTTTCCCGTGTTTTTCACTCCCGAGCTTGTAGAAAATCCAAATACATGGGGTGAAAATTAAATCTCGGGGGTGAAAAATATTTTGCAGTTGTAGTCAGGGGTAGGAGTAAGGTCCAAAAGTAGAGGGTCAGAGTTCACCGCGAGCTTGCACATTCTCAATATATGGAGGGTGAAAAATTATTATTTTTTAAATTTAGGGGGCCATTCACCCCCTATCGGGGGTTAACGCTCCTGATACCTGGCATACCTGCATATGTCTGCTGTTTGAGTTCAACTGGGGCTGATACACATGCGAAGGTGGCTCACGGCAATTTGCTGCTGCATCTCGTAGAACTTCTTCAGTTTGCTGGCTACATGTAGTCATACGGTTGCTGAGCGCAACATAAATGTAATCTTGAAGATAATGGTGGTAGGGCTGTGTGCTAGCATCTGACTGTGTTATGATAGGTCTACTGTAAGCAGCGCTATGATGTCCATTGGATTGTCCTCCTCTAGTTCTATAAGTAAAATTGAAGTATAATAAAATATAATTATGTTGTAAATCATTCATTGAAGCTCAAAGATGCCCCTATCCAATAGATTTTGACTTTGATATGAGTTCACACAACTATTGTCTTATGGTGAATTTGTTCACTTGAATTGATAGATTTTGCATTTTTTTTTTAAATGTGCACTTCAAAAGCATGCAAGACTCTGAAAAGGTAACTTTGTAAGGTTTTTAAAAGAAACATATGTTTGAAAAAGTTTGTAGTTGTAAAAAGATATCATGGGAGGTTAGGGCATGAAAACAGGTCTAAGCTTATACCATGATCCACACACTGATGCAAAGACCACACATAAAATCTAGAATAAAAGAAAGACAGATGTCAATATTTTGTATACAACTAGTAAATTTAGACAGATATTTCAATTTTGAGAGCTGCAATTGTTAATTTACAAAGTTTGTATTCTGACTGGGAAAGAACAGATTTGCTAGCTCCATTTCATTAATTTTCATATTTTTAAGCTAGCAATGTTTGAACAGTATTTTTTGTGGGACATGAGAGCACATCAGACATATCGAACTGACATTCTGAATACAAGAATGTCTTTCTGATATCAAATAATTTGGATTTTTTGAAATTCACGATATAATACACATTTTATGGCAAATTATTAAAAGTTGATATTTTTGACATGTAACAGTCTTCGAAGTAAAATTTAGTAATATTTACATTTACTTCTAAGTGTATATAGCTGGGAGGAAAAGCCGACGATCATTTGAAAATTTTGATCTTTCATATTGAAGATAGATTTTTTGCCCAAAACACATGAAAAAATTTAGGTCTTTTGGGGACAAAATGTATATCTTCAATACAAAATGTCTAAATTTACAAATGATCGTCGGCTTTTCCTCCCAGCTACATACACTTTAAGTAAATATCATTAGATCTATAAATTTTTACTTTGAGGAATATGAAAAATAAAAAAAATATAAATTTTTAATTATTTGCCATAAAATTTGTATTATTGCCAATTTAAAAAAAAATCTAAATTATTTGATATTACTCAGAAGGAAATTCCTCATATTAAGAATTAATGGAAACAATTATCCCAACAAAAAAACACGTCACAATATAAGAGAGAAATTTGTGAATATACAAATGTATACCACTCTAGCCCCCACACTCAATACATGTACATGTAAACACGTCACATAAAGAAATTACCCCCTTTGTAATGTGACAATAACTCAAAATCTATCAAATTTAAATCCATTTTAGTTCTCAAATTTTGATACAGCATTTTTTTGGATAGCTCAAAATTTGTAGCCACAATGATTCTTTGAATGAAAAAAGATGCAAATTCAAATGTTCCACAAAAAGCTATTCAAACTTTTGAATCTGCACATTTTTCATTCAAAAGGAGACCACGGCAAAAACTTTTAGGCTATTAAAACATCAAAATTTTCAGAACAAAACTGGGTTTCTTTTTACTGTTTCAGTTTTAAAATTTGATGCGTGTATTTTGAGTTATTATCTTATATTGAAGGATAATTACTTTATGTGTTGTGTTTACTTCCTACCTCATTTCAGATGCTGTACTATGTGTGCTTCTGTCTTCATCTTTTCCTGCATTAGATGTGCTTTTATCTTTTGGTGCACAAGGTGTGCAGCTGTTTTCATCTGCTGCACTAGGTGTGCGGTTTCCTTCATCTTTCACTCCACTAGGTTTACTACTGCTATCTTCATATTTTTCTGCACTGGTTGTGCCTTTGTCTTGATATTTTGCTTCCCTAGTTGTGCTTCTATCGTCATCTTTTACTGCACTTGATGTGCTTCTATCTTTATCTTTTGGTGCACAAGGTGTGCAGCTATTTTCATCTGCTGCACTAGGTGTGCGGTTTCCTTCATCTTTCACTCCACTTGGTTTACTACTGCTATCTTTATATTTTTCTGCACTGGTTGTGCCTTTGTCTTCATCCTTTGCTTCCCTAGTTGTGCTTCTATCGTCATCTTTTACAGCACTAGATGTGCTTCTATCTTTATCTTTTGATGCACAAGGTGTGCAGCTGTTTTCATCTGCTGCACTAGGTGCACAGCTTCCTTCATCTTTCACTCCACTTGGTTTACTACTGCTATCTTTATATTTTTCTGCACTGTTTGTGCAACTTCCTTCATCTTTCGCTCCGCGAGGTTTACTACTGCTGTCTTCATATTTTTCTGCGCTGGGCGTACCTTTGTCTTCATCCTTTGCTTCCCTAGTTGTGCTTCTATCATCATCTTTTACTACACTTGGTGTGCTTCTATCTTTATCTTTTGTTGCACGAGGTGTGCAGCTGTTTTCATCTCCTGCACTAGGTGTGCGGCTGCCTTCATCTTTCGCTCCACTAGGTTTACTACTGCTATCTTCATATTTTTCTGCGCTGGGCGTACCTTTGTCTTCATCTTTTGCTTCCCTAGCTGTGCTTCTATCATCATCTTTTACTACACTTGGTGTGCTTCTATCTTTATCTTTTGTTGCACAAGGTGTGCAGCTGTTTTCATCTGCGCTAGGTGTGCGGCTTCCTTCATCTTTCACACCACTAGGTTTACTACTGCTATCTTCATATTTTTCTGCACTGGGTATGTCTTTGTCTTCATCCTTTGCTGCCCTAGCTGTGCTTCTATCATCATCTTTTACTGCACTTGGTGTGCTTCTATCTTTATCTTTTGTTGCACGAGGTGTGCAGCTGTTTTCATCTGCGCTAGGTGTGCGGCTTCCTTCATCTTTCACACCACTAGGTTTACTACTGCTATCTTCATATTTTTCTGCACTGGGTATGTCTTTGTCTTCATCCTTTGCTGCCCTAGCTGTGCTTCTATCATCATCTTTTACTGCACTTGGTGTGCTTCTATCTTTATCTTTTGTTGCACGAGGTGTGCAGCTATTTTCATCTGCTGCACTAGGTATGCAACTTCCTTCATCTTTCACTCCACTAGGTTTACTACTGCTATCTTCATATTTTTCTGCACTGGTTGTGCCTTTGTCTTGATATTTTGCTTCCCTAGTTGTGCTTCTATCATCATCTTTTACTACACTTGATGTGCTTCTATCTTTCTCTTTTGTTGCACGAGGTGTGCAGCTGTTTTCATCTGCACTATGTGTGCAACTTCCTTCATCTTTCGCTCCACTAGGATTACTACTGCTATCTTCATATTTTTCTGCGCTGGGCGTGCCTTTGTCTTGATATTTTGCTTCCTTAGTTGTGCTTCTATTCTCATCTTTTACTACACTTGGTGTGCTTCTATCTTTATCTTTTGGTGCACAAGTTGTGCAGCTATTTTCATCAGCTGCACTAGGTGTGCGGTTCCCTTCATCTTTCACTCCACTAGGTTTACTACTACTATCTTCATCTTTTTCTGCGCTGGGCGTACCTTTGTCTTCATTTTTTGCTTCCCTAGTTGTGCTTCTATCATCATCTTTTACTACACTTGATGTGCTTCTATCTTTATCTTTTGTTGCACGAGGTGTGCAGCTGTTTTCATCTGCACTATGTGTGCAACTTCCTTCATCTTTCACTCCACTAGGTTTACTACTACTATCTTCATCTTTTTCTGCACTGGGTATGCCTTTGTCTTCATTTTTTGCTTCCCTAGTTGTGCTTCTATTGTCATCTTTTACTGCACTTGGTGTGCTTCTATCTTTATCTTTTGTTGCACGAGGTGTGCACCTGTTTTCATCTGCTGTACTAGGTGTACTGCTCCCTTCATCTTTCGCTCCACTAGGTTTACTACTGCTATCTTCATATTTTTCTGCACTTTGCATGCCTTTGTCGTCATCTTTTGCTGCCCTATCTGTGCTTCTATCATCATCTTTTACTGCACTAGATGTGCTTCTATCTTTATCTTTTGTTGCACGAGGTGTGCAGCTATTTTCATCTGCACTAGGTGTGCGGCTGCCTTCATCTTTCACTCCATTAGGTTTACTACTACTATCTTCATCTTTTTCTGCACTGGGTGTGCCTCTAACTTCATATGTTGTTGCACTAGGTGTGCTTGTTTCTTTAGCATTTGCTGCGCTAGGTGTGCTTCTATCTTCGTCTTTTGCTACACTGATGATGCTACAGTTTTCATCTTGTGCTTCACTAGGATAGCTATTTCCATCATTTTCTGCATTATATGAGCTGCTCTCATCATCAGGTATGCATAAGTTATTGTTGCTTCCACTGTCAGAATGGGTTTTATCATGGCTGATGTTCACTTGAATATAAATTTTCTCAGTGTTCATGGTCATGTCTTCATCATGATCTGGTGGTGAACAACAGTTTCTTTGAGCATATGCCAGAAGTTTGCTTGTCTTTACCTGGTCAATATTTTCTCCATTTTGAGCCACAAAGGCAGCACCGGTGGTAGAAGGTGCTGGCACTGGAGAGTTGTAATCATTAATGAACTTATGAAAGTTTTGGCTGTTTCTATCTTTTCTGCCGACATCATAATCATCATCATCATCATCATCATAATCATCATCATCATCATCATCATCATCATCATCATCATCATCATCATCGTTATCATATTTACTACCATCATCATCGCCATCACTCTCACCGCTGCTGTTCCCATTGACAGCATCAGTAGACTTATTCAAAGTAGTGCAACTTCTTCTTTTGTGAGTTATTTCCCTTTGAAGATTGGAAAAACACTGATGTCTCTGGTCCCAATCTGGATCTCTGGTAGCTTGATGGCTGCCATCTTGCTGATGTTGATGTTTCAGATGGCTTGCTTTCCATCTTGCTTCTTTCTCAATCAATTTCTTCTTCTTGTGATGTGCAGCAGCAGTAGACTTGCGATGATTGACTATCTTGCTGATAAGCAGTTTTTGTTTACATGAACCTTTTCTGGTCTGTGTATAGTACTTTTTGACTACTCTCCTGCTACTCTTTGTGGCAGCCTCAGGATGTTTGATTTTGGTGCAGAAATGCCTTCTGTATCTACCTTGCTTTGGAGAAATTTTGCAGCCTCTTTTGAATCTTGGTGTTCTAATCATCTGTTGGGTTTGATCCATCATCTTTTCTTGGTACATATGCGTCGAAGTTGAAATTTGCTTACTGCTATCTCTGTGAACTGATACAGCGGGGGACCAATTTTTACTGGAATCATTGATGAATCTTCCTTTCACTGAACCAGTGATGGACATTTCTGTCCCTGAACCACTGACAGATCTTCTTTCTGCTGAATCAGTGATAGACCTTCCATACGCTGAAGCCATGATGGACCTTCCTGTCTCTGAACCAGTGGTGGACATTTCTGTTTCTGAACCACTGACGGCTCTTGTTTTTGCTGAATCACTGATAGATCTTCCATTTGCTGAAGCTGTAATGGACCTTCCTGTCCCTGAACCAGTGATGGATATTTCTGTTCCTGAACCATGAATGGACCTTCTTCCTGAACCAGTGATAGACTCTTCTGTTGCTGCACCAGTGATGGACCATCCTGACACTGAACCAGTGTAAGACCTTGAACTAGTGATAGCCATTCTTTGAGTTGGACCTGTGGAGGATGTTCTTGGAGTTAATACAACAGTGAATCTTCTTTCTTCTGAGTCAGCAAGTAACCATTGAGTGGTATTTAAATGAAGTTCACTGATTGGAAGGATGCACATGACTTGGCAGTTTTTAATGATGATGATAGCATCATTGAGGAGAAGATACCTATATTCTGTATCAAGATTGAAATGGATAACCATCTTAAGATTTGGTGAAGCCATCATTGCCTGTGACAGACCTCTCTTGTTTCGGAAACCAGATTCTTCAGGGAGCAAATGCTGCTGGTCCTCACATTGTGACATCCTAGATCTGAAGTTATATTCTTGCAATTGGATGGCATTAAGGACATTGGCTATTATGTTTTGAAGAGTTGTAGGTACATGATAGTGATGCATTGGTGTCAAAGTTGTTGGGTTGCCAGATTCTGCAGAAGGTTCTTCAGCTGTTGGTTCTCTACATGATTCTGTAGCACTGCCATTTGCAGATTCTGCATCATATTCTTCTAATTGGGATCCAGAATCTTGACTGGCCTCTATAGGTGCTGGCTGAAGATTCTGAACTTGATTCTGAATTTCATTTTGTGTGTCATCTGAAATTCCCTTCATTCTTCTCCAGGTAAAGCCATCAGAAGGACTGTACTGGGACTCAATGCGATGGGCATGTTGCACTCCTCTCTTCATGCGTTCTTTGACTGTGGTGACTTGCTTAAAGATAAGTAGATTAGAGGTATCATTGGTGGCAGCATAACAGTGTACCTGTAATCCACCTGATTCAGACAAACCCATCTGATTAGTAATTTCCACCACTCCATCAGAGATGTTATGTATGGCACCTTCCTCTTCGGTTTCCCATGTTATGTTGTCAGCAGTAGTTGGTGGTGGAGCATCCTTGATGACACACTGTAGATTAACTGCCTTCTGTAAGGCTGCTATGGTATTCTTCAGCATGTCACAGGTCATCTCACTGTCAACTTTCAGTGTTGCTTTAGTTGTGGTCTCTATGTCCATGTCCCCAAATTTGATCCCCTTTGATTCTGAATACTCTAGATCTTTCATTTTTTTGTTTCTAATTGTGTGTTGGTTGGGTCTGGATTTTCCTTGGTCAGGACCTCCACCTCCTCTTTTACCTTCACCTTCACCATCACCTCCATCTTCTGAACTCTCACCTCCAGAATGGTCATCATGTTGATGGGATTTCTTGCTGTTTTTAGTTCGTCCATCTTGTGAAGAGGTTTCCTTTCCTGCCTTGGGACTGTGTGTGTCTGTTGGCTCATTTGAATCAACCTGGTTGTCAAGGTTTTGGAATAAATTGAGAGAAACTTTATCCATTTCTGGTTCTTGATAAAGCATCTTAGTTGAAAGCTCCGTACAAGGTAATTCTGTGTTTGAGGTCACAAAATTATCACTTTCCTGTAGTGGTGTGGTGGTTCCTGGTGGTTGTATGGAAGTGAGATTTTCAGCAGCAGTGCTTTGGAACTGATCCGTCTCTTGAGTCAAAGTATCCATCATATCATTACTTTGTAAATCAAATGACGGTTCTGAGCAACTGATAGGCTGGCTTGCATGATCAATTCCTGGTTTATCACCATTCTTGTTGACGACTTCTCTTGAAGCAATTTGGTAGTTGGCTTCTGTATTCAGCATCGATGCTGTGTTTGGAATGTTTGATTCAACAACAGCGTCAACATTTTGATTTGCTTGGTCTACACTACCCTTGCTGGTTACAATGGTTGATGACTCTGTATTGCCAGTTGGAGACACAACAATTGGTTGCTTTGCAGGAAGACCTGAATGCTGGTCTTTCAGCGGTACACTCGCGTCTGCAATGGCCTCTGGTGTTGAAGGATCATCCAGTGGTTCCTCAGGTTGTTGTGTTGAAAGCTTTTCTTCTCCTGCAGAGCTTTTTGCAGTTGTGCAACAGTGGATGAAAATTATAAGTATTCCGAAACAAGTGGAGTTATTTTTACTCATGCTGCATAGTGCATCAGTTTTGATAAGCTGACCATATGCAGTGGCTGTACCAGCACCGCTATTTGGTTCAGTGGTTTGAGGTTTGCCATCATGAGATAAGATTTCATGTTGGTCTGTAGTCACTTCCAACCTTTCAAGTGTGCTTTTAGTCCTAGAGATGTTCTGTGGGCTGAAGCTCATCGTAGACACTTTGAAAGCTTCTTTTGATGTTTCATAAGGCACTCCCATCTGCTGTTTCTCAGAGTCAAGCTTTACTGTGGAAACAAGGTTGTTGATGCTCTGTTGATAATCCATTGAACAATGGAGAACTGCGAGCAATGGAGAAGGCTTGGCTACTACAAGATCTATATCATCTTCATCTTTGCTATCCTTTATCATCTCTGCTCCATTGGTCATTGGATTGAGTGTGTCTGGTCTTTTGTCACTTGTGACAAGATTGTTTTCACTTCTCTGATGTGCTAAAGAAGGCTGTGTAAAAATGGAAATTTCTTCGGCATCTACTTTTCTTTCAAGCTTACTGATGCCCAACAGTGATGGAAGATTGTAAAGGTCAAAGTTCAAGTCATCTGCTTCTGTGGGCCATTTGTTTGGTCCAAATTCAACTGTAGCCATCAAAACCTTATCACTTGCAGACTCTGTATTGTAGAAACCAGTGGGCAGTATAGTTGGTTGTCCTTTTCGCTCAAACAAAGCATCAGATAATTCGTAAAAGGTACTACCATACCTGGAAACGACCACGGGGTCAACATATGGATATGTTGTTGCCAGGTACGCACTTGACCTGTCACATGTAAATACACATCTTGGAATTGACTCCCATGGAGTACGAATTGCAGGAAACGGAGAGCTACTCCAGTATCCATATATTCCACTGTTTAGTGCAAAAACCTGTGACTCACATAGCTTTTCAGCATCAAATAGGATATTTAAATCAGGGTCTTTTGTTGTAGCACACTGTTCTTGCCATTCCATAAGGTCAGTTTTTTGTGTGAAATCATTTGTGTCCTCTTCTATCTCTGAAGTATCATCTTTTGTAAGATTGTTAGGAATGTCTTCTTGTTTTTCATTATGAACATCAAATGTTTGGTCTATTTCTTCATCATCGAGTTCTTGTGCCTCAATTGCAATATGTGATGTATTATCATTGATCTTGTTTGTAATTACTGTTGCCCGAGTTGGAGAGGGTCCAGGCACCTCTCCCAGTAATGAATAAAATGATAAAAACGGCTCAATATCAGTTTGACAAACTGTGATGAGGGCACCCACCGAACTAGTACTAGTGCTATCACAAGTACAGTTGCTATGATCAATATTCCAATAGCGATGACAATAAGTGACATTGCTTGTATCCAAAGTATCATGGAATCCATGGGAGGGTTAAGGGTCATGACCTCATTTGAATTGTGACCCTGGCTTCCTCAAATAGATCTTGATCCATTGTGTGGATGTCAGATGTCTTATTCTGGAATGAATCCAAGGTATAATTTGTAACAAAGAGCACGTAACAAATTTGTAGTACATGTATGTATTCAGTAGTCAGTGAAGTTTTGGTCCCAACCAAGTATCGTGATAGTGCAAACAAGCACCAATAGTCTATAAACTGAAGTTAGTTTGTTGTAATGCAGTAGTGCTGATTTTTCTACTCTCTCTAATGATTAGCCCTGCCAATAGTATTTTGGAGGGGGCCATGCCCCAAGCCCCAAGCCCCACCTGCTGGTGGCCAATCAACTGATGTCAAACCTTTGTTGAGTAAATCGCTTTTCTATCCAAACTGAACGGGTTGAAATCCCTGGTAGAAGTTGAAAGACCTTTCTGAAAAAGAAAATATAATAGGTACAAACAAGTATGTTAGCTAAGTATAGTGTGTGGCGGTCAGGCTCTCTGACAGTTCCATAAACCCACATTTGGGGGACCATGCTCCAGTTCTTTAGCCTCACCCTGAATAAAACTCAGACAATTAATTTTTTGTAGCTCAAATTTGGCAAGATTGGAATTTCTTAGCTCCACAGCCTATAATTTGGCCCAATTTTAGTTCACTAGCTAGACTAATAAATATGTTGAAATTTCAGTTCAAAAGCCTCTATTTTTTCAAAAATTAGTTCTTAGTTTCCAAATTCCTGCCCGCAGTGCAGCACGCCCTCCTACTAAAATTTAAGTTGATTGCCCCCCCCCCACCTGAATTGATTTTGTTTTTAAAATTGCTTTTATTCATCAAAATAATAATATTATTTATAGAATTCTATATAAGAAAATAAACTTTAAACATTAAAAATATCAATATACTTTCAGATCAGGATAAATAATAAAATTTAGAACATCAGTTGTGTCTCATTCCCAGTGACACCGTTCAAATCTGTCTGAGACAAGAATATGACAAAGTGCACTTTGGCCCATGTACTAGGCATGCGATTGATTCAAAAAGTGTGATAACTCCACTTGTTTACCTCAGTGGAGGGTCATGGAAATTATCATTCAGGTAATTCCCCATCATGTTGCAATTCATCACTGATTTAATTGTGTGTTTGGTGTACACAACCATTTAACAGTGTTGTTAGTCTTCAGGAAATTTCCTGAGTTCAGGAAATTTTACTCCTGTACAAATGTATAGGCAAAGTACATTTTCATGAAACTTTTTGCAATTTCAGGATTTGTTGACAACACTGACTGGCATCTGGTTAGCAGGTGTCAGCTCAGCGTTCGAAATAGGGCCGGTCAGCCGGCCATAGGCCTGTAACTTTTTGGCCTGGCTGGTAACTTTTCTGATTGGCATCTAGTTGCCGGCCCGGCTGACCGGTAACTTTTTATGGTCAAGCCTGGCTGGCCTGTAACTTTTGAGGCATATTTCGAACACTGTGTCAGCTGTACATGGTGTGTGTATGCTTCCATGTAGATGCATGTTCTTTGGAATTTGCAGGAGAGCATTAAATAGCTCTTCTGGAGAGCTGTTTAGAGCATTTACAATAGAATGTAAGGAGAGAATGGTCAACTAAGGAGAGCTAAAAATCACTCTTCCATATCAGATTTAAGGAGAGCAGTAGAGAGCAATTGCTCTTGCTCTCCTCAAAAGGCAGTCCCTGATGTGGGTATTACTTGTCTACGGTTGTCCAACACTTGTTTTCGTTGTTTCAGACAACCAAATAACCCATATTTTGAAAGCTTGATAAAAACTATTCATAAGGCCACACAAAATTTAAAATTTGTTTCACGTCCCCACCTTTATAGAAAAGTGAGGAGGGATGGAGGTGATTAATTTTTAATAATTTGTTGGTGCTAAATTGACAAAATACAGCAGTTTTCATGTAAAATTGACATAGCAGTTTTCAGCATCTGCCAGGAAAAAAATGAGGCCCTTTTTAATTTAAGATTATGAGGGGTTAGACCCCTTAAAGTTCAACAAAAACACTTGCAACTGATTCATGCTGACTAATAATATGTGACCTCAGCACAACTGAGCCCTGAAGTCGCCAATCATCATTTTTGAGATATTCAACCAAAATATTCTGCCTGAAATTAGCTTTAAAATGATGTATATCATGTCTATAGTACTTGACATTTAAGTAGTGAAAAATCAATAAAACAGTCAATAAATCCTTTGTTTCCTATTGTTTATTGTTAAGGTCGATGGAGCATATCTCAATAGTGGCACTGGCGACATCCGGGCTCAGTTGTGGTGAGGGGTCACATATTAACTTGTTTGCCAGCATTAAGGGCTGGGGTAACGACGTTGACACAGTATTTATTGTGGGACCTGGGAGCTCATCAGACACATCAAATTGCATCCTATTATGAGGAATGTCCTTCTGATATCAAATAATTTTAATTTTTGAAAATCACAATATAATACAAATTTTATGACAAATTATAAAAATTTGATATTTTTCAAATTTTGACATTATAACAGTCCTCGATGTAAATTATATAAATCTAATGATATATTCTTAAAGTGTATGTAGCAGGAGGAAAAGCCGACGGTCAATTGAAAATTTTGACCTTTCATATTGAAGATATGGATTTTTTTCCCAAAAGACCTAATTTTTTTGGTGTTTTGGGAAAAAAAATCCATATCTTCAATACTGTAAAGGTCAAAATTTTCAATTGATCGTCAGCTTTTATCCCACCTACATACACTTTAAGTATAAATCATCAGATTTATAAAGTTTACTTCAAGTACTGTTAAATATCAAAAATATCAACTTTTAATGATTTGCCATAAAATATGTATTAAATTGCTAATTTCAAAAAATCAAAATTATTTGATATCAGAATGACATTCTTCGTATTCAGAATGCAATTCAATATGTCTGATGTGCTCTAATGTCCCAAAATACTGTCCAAACGTTCATACCCCAGCCCTTAATATTTTACTAAAATTAAAGTATTAAAAACTTAAAATTTAATATGAAACTTGAAAAGTAAAACAAATTATGGACTGATTCCAAAGTAAGGAAGGAGGCAGACCAGCCCTCAAATTAAACATTTGAAAGGGCAGCCAATATACAAGGCAATTTGAAAAATTTGAAAAGGGCACAAAGGCAACTAGTGGCAAATGGTGGTCATAGACCACAAACCTAGCTGGGGTGTTTGACCTGACCTTTGACCTTAATGTTTCCCGGGTCACGAGGTTTGTTGTCACCGAGTTTGAGACCTGCACCCCTTACAGATGTCCAGTACTTGTATTTCTAAAATTTGACCTGTGCATGACCTTTGACCTGACCCCTGCAAAATGTTCCCTGGCCATGAGATTTGTTGTCACTGAGTTTGAGCCCCATATCCCTTACAGTTGTCCAGAAAATGAAATTATAAGATTTGACCCAGTTAACCTTTGACCTGACCCCTGCTAGTACTAGTGCTATCACAAGTACAGTTGCTATGATCAATATTCCAATAGCGATGACAATAAGTGACATTGCTTGTATCCAAAGTATCATGGAATCCATGGGAGGGTTAAGGGTCATGACCTCATTTGAATTGTGACCCTGGCTTCCTCAAATAGATCTTGATCCATTGTGTGGATGTCAGATGTCTTATTCTGGAATGAATCAAGGTATAATTTGTAACAAAGAGCACGTAACAAATTTGTAGTACATGTATGTATTCAGTAGTCAGTGAAGTTTTGGTCCCAACCAAGTATCGTGATAGTGCAAACAAGCACCAATAGTCTATAAACTGAAGTTAGTTTGTTGTAATGCAGTAGTGCTGATTTTTCTACTCTCTCTAATGATTAGCCCTGCCAATAGTATTTTGGAGGGGGCCATGCCCCAAGCCCCAAGCCCCACCTGCTGGTGGCCAATCAACTGATGTCAAACCTTTGTTGAGTAAATCGCTTTTCTCTCCAAACTGAACGGGTTGAAATCCCTGGTAGAAGTTGAAAGACCTTTCTGAAAAAGAAAATATAATAGGTACAAACAAGTATGTTAGCTAAGTATAGTGTGTGGCGGTCAGGCTCTCTGACAGTTCCATAAACCCACATTTGGGGGATCATGCTCCAGTTCTTTAGCCTCACCCTGAATAAAACTCAGACAATTAATTTTTTGTAGCTCAAATTTGGCAAGATTGGAATTTCTTAGCTCCACAGCCTATAATTTGGCCCAATTTTAGTTCACTAGCTAGACTAATAAATATGTTGAAATTTCAGTTCAAAAGCCTCTATTTTTTCAAAAATTAGTTCTTAGTTTCCAAATTCCTACCCGCAGTGCAGCACGCCCTCCTACTAAAATTTAAGTTGATTCCCCCCCCCCCCACCTGAATTGATTTTGTTTTTAAAATTGCTTTTATTCATCAAAATAATAATATTATTTATAGAATTCTATATAAGAAAATAAACTTTAAACATTAAAAATATCAATATACTTTCAGATCAGGATAAATAATAAAATTTAGAACATCAGTTGTGTCTCATTCCCAGTGACACCGCTCAAATCTGTCTGAGACAAGAATATGACAAAGTGCACTTTGGCCCATGTACTAGGCATGCGATTGATTCAAAAAGTGTGATAACTCCACTTGTTTACCTCAGTGGAGGGTCATGGAAATTATCATTCAGGTAATTCCCCATCATGTTGCAATTCATCACTGATTTAATTGTGTGTTTGGTGTACACAACCATTTAACAGTGTTGCTAGTCTTCAGGAAATTTCCTGAGTTCAGGAAATTTTACTCCTGTACAAATGTATAGGCAAAGTACATTTTTCATGAAACTTTTTGCAATTTCAGGATTTGTTGACAACACTGACTGGCATCTGGTTAGCAGGTGTCAGCTCAGCGTTCGAAATAGGGCCGGTCAGCCGGCCATAGGCCTGTAACTTTTTGGCCTGGCTGGTAACTTTTCTGATTGGCATCTAGTTGCCGCCCGGCTGACCGGTAACTTTTATGGTCAAGCCTGGCTGGCCTGTAACTTTTGAGGCATATTTCGAACACTGTGTCAGCTGTACATGGTGTGTGTATGCTTCCATGTAGATGCATGTTCTTTGGAATTTGCAGGAGAGCATTAAATAGCTCTTCTGGAGCCTTCAAGGAGAGCTGTTTAGAGCATTTACAATAGAATGTAAGGAGAGAATGGTCAACTAAGGAGAGCTAAAAATCACTCTTCCATATCAGATTTAAGGAGAGCAGTAGAGAGCAATTGCTCTTGCTCTCCTCAAAAGGCAGTCCCTGATGTGGGTATTACTTGTCTACGGTTGTCCAACACTTGTTTTCGTTGTTTCAGACAACCAAATAACCCATATTTTGAAAGCTTGATAAAAACTATTCATAAGGCCACACAAAATTTAAAATTTGTTTCACGTCCCCACCTTTATAGAAAAGTGAGGAGGATGGAGGTGATTAATTTTTAATAATTTGTTGGTGCTAAATTGACAAAATACAGCAGTTTTCATGTAAAATTGACATAGCAGTTTTCAGCATCTGCCAGGAAAAAAATGAGGCCCTTTTTAATTTAAGATTATGAGGGGTTAGACCCCTTAAAGTTCAACAAAAACACTTGCAACTGATTCATGCTGACTAATAATATGTGACCCCTCAGCACAACTGAGCCCTGAAGTCGCCAATCATCATTTTTGAGATATTCAACCAAAATATTCTGCCTGAAATTAGCTTTAAAATGATGTATATCATGTCTATAGTACTTGACATTTAAGTAGTGAAAAATCAATAAAACAGTCAATAAATCCTTTGTTTCCTATTGTTTATTGTTAAGGTCGATGGAGCATATCTCAATAGTGGCACTGGCGACATCCGGGCTCAGTTGTGGTGAGGGTCACATATTAACTTGTTTGCCAGCATTAAGGGCTGGGGTAACGACGTTGACACAGTATTTATTGTGGGACCTGGGAGCTCATCAGACACATCAAATTGCATCCTATTATGAGGAATGTCCTTCTGATATCAAATAATTTTAATTTTTTGAAAATCACAATATAATACAAATTTTATGACAAATTATAAAAATTTGATATTTTTCAAATTTTTGACATTATAACAGTCCTCGATGTAAATTATATAAATCTAATGATATATTCTTAAAGTGTATGTAGCAGGGAGGAAAAGCCGACGGTCAATTGAAAATTTTGACCTTTCATATTGAAGATATGGATTTTTTTCCCAAAAAGACCTAATTTTTTTGGTGTTTTGGGTAAAAAATCCATATCTTCTATACGTAAGGTCTAAATTTTAATTGATCGTCAGCTTTTTATCCCACCTACATACACTTTAAGTATAAATCATCAGATTTATAAAGTTTACTTCAAGTACTGTTAAATATCAAAAATATCAACTTTTAATGATTTGCCATAAAATATGTATTAAATTGCGAATTTCAAAAAATCAAAATTATTTGATATCAGAATGACATTCTTCGTATTCAGAATGCAATTCAATATGTCTGATGTGCTCTAATGTCCCAAAATACTGTCCAAACGTTCATACCCCAGCCCTTAATATTTTACTAAAATTAAAGTATTAAAAACTTAAAATTTAATATGAAACTTGAAAAGTAAAACAAATTATGGACTGATTCCAAAGTAAGGAAGGAGGCAGACCAGCCCTCAAATTAAACATTTGAAAGGGCAGCCAATATACAAGGCAATTTGAAAAATTTGAAAAGGGCACAAAGGCAACTAGTGGCAAATGGTGGTCATAGACCACAAACCTAGCTGGGGTGTTTGACCTGACCTTTGACCTTAATGTTTCCCGGGTCACGAGGTTTGTTGTCACCGAGTTTGAGACCCGCACCCTTACAGATGTCCAGTACTTGTATTTCTAAAATTTGACCTGTGCATGACCTTTGACCTGACCCCTGCAAAATGTTCCCTGGCCATGAGATTTGTTGTCACTGAGTTTGAGCCCCATATCCCTTACAGTTGTCCAGAAAATGAAATTATAAGATTTGACCCAGTTAACCTTTGACCTGACCCCTGCTAGTACTAGTGCTATCACAAGTACAGTTGCTATGATCAATATTCCAATAGCGATGACAATAAGTGACATTGCTTGTATCCAAAGTATCATGGAATCCATGGGAGGGTTAAGGGTCATGACCTCATTTGAATTGTGACCCTGGCTTCCTCAAATAGATCTTGATCCATTGTGTGGATGTCAGATGTCTTATTCTGGAATGAATCCAAGGTATAATTTGTAACAAAGAGCACGTAACAAATTTGTAGTACATGTATGTATTCAGTAGTCAGTGAAGTTTTGGTCCCAACCAAGTATCGTGATAGTGCAAACAAGCACCAATAGTCTATAAACTGAAGTTAGTTTGTTGTAATGCAGTAGTGCTGATTTTTCTACTCTCTCTAATGATTAGCCCTGCCAATAGTATTTTGGAGGGGGCCATGCCCCAAGCCCCAAGCCCCACCTGCTGGTGGCCAATCAACTGATGTCAAACCTTTGTTGAGTAAATCGCTTTTCAATCCAAACTGAACGGGTTGAAATCCCTGGTAGAAGTTGAAAGACCTTTCTGAAAAAGAAAATATAATAGGTACAAACAAGTATGTTAGCTAAGTATAGTGTGTGGCGGTCAGGCTCTCTGACAGTTCCATAAACCCATATTTGGGGGACCATGCTCCAGTTCTTTAGCCTCACCCTGAATAAAACTCAGACAATTAATTTTTTGTAGCTCAAATTTGGCAAGATTGGAATTTCTTAGCTCCACAGCCTATAATTTGGCCCAATTTTAGTTCACTAGCTAGACTAATAAATATGTTGAAATTTCAGTTCAAAAGCCTCTATTTTTTCAAAAATTAGTTCTTAGTTTCCAAATTCCTACCCGCAGTGCAGCACGCCCTCCTACTAAAATTTAAGTTGATTCCCCCCACCTGAATTGATTTTGTTTTTAAAATTGCTTTTATTCATCAAAATAATAATATTATTTATAGAATTCTATATAAGAAAATAAACTTTAAACATTAAAAATATCAATATACTTTCAGATCAGGATAAATAATAAAATTTAGAACATCAGTTGTGTCTCATTCCCAGTGACACCGCTCAAATCTGTCTGAGACAAGAATATGACAAAGTGCACTTTGGCCCATGTACTAGGCATGCGATTGATTCAAAAAGTGTGATAACTCCACTTGTTTACCTCAGTGGAGGGTCATGGAAATTATCATTCAGGTAATTCCCCATCATGTTGCAATTCATCACTGATTTAATTGTGTGTTTGGTGTACACAACCATTTAACAGTGTTGCTAGTCTTCAGGAAATTTCCTGAGTTCAGGAAATTTTACTCCTGTACAAATGTATAGGCAAAGTACATTTTTCATGAAACTTTTTGCAATTTCAGGATTTGTTGACAACACTGACTGGCATCTGGTTAGCAGGTGTCAGCTCAGCGCTCAAATAGGGCGGTCAGCCGGCCATAGGCCTGTAACTTTTGGCCTGGCTGGTAACTTTTCTGATTGGCATCTAGTTGCCGGCCCGGCTGACCGGTAACTTTTTATGGTCAAGCCTGGCTGGCCTGTAACTTTTGAGGCATATTTCGAACACTGTGTCAGCTGTACATGGTGTGTGTATGCTTCCATGTAGATGCATGTTCTTTGGAATTTGCAGGAGAGCATTAAATAGCTCTTCTGGAGCCTTCAAGGAGAGCTGTTTAGAGCATTTACAATAGAATGTAAGGAGAGAATGGTCAACTAAGGAGAGCTAAAAATCACTCTTCCATATCAGATTTAAGGAGAGCAGTAGAGAGCAATTGCTCTTGCTCTCCTCAAAAGGCAGTCCCTGATGTGGGTATTACTTGTCTACGGTTGTCCAACACTTGTTTTCGTTGTTTCAGACAACCAAATAACCCATATTTTGAAAGCTTGATAAAAACTATTCATAAGGCCACACAAAATTTAAAATTTGTTTCACGTCCCCACCTTTATAGAAAAGTGAGGAGGGATGGAGGTGATTAATTTTTAATAATTTGTTGGTGCTAAATTGACAAAATACAGCAGTTTTCATGTAAAATTGACATAGCAGTTTTCAGCATCTGCCAGGAAAAAAAATGAGGCCCTTTTAATTTAAGATTATGAGGGTTAGACCCTTAAAGTTCAACAAAAACACTTGCAACTGATTCATGCTGACTAATAATATGTGACCCCTCAGCACAACTGAGCCCTGAAGTCGCCAATCATCATTTTTGAGATATTCAACCAAAATATTCTGCCTGAAATTAGCTTTAAAATGATGTATATCATGTCTATAGTACTTGACATTTAAGTAGTGAAAAATCAATAAAACAGTCAATAAATCCTTTGTTTCCTATTGTTTATTGTTAAGGTCGATGGAGCATATCTCAATAGTGGCACTGGCGACATCCGGGCTCAGTTGTGGTGAGGGGTCACATATTAACTTGTTTGCCAGCATTAAGGGCTGGGGTAACGACGTTGACACAGTATTTATTGTGGGACCTGGGAGCTCATCAGACACATCAAATTGCATCCTATTATGAGGAATGTCCTTCTGATATCAAATAATTTTAATTTTTGAAAATCACAATATAATACAAATTTTATGACAAATTATAAAAATTTGATATTTTTCAAATTTTGACATTATAACAGTCCTCGATGTAAATTATATAAATCTAATGATATATTCTTAAAGTGTATGTAGCAGGGAGGAAAAGCCGACGGTCAATTGAAAATTTTGACCTTTCATATTGAAGATATGGATTTTTTCCCAAAAGACCTAATTTTTTTGGTGTTTTGGGAAAAAAATCCATATCTTCAATACTGAAAGGTCAAAATTTTCAATTGATCGTCAGCTTTTATCCCACCTACATACACTTTAAGTATAAATCATCAGATTTATAAAGTTTACTTCAAGTACTGTTAAATATCAAAAATATCAACTTTTAATGATTTGCCATAAAATATGTATTAAATTGCGAATTTCAAAAAATCAAAATTATTTGATATCAGAATGACATTCTTCGTATTCAGAATGCAATTCAATATGTCTGATGTGCTCTAATGTCCCAAAATACTGTCCAAACGTTCATACCCCAGCCCTTAATATTTTACTAAAATTAAAGTATTAAAAACTTAAAATTTAATATGAAACTTGAAAAGTAAAACAAATTATGGACTGATTCCAAAGTAAGGAAGGAGGCAGACCAGCCCTCAAATTAAACATTTGAAAGGGCAGCCAATATACAAGGCAATTTGAAAAATTTGAAAAGGGCACAAAGGCAACTAGTGGCAAATGGTGGTCATAGACCACAAACCTAGCTGGGGTGTTTGACCTGACCTTTGACCTTAATGTTTCCCGGGTCACGAGGTTTGTTGTCACCGAGTTTGAGACCCGTACCCCTTACAGATGTCCAGTACTTGTATTTCTAAAATTTGACCTGTGCATGACCTTTGACCTGACCCCTGCAAAATGTTCCCCTGGCCATGAGATTTGTTGTCACTGAGTTTGAGCCCCATATCCCTTACAGTTGTCCAGAAAATGAAATTATAAGATTTGACCCAGTTAACCTTTGACCTGACCCCTGCAAAGTGTTTCAAAATATTCCCCTGGTCATTAAGTTTTTTGTCACCGAGTTTGAGCCCCGTACCCCTTACAGATGTCTAGAAAATGCATTTCTAAAATTTGACCTCTGCGTGACCTTTGACTTGACCCCTGCAAAATGTTCACCTGGTCATGAGATTTGTTGTCACCGAGTTTGACCCCCATACCCCTTATATATGTCCAGATTTTGCAATTGTAAGATTTTGCCCCTTTAATGACCTTTGACCCCAATTCTGTATACAAGTTAAAGGCACTGGGTAAAGCCGATGCATATGTGCAAGTGACGTCATTGTGCTATGTAATATGTGGCAGAAGAAGCATTTTGAAGGTATTTAGTTATATACCAGAAATGCCCCCTTAATGACCTTTGATCCCAATTCTGTTTACACCCTATGGGTACTGGGTGTAGCCAATGTTTATGTGCACGTGACATCATTGTAGAATGTTACATGTACGGGTAGAAGCATCTTTAGCTGAAATTACAGTTTTGGCCTATTTGACCCCTCTATAACCTTTAAGGGGGTACTACACCCATTGGATTTTTTTGCGGGTTTTCTGCATTTTGTGGAGAAATGAGAAAAAAAAATTGGTCAAAGTGGTATGCAAAATGAAGGGGCAAATCTTCTCGTTCTATTGGTGGCATCGGTATCAATGTAGCTTACATGCTTTTAAAGGTAGAAGCTCGGAAGAGGTACATAGACCTCGATTCACAAAATCGAGTTTCTTTAGAATTTCAGAATTGATACCGTTAATCCAATCACTCACACTTGTTAAGCATTTGTGACAGACGCTAAAAGTATAAAAATTATTTTTGGGGGGAAATTAATTAATTATGCACAGCTTTGAAAACATTAATATGCATCAATTTCATGTTATCAATGAAATTAAACTTATTTCCCCCTTTTAGTTGACAATGATATGCAAAATTTGTGTTCGCAAGGCAGCATATTTGTTTCAGGTTTGATAAGGTTGAAATTAAAGAACAGTAAATGCCTTGGTTTTCAGTATTAGGTGAATTTTTGCTCAGTTTTCTGAGGAAATACGGAAGCTTACAAAACATGATTTATAATGCATTTGTAATGTGAATCGGTATGTTCACAATGATAACAGCTAAATGGGACACCCTACTAGTTCACGTGTATTAACAGTTTCGTCACTTACCTGTACCGCATGCTGAAATCATTCCACTTTAAGAAAATCCATTATAAATCCAGTATAAATCCATGAAACTCACTGTATTCGCTGTCGAAAGACTTCCGCATACATTTTTGTACAGACGCCATGATTTGGTTTTTCTAGCGGTGGGCGATTCGATACCATTTTGGTATCGGTCAATTTTCGATACAATACTTTTATTTTTATGGAACGTAGGCCTATTGAAAACAAAAATAATTATTCGAAAATTGAAAACAAATATTAAATAAAAATCTTTCATTCTCTATTAGCGACTTCAGGTAGCGAATAAATTGTGTGTGGTAGGCCTATAGGGACCGTCGACCGCTCACAAACACTTGCTGGGGGGCTGAAGCAAAAAAATTCATCACAAAAATTTTTCGGGGCCCCTTTAGCCTACAGACCTCCTATCATTCACATTTAAAAGTGTATAGAAACTAGTTTACGCTAGGAATCCTCATTTCATACAATTTTAACAATGTTTCACACACCGAAGTTTTCGTGTTCTTGAGCATTGTAAAGTTGCAATGTTCGAATCCAATCAAAGTAGGCCTAATTGCAAATCTTTTACAAAATATTTTACAAACACCACGGTTATATGTTATGAAAGATTTGAAACTATAGCCAATGTATTGGTTTTGTTTAATGTTTACAATTAATTTCAACACAAAAATTGTGTTAATAATGTTTTAAACTTAAATTGTCAACAGAAAGAGTCAGCTGATCATCAGGTTTTATGTCTTCCTTTAACATGAGTGGAAACAAAGGAACCCGAAGAATGTGCAAAGTTATTGACTTGCTAGCATCTTAAATTTAAACTCTGAGTCAAAAATAAGCTTTGTTTCATTAATTAAAAAGAAAGTTGTAAAGTTGTTGTATCTTGTTGGTAAAGTGAAGTTTGCTACTGGTTTTATTATTACCTGTGTTGCGATTCAAATCCCACAAAGAGTAAGTAAGTTAGTTATTAAATGTGGTAGGCCTCAGTACCCCCTCCAATCCCCAACATAGGCCTACACATGGACTCAATTAATGCTGGATTCAGGTGGCTGACGCCCCCCCAAATAAATAAATAAAGAGAAGAGAAGGGAAGAAAGGAGAAAAGAGAAGAGAAAATGGAGGAAAGGAGGAGAGAAACTAAATTGCACGTAATTGAGTAGGCCCATGTGTAAATAACCGCACAGTCGGGACGATTGGAAGTAGGTCCTATAGAGGCCTGCGACTAGGCATTGCTTGAAGGCGGGTCCTCGTCCTAAAAGCACGTGAAAATTACTCATGGTCCGCCGATATGCAGGGCCCCTCACATTTTGCCACCAAAGTCAAAAATTAAGACGGACTCCATAACGACTTCATCGATTTATGCATGCTTTAGTAATTGCCAATCTCAAGTTTTGCAAATTGATTTCGGGCCCTTTTTCTGTTTAAAGCAATTGATTCAAATAGTAGTGTAAAAACAATGCACCGAATGGCTTCAATTCGACCTTCATTTTGCAAATTTTTCAAACTTCTCAGGGGAACATCCCCTCAGACTCCCCTTGCGTAGTGGATAAACATATGATCATTTTCGCTCTTCTTCCAACATTTGCAAATTTAAGCCCAATTTGCGGTATAGGCTTACAGGGAAAACTTGTCCAAGGAAGGTTTCATGGACCATCATTTTACAAATATGCGGCTTTTTCAAACTAAAATTTTACACACTAGTACCAAAATGGTCCACCAAATCACTTCAATTTAGTCTTCATTTTACCCTCCCCTGCGTAATCGATATACAAGTGGCCATTTTCGCTCTGCTTTCGGGCCGATTTATGTTTAAAACAATTTATAGGCCCTACGATAATAGGGAATTGAAACTTGTCCACTAAAGGCTCTCACAAATTTTCGGCCGCCAAAAAATTTTACACTAGTATATAGGCCTTGGCATAATAGTGCCAAAATTGTCCACCAAATCGCTTCAATTAGATCTTCATTTTGCACACGTTTTTTTTTTTTATTTCTGAGGGGGAACACCTCCTCAGACAACCCCTCGTCCCGCAAGCGCTCATGCCATTTTTTTTCATTTTGTTTTATTTTTTCTTCAAATTCGACCCAAACACTCTGACTGCTCTAGTTCGACAATGGGTACCAAAAGCTGGTATCGCCCATCCCTATGAAGATTGACTACGTACTCTCGCTAAATAAAAAATCCCTTAAAAAGGGATGAATAAGCCCTTATCAACCAATCAACTTTTAAGACAAATAGGTGAAAAACAATGTTTTTCATAATTTTTTTAATTTCACATGATCCGTGCATATATCGCCTAGCTATAAATGAAAAAATATTTTTTTAGACCAATCAAACCAATATATGGGTGTAGTACGCCCTTAACCTACTAAAAGTCAGGTGACGGGTATGGTCGTGGTCAATGATGGTTGTGACCAAGTTAGGTCAAAATCGGTCAAAGCATGTCTGAGCTAGAGCAAAAAATGTGCAGTTTGTTGCCAGAAGAAAGAATGGATAGCATTACAGTACCTAGCTGGGGGTGTAGGTAATTACATGCCTTTCAACAATGGCTTGAAAACATCCAGAAATGCAGCATCAATTTTGAGTACCGGTACATTTTATGTACATCTGTGTGGAATAGTCACAATGCATTTGTTGCAATATTGAGGTACATGTAGGGAATTCCCAACAGTCCAAAACAATAAAGGCCATCCATATGTTCACTAATTATTAACTAAACATGTGATCTACATACAACTATTTATAGAATAATTTTATATGCCAAATAGTTAAACAACAAATGAGTGACAAAGAAATCGTTGGACGCATCACAAACTGGTCTATCGCGAAAAACATGCATTTCGAGAAAATCGCAATTGAAAATCTTCGTATTAAGTTTATCTTTCTATAATTTAATTAGATTATGGATTTTCATGACGGATAAAAAATCTTAGGGTAGGGTTGGTACAACCCCCCTTTTCGTAGTTCTAGAGTTAATTTGTTTAGCAAAAATATTGTGAAATTTGAATTATGTTCTGGTCCACCTGAACGAAATTACAACATATCCCAGGGGGGCCACTGGTCATTGACCAGGGGGTATCATGCGTGGCCAAAGATTCAATTAAAAAGGGTCTTTTTTCATGATCAGACACTGTACTTAGTATCGTGAATAGGGTATATAAAACAAGGAAATTTAAGAAAAAGGGTATACCTTGTACAATAAATCAGTGTAATAGGGTCCTTTGAGACAAATGTAGCATGGAATAAAGGTTAAAAGTTATGAACTTTTGAATCTGTGTTTTCCCAGTTGTTATGAAGGGTTTTAGAGTAAAAAAATGACTGATTTACTTGCTTCTAATCATCATGCTAATGGAGGCAAAAATAATGTCAATACTTATTTAGGGTATAAAATTGCACTTGTCATACTTGTTTAGGGATGCATTTTCACACCTCGTAAATACTTGTTTAGGGTGCTATTTGGGACTTCGTGGCCACGCATGATACCCCCTTGTCAATGACAAGTGCCCCCCGGGCAACATATTGTCTATCTGGAGCAGTGAAATACACATACCTTGCAAATGCAAAATTGGAATCAACTGAAATTTTGGGAATAAGCTTTTTTCGTAGGTATCTATATACTGAAAAATGTCATAAAAGAGGATCACAAAATACTCCTTTAAAGATTATGTACATGTAGCATCAGTGACATGAATGTGCCACCAAAGCTATCAACATGGGCAGGTAATATGAGCACAAAAAGGGGTCTTTGAAGATGATAAAAAATTTGGTCTTTCGGGGCAGATGCTAAAATATTTTGTTTAGAAAATGTTTCTGGGCCATATACAATCCTGGGTTGTTTGTGTCAGCTTGTCAACAAAGTAACATCCTTGTACACACCATTGAAAATACAAATTAACAGCCATAATTGTGTAAGGGGGTCATAAAAGATGTATAAACTATGCTTGGAGTTATCTATCAAGTCATGACATATTACACATGTATGTCACTTCATATCACATGATAAATGTCATTTTTCATTTAGGAACCTGTGCGTGTGACTCCTTATAGGTACACTAGATCAATGGGGTGGATCTTAAAGCCATATTATAACATTTGCTGAGGAGCTAACGCCCTCAAAAATTTTTAAATTCTGGTTTTTACACGATTGTAATGTACTTTAGTCAATAAAGATACTCTGCAAAAATCAAGACTTTAGGTGCTGTAGTTTTGATTTTGAATAAAACGATGGAACCGGTATTTTATTATTACGATGGAAATATTAGTCGAACACGTATATGCACAGTATGCACACGTGCAAGGATCGTACCGTATTACAACCGCGGGAGTAACAGGCATGGTCGCTAGTAGTAAATTCCAAATTTCTATGCTTTACCCGACTTGTTCGGCTCAAAATTAAAAGGGGATCCACAAATTAAACACAATTCATAATCAAACTTACCCAGGCAACAAATCCTGTCATATGCTGCAATTAACACAAAGAAAATACTGTATGATCCTTTTTTTTTTGTATACGAATTCGTCTCTGTTCATGAAAGCCCAGGCTATTGAAAAATAGAGATAGGGGTTTTCCGTTCGACTGTTCGATCTCTATCTTGCAGTCGGCATATTTTGGTTGACTAGCTCACTAGCTCCAAGTTTCCAACTAGAGATCTTTTTAAAAAAAACAGCAATTGACAGCAACCTGTTTTGTTTTTAATAAAAGGCTTTCTTCCTAAATTAATTTCTTGAAATACATTGAAGGGAAGCAAAAAGATGAGTAAATTGTTACATTTAGGTCTTGTGCTACGTACGTGTACGTGTACGTGTATGGGGCATATTACAGTACGTACTTTAGTAGATAAACAGTACATGGCATGACTATACTAAAAATAGGCGGGTTTGGTTTGGCTCATATTTAATTTGTTTTAAAAATTCTCAAATTCATTTAGTCAAGATCAGCAAACTAAATTCATACCATTTGAAGAAATGTGTAATATTAACCCCATTTCATGCATTTATTGGACAAATTTTGTTAGTGCATGAAGTAGGACCACGTTTTAAACCTGTGAAATCAAGCTTGCTACATAAATAGTGTGGATCAACAAGCTAGGCAAGGGAAATCCAAGGGAAATCCCTGAATGAGCTTTGATCATGCAATATTTAGCTGGCTGTGACAGTTGACACTTACACTACCATGCATGGTTGCATATATGTGACACGCATCAAGGGAAATGAGTCGGATGTCGCTAATATTGATTTTGAGATATTGGCAAAGAAAGTGTTAAAATTCTTTTGTTTTATATTGTTTTCAGCGATTGATAAATTGACATAACTTCACAATGAAAAGTCATATCAACATGGGGTTTTCAGTTTCTGAAAGCTCTAAATGCCCTCTTTAGAGGCATGTGTAAAACTCATTTTCGACCAGGGCCGGTGACTCATTCCCCTTGATCATGTCACATATTGTGACAACTGGCTTTACAGTCTATGCTTACATGCAATGCCAAATCATCTGTTCTGCAATACTGTCTTATAGGCCTATATGGTTAAATATTGTCCCTTGCATCCATGAACATCCTACTTGTCTTACATGTATGTGCAAAAGCTGTGGGGGAACTTTGACAACTTTTTACTGCCAGATGCCATTACTAGCTTTTGGATGCCCCATTGGAAATAAGTTGGCATATTTAGCCAACTTTATGGGTTATCCTGGCTCATTGACTTGGTTGTGTGTTTCTTGTGATGATGATTGATTGCTTATTTGTTATTTTCTGTATTGTTGTCAATTTTGCCAAATAAATAATAAATAATAAATAAATAAATAAATGCTTCACAGCCGAATGAAATGAATGAATGAATATGCATCCATGTAAAAAAACTACAAATTAGCACAATTACTGGGGGGTGAGAGCCGGGTGTGAGAGTTCCTCTTTTCAGCTCTTATTTTTATGTATTTTATTTTATTTTCAGCTCATACTTGGCATTTTTACCCCAATTTTATGCTGTTTTTCAGCTTTTTTAGCAATTTTCTTTGTTTTTGGTCTGTAGCCTCTCACACCCCTGCAATTAGCAAGCCATTAAGTTATGCACGAATTGCAATGTGGTCCTGTGTCATTGTAAACAGCGAAACATGCGAAGGTATGATGCCGTATTCACAGACTGTTAAGCTTCATAGTTCTCTTGCACAAGACCAAATAATTACGATGTAGCAATATGTTTTTTCTTTCTTTCCCACAAACACAATGTGGAAGCTTTCAATTGCTTCTGGGTATACGTATGTACTATGTAGCATATATCACATACTACCCATTCCAGATAAATACAGCATTATTTTTTTGGGATTAAAGAAATATGATCAAGTTCTGGAAAATAAGACATAGCTAAATCCTAATCCTTTAGTTAGTCCTAACTGGCAATAAAAGTAAAATTTTAATATTAGGCCAATTTCTTGAAAAAGAGCCAAAAACATGCATTTTGGGCATGTTTTCTGACAATCGACTCACAAAAATCAAAGACTTGTAACAAGTCTAAGCATTCAAAATCTAGAGTAGATGCTGCAATTTTGCTCTAATTCCCACTTTTTTGTGTTACTATAATTAAATAATTGGTTATAAAAATGAAATTATGTCTTTTCCAAAAACTAGAATACATAAACTGAAATTAGTCTTAGTACAAGTCTTTAGGCTTGATTGTCACAGCATACGAAAAACACCCTAAAAACGTGTGTTTTTGGCCCTTAATTCCAAAAATTGGCCAAATATCAAAATTCTTCTTCTTATATACTGCCAGTTAGGACTAACTAAAGGATTAGGATTTAGCTAAGTTTCATTTGGCAAAACAGGGTAATATTTTTTTTATCCCATAAAATTAGTGCTGGAATATAGGGAGTAGGCCTTGGCGATGACAGGCAAATCACTGGGAATCACACATTTGGCAAATCCTTATGGGAATAAACTGCAAATCCCGACCGAAAAACTGCCCAAAGTTTGTGTGGAACTACTAAAAAAGGACAGAAAAAATACAAAAAACGAAAACTGTAGCAGTAAAGCGCGGACGAAAGTCCTAGAAATACACCCTATTTTTCATTTCACAAACAATTTTGCTCCAAAACACCCCTAATTTGGACAATTGCGGACATGTCCTTGAAAATTCTCATGGATATTTCTTGAAAAGTACCCTTAATTGGAGCCATCATGCATACCATCGTCAGTGAAGACTGAACCCACCGGGCTTTTACATAGAACCAGCACTCACAGATCAGGTGAATCTTGACCTAATTTTTTTTTTTTTTTGTGGTGGATCTTGAACTAATATTTTTGGACAGAAGGTGAATCTTTGCCTAAAAATTATTTTTGAAGGGTGAATCAGGGTGAATGGCATGGCTTGAGGAGGGTAGGTTCAAGACTCCATTTGACACCTGCATAAATGTCAACCACACCCCCTGCACACACAACTGAAGATACCTCATCTGTTATGTTTATGTGTGGTGGGCTGGGAGGGGGGGTTGTGGTGGTAGGTGTCTCGCCAAAATTAAAACCCTGAAATATCCATTATGTGAGTAAGTTAGTGGTTCTTAAGGGATCTGGAATGAGCGTTTTGTGCGTTTCTACAGTATTTTTTGTGGGACATGAGAGCACTTCAGACATATATCGAATTGCATACTGAATACGAAGAATGTCTTTCTGATATCAAATAATTTTCATTTCTTGAAATTCACGATATAATACAAATTTTATAACAAATTATTATAATTTGATATTTTTCACATTTTTGATATATAACAGTCCTCGAAGTAAGTTTTATAAATCTAACGATATATTCTTAAAATGTATGTAGCTGGGAGGAAAAGCCGACGATCAATTGAAAATTTTGACCTTTCATATTGAAGATATGGATTTTTTCCCAGAAAGACCTAATTTTATTTGGTATCTTCAATACGAAAGGTCAAAATTTTCAATTGATCATCGGCTTTTCATCCCACCTACATACACTTTAAGTATAAATTATCAGATTTATTAAGTTAACTGCGAGTACTGTTAAATATCAAAAATATCAATTTTTAATCATTTGCCATAAAATGTGTATTACATTGCAAATTTAAAAAAAAATCAAAATTATTTGATATCAGAAGGACATTCTTCGTATTCAGAATGCAATTCGATATGCCTGATGTGCTCTAATGTCCCACAATAAATACTCTCCAAACGTTCATACCCATCCCTTAATTTGTTGATAAATTTGCTCAAAATTAAACCTGATTCCTATAAACACACTTACCCAAGCAAGCAATGTGGTATATGCTGCCAAATAGGCAAAGACTTGGACCTCTTTTTTTGCTTTGTCTCCGAATTAGCACGAATTCGTCTCTGCTCGTGGAAAGTCCGGGCTATTTTTAGCGATAGGGATTTTCCAATCGAATGTACCCTAGATGGAGCTATTTATAATCTGAGTTCAACCATACGTAGATGCTGAACCAGGCACTGAACTTGGACAAAAAAAAAAAATCCAAATGATTAACTGGAACCTGTTTTTTTTATTTATTGAATTGCATTGAAGGAAGACATGATAAATATGGTGTAAATTGTGACATTTTGTTGATATGTAACTTGCCGGTGCTACGTATGGGGCATACATGTATGTATGGTGTATCGGTACTTTTCATGTACCGGTAGATTAAACAATATGGTGTGAGTATGCTATAAATAGTCCACTTGGTTGGGCTCATATTTTATAATTTAATTTGTTAATTCTCAAATTCATTTAGTCAAGATTAACAAATCCTGAAAATCTGTTCATACTAATGGAAGATATTTGTAATAATTACAACATTTCTTGCAATATTTGACACATTTTGTTGTTAGGAATGAAGCAGGGTCAGTTTAGAACCACATTTTAAACCTGTGAAATTAAGATTGCTACAAATAAGCGATGCCTGTTTTGTGTACACATTTATTGCTAGACAAGGGAATTCACCCACTTTAGAACTGATCATGCAATAGTTGGCTAGAGACGGGTTTGGATAATGTGCGAGTTGCTTGAAAAGCGAGTTGCGAGTTGTGAGTTGCGAAAAAGCGAGTTGCGAGATGCGAGTTGCGAGTTCAATTTTGAAGTTAAGTAGATGCGAGTTGAAATTTATGAGTTGCGTAGTTTGAATTTGCGAGTTGTCAAAGGAAGTTGCGAGTTGGTTTATGAAGTTGCGAGTTGACATTTGCGAGTTAAAATTTGCGAAGTTGCAAGTTGAAATTTGCGAGTTGTGAGTTGAAATTTTGGGAGTTGCTATGAAGAGTTACGAGATGATTTGCGAGTGTTGATTCAACACATGTCAACAAAATATTCTTCACATTCTGAAATGAAATCACATCACCTTAATTAGATTACTTATATTTGCATTTAATTAAAGACTACATGCACATGAGTGTATTGACAGTTGCTTTGAAAATATTTCTCCTTATGATACATGTATGATAGGCCGATATCTTTAAAGTTAAAGTTGCAGGTGACTTTGGGGTGATGTTTTACAAGTACACATTGTGTAGCACTACTTTCGGGCTCTGTTGTTTTAGTAGTATACTATCAAGATGGGTTGCGTTCCTCTTGGTTGTGAGTGAAGAGAGCACCAAGCTTAGCGAGGGCTACTATTGGTGGAATGTATCTTGGATCATCATAGCTATTAGAGTACAGCACAGAACCTGTGCTACATATAGGCCTATATATAGGAAAGAACTCTAGTGGTGTCATGCATCATTGATTCTCTCACATCTGCACAAACAGGTTATAAATTACCTAGACTTGTGCCTGAGTCTACCTCAGTTAGTGGAATTGTTGAAGTGTGCTGATTATTAGGCCATGCCTAGCTGAAGCACACATTAAATCACCAACATTTATTTATTTTTATTTATTTATTTAAAAAAAAATTAGTGTACACAGCTACAATGTGTGCATGTGTTAAATCGGTAAATCTGGCCCGGACTGCACAGGTGTACATGTATACGTAACACATACCCCATCCTACATTGTACATACATGTAACAGTATGAAACCTTTGTGCTCATACATGTTATAACTGATATATTGTAATGTATTTTCTGTGTTCACATTTCACC
This sequence comes from Amphiura filiformis, assembly GCF_039555335.1. Lineage (NCBI taxonomy): Eukaryota > Metazoa > Echinodermata > Ophiuroidea > Amphilepidida > Amphiuridae > Amphiura > Amphiura filiformis. Next base: position 56,755,185 of record NC_092638.1, read on the forward strand.
TAGATTTTCAGGTGGCTGGATCGAGTTCAGAGGTGTTGTTTAAATAGATGAGGAATTCAATTGGACATCCATTCATTAACAAATAATTTGAAGTGATAACTGCTAATGTAGCCCATCTCCGATATTTTGTATAGAGTCAGGCCCGGGAGTCAGTGTCACCTATCATTCACATGATCAAAAGGAATCTTTAGTTTACATATTTGTGAGTGTGTTGATATTGTTTCTCTTCTGTTTAAAAAGCTCACTACTCTCTAAGGACTGCTCTCTTTTATAACAAAACTGGTGAACATTTATATTTTGTCTAATTTTGAGAAGAAAAACTGTTTGGAATTGACATCACATTAGTCAGTTCAATTTAAGCAATGTTTACAGTAGCACATGCTTGAACTTTTCTATCCCTTTGCCTGGAAAATTTGATACCCCATTACATCTCATTATATAATTGAAAATAATCAAACACTATAGTGTGGTTGAGCTTGAGGTATGCTTTGAACACAGAATCATAGATGATGGTCATATTTTTAACTCTCAATGTAATGTCCAACGTTGTGCATGCAACTAGAGCACAGGCAATGAAGGTCTAGTTCCAATAGGGTAAAACAATTTCTGTAAAAATTTGACAAATTAGCAACTCAGAAGAACTCGCAAATGTAAACTCATAACTCGCAAATTTCAACTCGCAACTTGCAAATTTCAACTTGGAACTCGCAAATTTCAACTCGCAAATGTCAACTCGCAACTCGCAAACAACTCGCAACTACCCTTGGCAACTCGCAAATACCAACTCGCAACTCGCAAATCAACTCGCAACTGCCCATGGCAACTCGCAAATTTCAACTCGCAACTCGCAGATTTTCAACTCGCATCTCGCAACTCGCAACTCGAACTCGCAACTCGCAAAATACCTTTACCCGCTAGAGACTGTATAGCTGTGAACGCACTGTGGCATGCATCACCAGGATCTACAACATGCTCATCTATCAGGGCACAGTTGTTTAACCCCAGTACATTTGTACATCCATTGAACGACCTTTGAAAATTTGGGTACAAAAATTCATACTCTGCAACTTGAGGTCAAATTTTGCACTATGATTGTTAAATTGAGGTTATTGAACTATGCCATTGGGATGAGGCCATTGTGGTCCATTATATAGTGCATGGTTGATATGGATACAATGATTATTGTGATATCTAACAAAGGATAGGAATATACACCCCCACATTTGATAAACAAATCAATTTTACAACTTTAATGCAACAATATTTCTCAAAAAGATTTTTTTAAATATTTCGGTTGTGGGAGCAATCATTTGGTGCAAAATTTTGTACCAATGTACCAGTCACTTTGCACATTAAAACCTCACAAAGTCCATATAATTGTTACCCCATATTTGACCTGATTTAGCACCCTTTTATTTAGGGGCTGAGCAATAATTATGAGCCCCCCAAACGGCTCACCAAAAACCAAAAAATTTGCATGTTTAAGCATTCCCATACTGTTTTCCTAAGCCTTCTTAGACCGTTTTATTTAAAAGGCGCCCCATGAATGTGTGCCAAAAATCGCTTGCTCCCCCTCTCGGCTTACCAAAAATTGCTTGCCCCCCCCCCTTTTGGCTTCCCAAAATTTTCTTGCCCCCCCCCCCAATTTTACCCTCCCACCAGGGCTCATAATTATTGCACAGCCCATTGATGTTCATCTGTCAGTAATCAGTATGCAGTTCTTAATAACCCCAATAGGTCCGTATGCACAAAACAGTTAAACCGGGTCTTAGTGGAATTTAGTACCAGGAGAAATGACATTTTCCTTTACATTTTCTTAATTTATTTTGTATTAATTTTGAGCTTTGCATTTAAATCTTTAGAATTTGCTAGGAAATAAGAGTAAAGAACCATTCCTGATGAAACTAAATTTCACTTGGACCAGGTCTAACTTTAGACTCGGTCTAACTCTTTTGTGCATACGGACCATACTCCCCAACTTGAGGTCAAATTTTGAGCTATGGTTGTTGAATGGAGGTCATTGAGCTATGCTACTGGGGATGAGGTCATCATGGGTCATAGTATACAAACATTGACTGCTATGAGGGGCATGGTTAAAATTATAGGCCCGCAGTTAGGAGTGTCATTTTCGGGTAATTTTGTGCCTGGGTACCGGTGCATTTTTCAGGCGGGTAACCGGTACCCAAAAGTTGGGTTTTTTTTTTGTAGTGTCCCTGGACCTAGACGAAATGTTAGGATCATTCATGGTTGACCTAAAAAAAAAAATACATGATGTTTTGTGTTTTAATATGAAAATTGATAATTTGTATTCATGCCGTACTCTATAAATGATATCAAGATGCATTGAATTTGAATGCATTTTGATATCATTAATAGTTTGACATGAATACAAATTATCAATTTTTATATTAAAACACAAAACATGCATTTTTTTATGTCAACCATGAATGATCCTATATAGTATTTAGGTCTAGGTCCAGGGAACAAAAAAAAAAAAAAAACTTTAAAAAAGGGGAAAAAATTAAATTTGGTTAATTAAAAAAAAAAAATTTCGGTTTAATGCCCGAGAATATGCTTCTCGGGCGGGACTCAAATTGCTGGGACTCACTCACACCCTTACCCGCAGTGATCTCAAAACTGTGCTATAAATGGCATGGTTTTGAGATCACTGCGGGCCTATAATTTTAACCATGACCCAAATAAAGCAGTCAATATTTGTTTTATATACTGAATAATATAGATTTTTGTCATTTGATTGGTTAAAAGGCCTATTTTATTGCTCAAAGATTAAATTTACAAAGAAAGTTTCATGACTTACCAATATTCCTCAGGGTTTTTGTTATGAATATCGGAGGTGGAGGGGGGCATGGGAGTTTTTTGAAAAAACTTTGCCCACTAGAGATAAAAAAAAACATCGCCTCACTGATGAGTAAAAAAAAAATCACCCACCCAACTCTGTATAAAGGAATACATTAAAATTGAAAAGAAATTTGTCGCCGAAGGTGGTGAAAAAAATTCAAATTGGTTCAAATATCGCAAACGCGAATCATGCCAACACACACGTGATGAACCATTTTTATATTGTGTCATATAACATGTATGGCTATTGGCTAAGAATTACAAGAACTTTTTCAAGTGTTTAAGAATTGAAATAGCAACTTTACTTACATTATTTGTCAGAAACTTGTTGAACCAGTAATTCAGGTCGATTGACTTCAATCGTCATCATAGAGTCTATCGCCATATCTGATGAATTCTGATCAATTGCGCATATTTAATTGTTTAGCAGGAATTATAGATAGCAGTGCTTCATAACTCGAAAACAACTTGTACTTTGCTCAGAAATTAATAATTATTTACATTTGTTCAAATATTGTGTAATCAGCTATTTATATATGCCCTACTTGTCATTGAACCATGATATATTTTGGTGTTATTGTTCTACGAGGGTCATTCAAAAAGTTCAACATCCATCATCAATATATAACGTGCCAGGATATTGAAGTTGAAGTTATTTGATTTAGATGTTATTTTTGATTGTTTAAAGTTAATACAGATTTAGTACGTCTGAAACGGTCTGAAAAGAAAGGCCAATTTTGATTAAAAATATTGCCCACATCTATGTGGAATTCATTATAGTTTTATTTCTGAAAATAATTAAATTATTTCAATCAATTTTATATCTAATGCTTGCAGATAGTTATGAAATAAGTTAATTTTTTCAAACCTGATTTTGTTGCATATTGGTAATGTTTACACATGTCCCAACTGCCACCTAAATTTGTTGTGTTTTTGGGGCGCCCGCTACGGCGAGGCCCCTTATATTTGGCTTGACTTTGCAAAAAGCTTCTAATTTCGGTCTTGCTAGATTTTTTGCTTATAAGTAGGCCTATGCCCAGCTTAGAAAAAAAAAACACAACTTGCTTGGTTTTGATTTTATTATTATTTACTAATATGCATGGTATGAAATCTTGTGCGTCTAGGCCCGTTATCCTTTGTTTAAAATAAAAAATTAATGGACTTCATAAAAACACCTACGCTTTTCAAGAGATGACGCTAATATTACAATCGTATTGTATGATCCAGGGATTTATGGTCTTTTATCCCTGGAAAATCTAGTGCCGTAGTTGCAATTGACATTTGTTGTGTTATTTAAAACATTTACCTTTAACAAATTCTTGAAATCCTGTGCGTATAGGCTTGTCATCTTTGTTTGAAATACAAAATATTGGGTTTATAAAAATCACCCAATACACCATTCAGAATAACCTTCATATTTACCCTTTTCCATAGGTTGTTGACTTTGATTGGGTGTGCACTTGTTGGTTCAAGACTTCAAGTTGTATTAATTGGGTCATCAGTTAAAATCAAATACATGTAAGTCGTATGTACATATATTGTATTTTGTAAGTATATACAATGTTTTTAACAAATATTTCATCCTATTTCCACGTCCAGATGCATCCATTGCTTAAAATAAGGACATAATTACAAATTAACGCTTAAACGTGGTCTAGCTGAAATCATGTTTTATTTTGTTTTGAAGTCCCAAGGCATGTCAGGGACTTCAAATAGGAACAAAATATTTATCCTGAGTAAGTAGCTGGAGAACTGCATCTTAAAAAACATTTTATGGAGATTATCCACAGCTACAATATGATGCTTACTAAACTTTTGGCTTCCATTATTAACAGTTTCCGATGTACCAAATCTGTATGCACTTTAAGTAACCAACATTATCTAAACAACCTAATATCCCATTTTCATCAAATAACTTTCATTTTGTAGCTGAGATTTAAGAGTATAATCATGTGTAATTTCAATACTGACACGTAAGATAACAGAGATGTGATGATGGAGGTAGAACTTTTTGAATGACCCTTGTATTTACAACCTTGGTAATTCTCAGGGTATTTTTGATGGTCCCTTTCCTGGATAGATGCACATGATATTTATGTTAGTGAATTTGGCAGCAAAACAAAGAAATTACTTTGTGAAGTTCTGGTTCTAGTTCTAACCACAGGATGTTTCGTTACCAAGGAAACATCACAACATAGGTTAAATTGTGGTCAATAGGCTGTAATGGGGATTGACCTATATTGGCCAATTTTGTCAATAAAAAGCATTTTAGACAGTGCAAACGATTCCTTCTTTGACTTGTTTTTACATGACAAGCACTTTGAGACCATTTTCTTTGAAATCGGAGCATTTTTAATTTGTAGCCCCTGAAAAAAAAAAAAGAGCGATAACCGCACCATAGCTGAACCATGTGGCTTTGGCAGTATATTATGGTAGGCCTATACCTATAATTGAAGCATTTTGAAATCTTGACCTTTGACCCCTGTATTGCCCCTTAATGACCTTAAATGAATTTTAAAATATTTGCAACATGTTTAGAATGTCATAAGAATCATTTCGTTTAAATTTCGGCTCAATCGGAGCATTTTGAAAAACTTGAACTTTGACCCCTTTATGACCCCTTAATGACCTTAAATGAATCTTAAAATGTTTTTAAAATGTTTAGCATGTCATAAGGATCATTGCATATAAATTTCAGCTCAATTGGAGCATTTTGAAAACTTGACCTTTGACCCCTTTATGACCTTAAATGAATTTTAAAATATTTGCAACATGTTTAGAATGTCATAAGGATCATTGCGTTTAAATTTCAGATCAATTGGAGCATTTTGAACAACTTGACCTTTGACCCCTTTAGGACCCCTTACTGACCTTAAATACATTTTAAAATGTTTTAAACATGTTTAGAATGTCAAAAGGATCATTGCATTTAAATTTAAGCTCAATCGGAGCATTTTTGGTTGAAATGACCTTTTTTGACCCCTGTGACCCCTGGATGACCTCTGACGTTTGAAACTATTTTTATTATTTTCTTTATGTTTTTCTCTTTCATATGACACCACTCATGGGGTCATACCTTCGTGGCATTTAGAGATATGTCCATTTCAGACCAAATGGTTAGTTAGTAACCTAGTAACATATCGCTCATTCTACAAAATCTGGTGCCAATAGCCTTTTTTCCATTCTTTGGTCCACAAAAACTTTGTCGAGCATTTAGGGCATCAAATATGTTGTTTTTCTGGTAGAACTCAACGAGATCTACACGGACATATATAGTTTTCCATACTTTAAATGCTTTCTTCAGCCTGATTAACCCTCGCAAAGGCTCAAAAATCGCTAAAAATGCGTTTCCACAGCTCAAGTGTCACATCTAACCCTGAATATTTTCTTTGAATAAATGCGATTTCTTTACATATTTGTTGTTTTTTAATTAGATAACGCACCATCATATTGTTTATCAACATTATTTTTTAGTGATTAAAATGTCTTTGTGTAATTCTAAAATAAATTGCACTTTCCACCAAAACGCTGTGAGCTACGTTACTCCTTTTTAACACACGTTATTGGAAAGAAGTAAAACAGAGGTATCAATGTAATTTGCGGTTTTTGAAAGGAAACACTTATAGGTTTTTAAAAATCACAGTAAAAATCGTGATACTGTAGCATTTTTGGCATAGAAATGTTGTAAACATTGAAATTTCGACCGACCATGTTAAGATTGGTGAGCTACGTTACCAGAATTCTATAGTATGCACTTGTATTACATGTACTTCCTAATAATATGTGAAAGCTACCAGTGGTCGAACCCCATTTATATTAGAATTAACCGACATAACATTCTAACGTTCACAAATCACATTAAAAACATTAAAAACCAGTGAACTACGTTACTGTGAGCTACGTTACACACTCATTTACGCATCTTCAAAACTTCTATGGAATGGTGAAATCTGTTTTACATTACACTCAAGTGATCTTTAATTTGCTTTTTATGACCTTGGATTGAGTAAAACCAGCCCATTTTATAGTCGGTAACGTAGCTCACATTACATTGAGTTTTAGTGTTAAAAAACATCATGACTTCCTGAAAGAAAAATATGCAAGTGGTGTTGGCAATTTGTTACATCTGAAAGTAGTGATACATTTACATTTAAAAAACACAAAAAGCAGGTCTTTTTGAACAACTTTTATTTTTTCTATTTTTTTAGTGGATTGGCACCGGATTTTGTAGAATGAGCGATATGCACTTATAGGCTGATCCATTTCATGGTTCAGCAAAAAACTGACCACCCCAAAATTCAACCTTTTTGCTTATAACTCAAGAACGGTATGTCACAGGTAGGTCAAACTTTTTCTGAATCCTTGCAATGAGAGGAATAATTTGGTGTGCTTGTTAACCAGATTTGAGCAACTTTGAAATTTGACCACTGTGTTGAAGCCTTGAAATATAAAGCAGACTGGAACCAGGAGCAATTTGTTTTGAATATTGCTCCTGGTTCACTGGGATTTTACAAGAACCAGGAGCAATTTCTGAAGAAACAGGAGCAATTTTCAATATTAAATCCTTTTCTGCATATATACAATACAGCATACCAGCACGACTGCATCAAGTGCAAAACTGTAACCAGGAGCAATTTATTTTAAGCAATTGGTGGCTTTACGAGGGTAAATTTGCTCCCCGTGCCCGCTTATTTCAAGGCTTGACTGTGTTGACCTTTAACCTTGAATATGACCGGAGTGCCGGGAATTATTTTTGTTAACATCTTGAATGTGTTATAGGAAGCTAAAGAAATTGGTTTGTTAGAGTCCTGGGGGGGGTCATCTTTAAATTCCTGAAGATACCGGACTAAATTGCAATGGTTGTTTGATTGATTAATCTCTATGTGACTTTGTTCATAGACTAGATTTGATATTTACAGTGTTACTGTTGTCCTATATTTGTTGTTTGTAGATTGGTGGAATATAGTGAACACCATGAATGAGATGTACAGTTAGATGCAAGTAGAACACAGAGCAGATTTAACATTATACTGAAGGACTTATCACAGGTAAGACAGTTGTTAATGTATGGGGGGGGGGGTGGTCTTTGTAACCCCTGCCTGAATTCCCAAGTACTATTCATTGTTTTATGTTATCATCTATTGAAAGTGGCTTTACGATGTACTAGATTTCTTTATGATTACATTGTTATCAGAAAGAAATCTAGAACATCTAGAAACATTAAAGGTTGCTGTCCAAAGGTCTGTTCATACTACCACCGCATTTGCGATGCGTTGCTTTGCGATGCGTTGCGTTGCCGCACTGCATCGTACTGCAAACTACTGCATTGCGTCATCGCAATAAAGTTAAATACACGAAATGTGACAAGTTGCGGTAAAAAGTAATCGATATATCAGCACGCAAATGCGGTGGTAGTATGAATGAACCTTTATCCTTTGCACCCAAATAATGTGTCCTAGGCAGTAACAATGTTAGAATTATGGGTTCGCCTGCGCCTCATCCATTATTTATGAAACAAACTAACCATGAAAACATGAAAACATGGAAACATGAAAAGCTATTAAAAAGAATCATATTTGTTTCTCCTGTACTATGTGCATGTATTTAAGAAATAAAGGGCAATGCCGAATTCTTTACACCCAAATAATGTGTCCGAGGCAGTAGAAACCTAAATAATGGATGAGGCGCAGCCGAACCCATTATTTAAACATTTTTACTGCCTAGGACACATTATTTGGGTGTAAAGGATACGACAGCAATCTTTATTTCTATTCTTTTACCGCAAAATTAATGCAATTTAATTAAAAATATCACCTTTTTAGCCAAATATTTACATTGTTTTTAACATCAAGGTAAAACGTGTACGTATATCCACACCACAGGTGCCAGTGCGTATTGCGGAAATATTGTACGCATTCCAAGCGTAATGCAATGCATAGAATATGTTTCAGGCTTGACCGATTATTGCAGAACAATGGGCTTTCATGTGATGTGTTTTAGCAAATCAGAGATCATGATTCTGAGTAATGGGCAGTCTGGGTAATAGAATTCCATTTTTGGAGCAATTTTAATGTTCAAATAAAACCACCTGCAGGACTCATAGGATCGAGTAATATATGTAGGTCAACTTTTTGGTGGGAACAATATTATTATTAAAGTTAATTCTTATTACTTCCGTGGTCCAGGTACATGCTGGTGAATTGCGATCGCGTAGAACTGACAAGGTCACCTACTACGCACCACACCAACGACCAATGGGGCAACCGACTTGTTGTCAAGGCGTTGATCAGCCAATCAGTGTGATTGTTCATCTCATCTGTGTGTATGCTTGGCACACAGCTCAGACCAAAGAAGTAATAAAAAAATTAACTATACTGTTGATCAATCAGCATTCCAAGAAGATGTTTGGGAATTGCTGAAGATATGTTCTCCTGAATATTGGGCTTTTCCAATTGAAATCCATACATGGAAGATATGACCTCAATCATCCACATAGAGAGTGTGAATTTTAAATGTGGTCACCTGTATGAGTAAGGTCATGTTTTCCATAGGGGGTATGGATTTGAACTGGAATAGCCCATTATAATGGCAGATTGGCAGATATCGGTTTATCCCCCAGAAATGTTGATTTATATCGGGGGCCGGGGGCCGGGCACTTCTATATTCATTCATTCATTTAAAAGACACAGTCACAGCTAAAATACCAACACCTAAATACCAGCCCCCAGGAAGATCAGTGTTTTCATTGATGGGATTACCCTGCTTAAAGAAAGTATAAATAAATAAAGCCTTTATTGAACATGCATAGACCAAGCTTACACAAGATAACATGGACATTGTTTGTTTCAAGGGGAGTTAGGGGGCATTTATTTAATTCAATTTTTCAAGAAGACTGGAGGGGCATTTATTAGAGGATATATGAGGGTGTATCAAAAAGTTTTAGAAATCGCCTAGAAGTGAAAGAGCTATATCAATGAAATTTTGTCAGTGCAATCATGCACTGGTCCTTATGTACACTATGATGCAAAAATGGTCTCATAAGAATGTTTACTTTTTTACAGGTGACGCTAGATGCTAATAACCTGCTGCCCCAGTTACTGCGCATAAACTGCAAGATTGATAAAATTGAGGCAAGCAGCGTTATTAAGATCCTGCATTTGAAGGGTTGCAGTGCCTAAAAAACGATGATGAAATGAAAGTTATCTTCGGTGGTGATTGTGATATTGTCACTCTTGCTTTTTGGAAAATGAATTTTTATTTCATCACAGATTTTCTGGGCACTGTAACCCTTAGAATGGAACTTAATCATGCTACATGCCTCAATTTTCTCCATTTTGCTGGTTATGCGGTTACATAGTGTAAATAAGGACCAGTGATTGCACTGACAAAATTTCATTGATATAGCTCTGGGCGATTTCTAAAACAACTATGTTTTTATGCTTATAGGTTTTGTGTTCCTTCCTCAAAATTCCAAGCAAGGTTGAGGTAAAAAAAAAAAAAAATTGTTTGTTTGTCCATAAAGGCTTATGAAACAGTTGGGTCGGTAGGTCGGATTTTTTTTATTTATTTTTTTTTACAGATATTGCACTTGATACTGACAATTTGAAGACTGGTAAATAAGTCAAAACACACAGCACTTTACTGGTTAACTCTTGAGATGATTCTGCATGTTATACTGTTCATTTTCTTTACATTTTCCTTCTTTAAATTTATACTAACCACTGTTCTACTAGCACATTCAACACAAATTAAAAAAAAAAAAAAAAAGAAGACACGGTCGAGGCCAGGATACACAGTCGGTCGGACATGGACAAACAAACAATTTTTTTGTGGCCTAATTCAATCCCATTTAGTGGAAGTGGAATGTGGGGATGTACAAAATGAATTTTAATAGTATCCCAACAAGCATTATTTTTCTTCTTGTTTTAGTTGGTTACCATGGCATCAGCTGGCTCCGTAAAAGCCATCAATAAAAGAGTTGTACATCAGATCTGCAGTGGACAAGTTGTGTTAAACCTAGCTACAGCAGTAAAAGAACTCATAGAAAATTCACTAGATGCAGGTGCTACGGTCATTGGTAGGTATTAACAAGGGGGGAGAGAGGGGGACATGGCTGTTTACTGCCTATGCATGATGACCACTTTTATATAGGACGCCCTCAATTTATGGCTTCTTGGGTGTACCTAATTAAGCCAAGGTATTACAAAGTTAATTTTTGATCAAGTTCCATTTAACTAGACATGCTAAACATGTAGCAAGCATGGTAAAGCAGAAACTTGTGTTGATGAATTGTTGCTTCCAGCAAGTAAGCCACAAAATACTCACAGGTAGGAAAATCATTAAGCCTTTAATTGAGAGCACCTTTGATAAAAGTGGTCAAAATTTTGGGAGAGGACAGAGAGACGATAGGAGCTTATAAAACTCATTAGACGCATGTGCTACGGTCACCGGTAGGTATTGACAAGGGGAAGTGGAGGGGAGACGTTTGGTTAAACCTAGCCACTGCTGTAAAAGAGCTTATAGAAACTCACTACACGCAGGTGCTACGGTTATTGGTATTCATAAGGTATCACACATTGTTAGGCCAAAAAAAAAAAGTTCGTCTCAAAGCTTGCGCGCGCGTTTGTAAAATCCCACGATTTGACAAAAAACAAATGCGGAAATTTTTTTTATTTCAAAAAAAAAAAAAATTTTAAGTTTTTCCAGAAAAATCGGTAAATCATACTTTTTCTCAAAATATCATGAAAAAAGTTGGGAATAAAAATTAAAAAAAATTAGCATTTCGCATTTGTTTTAAATTTCTCGTGAGCTTTGAGACAAACCTTTTTTTTTTTTGCCTTATCACCCATAGGAGGTAGTGGGAAGGGGAAGAAGTTGTGGTAAACATACAGCTGTAAAAGAGCTCATGCTATTGGGAGGCAGTAACACTATATAGTCCCCATGAATGACAATCCAATATGGCACCTATCCCATAGCATTATACATGCTGCTATTGGGAGGCAGTAACACTATATAGTCCCCATGAATGACAATCCAATATGGCACCTATCCCATAGCATTATACATGCTGCTATTGGGAGGCAGTAACACTATATTATATAGTCCCCATGAATGACAATCCAATATGGCACCTATCTCATAGTATTATACATGCTGCTATTGGGAGGCAGTAACACTATAGTCCCTATGAATGACAATCCAATATGGCACCTATCCCATAGTATTATACATGCTGCTATTGGGAGGCAGTAACACTATAGTCCCTATGAATGACAATCCAATATGGCACCTATCCCATAGCATTATACATGCTGCTATTGGGAGGCAGTAACACTATATAGTCCCCATGAATGACAATCCAATATGGCACCTATCCCATAGCATTATACATGCTGCTATTGGGAGACAGTAACAATATAGTCACCATGAATGACAATCCAATATGGCACCTATCCCATAGCATTATACATGCTGCAATTGGGAGACAGTAACACTATAGTCCCCATGAATGACAATCCAATATGGCACCTATCCCATAGCATTATACATGCTGCTATTGGGAGGCAGTAACACTATAATCCCCACGAATGACAATCCAATATGGTACCTATCCCATAGCATTGTACATGCTGCTATTGGGAGGCAGTAACTCTATAGTCCCCACGAATGACAGTCCAATATATTATGGCACATATCCCATAGCATTATATATGCTGGAATATTGGGAGGCAGTAACACTATAGTCCCCATGAATGACAATCCAATATGGCACCTATCCCATAGCATTATACATGCTGCAATTGGGAGACAGTAACACTATAGTCCCCATGAATGACAATCCAATATGGCACCTATCCCATAGCATTATACATGCTGCTATTGGGAGACAGTAACACTATACTCCCCATGAATGACAATCCAATATGGTACCTATCCCATAGCATTATACATGCTGCATAGCATTATACATGACAATCCAATATGGCACCTATGCTGCTATTATTGGGAGACAGTAACACTATAGTCCCCATGAATGACAATCCAATATGGCACCTATCCCATAGCAGTGTACATGCTGCAATTGGGATTGGGAGACAGTAACACTATAGTCCCCATGAATGACAATCCAATATGGCACCTATCCCATAGCATTATACATGCTGCAATTGGGAGACAGTAACACTATAGTCCCCATGAATGACAATCCAATATGGCACCTATCCCGTAGCATTATACATGCAGCTATTGGGAGGCAGTAACACTACAGTCCCCATGAATGACAATCCAATATGGCACCTATCCCATAGCATTATACATGCTGCTATTGGGAGACAGTAACACTATAGTCCCCATGAATGACAATCCAATATGGCACCTATCCCATAGCATTATACATGCTGCTATTGGGAGGCAGTAACACTATAGTCCCCATGAATGATAATCCAATATGGTACCTATCCCATAGCATTATATATGCTGCTATTGGGAGGCAGTAACACAAGTCCCCATGAATGACAATCCAATATGGCACCTATCCCATATCATTATGCATGCTGCTATTGGGAGGCAGTAACACTATAGTCCCCATGAATGACAATCCAAATATGGGACCTATCACATAGCATTATACATGCTATTATTGGGAGGCAGTAACACTAAAGTCCCCATGAATGACAATCCAATATGGCACCTATCCCATAGCATTATACATGCTGCTATTGGGAGGCAGTAACAGTATAGTCCCTATGAATGACAATCCAATATGGCACTTATCCCATAGCATTATACATGCTGCTATTGGGAGACTGTAACACTATAGTCCCCATGAATGACAATCCAATATGGCACCTATCTCATAGCATTATACATGCTGCTGTTGGGAGACAGTAACACTATAGTCCCCATGAATGACAATCCAAATATGGGACCTATCACATAGCATTATACATGCTGCTATTGGGAGGCAGTAACACTATAGTCCCCATGAATGACAATCCAATATGGCACCTATCCCATAGCATATACATGCTGCTATTGGGAGGCAGTAACACTATAGTCTCCATGAATGACAATCCACTATGGCACCTATCCCATAGCATTATACATGCTGCTATTGGGAGACTGTAACACTATAGTCCCCATAAATGGCAATCCAATATGGCACCTATCTCATAGCATTATACATGCTGCTATTGGGAGGCAGTAACACTATAATAGTCCCCATGAATGACAATCCAATATGGCACCTATCTCATAGCATTATACATGCTGCTATTGGGAGACAGTAACACTATAGTCCCCATGAATGACAATCCACTTTGGCACCTATCCCATAGCATTATACATGCTGCTATTGGGAGGCAGTAACACTATAGTCCCCATGAATGACAATCCAATATGGCACCTATCCCATAGCATTATACATGCTGCTATTGGGAGACTGTAACACTATAGTCCCCATGAATGACAATCCAATATGGCACCTATCTCATAGCATTATACATGCTGCTATTGGGAGGCAGTAACACTATACTCCACATGAATGACAATCCAATATGGCACCTATCCCATAGCATTATACATGCTGCTATTGGGAGGCAGTAACACTATAGTCCCCATGAATGACAATCCAATATGGCACCTAGCTCATAGCATTATACATGCTGCTATTGGGAGGCAGTAACACTATAGTCCCCATGAATGACAATCCAATATGGCACCTATCCCGTAGCATTATACATGCTGCTATTGGGAGGCCGTAACACTATAGTCCCCATGAATGACAATCCAATATGGCACCTATCCCATAGCATTATACATGCTGCTATTGGGAGGCAGTAACACTATAATCCCCACTAATGACAATCCAATATGGTACCTATCCCATAGCATTGTACATGCTGCTATTGGGAGGCAGTAACTCTATAGTCCCCACGTAATGACAGTCCAATATATTATGGCACATATCCCATAGCATTATATATGCTGGAATATTGGGAGGCAGTAACACTATAGTCCCCATGAATGACAATCCACTATGGCACCTATCCCATAGCATTATACATGCTGCTATTGGGAGGCAGTAACACTATAGTCCCCATGAATGACAATCCATTATGTTACCTATCCCATAGCATTATACATGTTGCTTCTGGGAGACTGTAACACTAGTCCCCATGAATGACAATCCAATATGACACCTATCCCATAGCATTATACATGCTGCTATTGGGAGGCAATAACACTATAGTCCCCATGAATGACAATCCAATATGGCACCTATCACATAGCATTATACATGCTGCTATTGGGAGGCATTAACACTATAGTCCCCATGAATGACAATCCACTATGGCACCTATCCCATAGCATTATACATGCTGCTATTGGGAGGCAGTAACACTATAGTCCCCATGAATGACAATCCAATATGGCACCTATCCCATAGCATTATACATGCTGCTGTTGGGAGACTGTAACACTATAGTCCCCATGAATGACAATCCAATATGGCACCCATCTCTTAGCATTATACATGCTGCTATTGGGAGGCAGTAACACTATAGTCCCCATGAATGACAATCCACTGTGGCACCTATCCCATAGCATTATACATGCTGCTATTGGGAGGCAGTAACACTATAGTCCCCATGAATGACAATCCAATATGGCACCTATCCCATAGCATTATACATGCTGCAATATTGGGAGGCAGTAACACTATAGTCCCCATGAATGACAATCCACTATGGCACCTATCCCATAGCATTATACATGCTGTTATTGTGAGGCAGTAACACTATAGTCCCCATGAATGACAATCCAATATGACACCTATCCCATAGCATTATACATGCTGCTATTGGGAGGCAGTAACACTATAGTCCCCATGAATGACAATCCAATATGGCACCTATGCCATAGCATTATACATGTTGCAATATTGGGAGGCAGTAACACTATAGTCCCCATTAATGACAATCCACTATGGCACCTATCCCATAGCATTATACATGCTGCTATTGGGAGGCAGTAACACTATAGTCCCCATGAATGACAATCCATTATGTTACCTATCCCATAGCATTATACATGTTGCTACTGGGAGACTGTAACAATATAGTCCCCATGAATGACAATCCATTATGTTACCTATCCCATAGCGTTATACATGCTGCTATTGGGAGGCAGTAACACTACAGAGTCCCCACGAATGACAATCCAATATGGTACCTATCCCATAGCATTGTACATGCTGCTATTGGGAGGCAGTAACACTATAATCCCCATGAATGACAATCCAATATGGTACCTATCCCATAGCATTGTACATGCTGCTATTGGGAGGCAGTAACTCTATAGTCCCCACGAATGACAGTCCAATATATTATGGCACATATCCCATAGCATTATATATGCTGCAATATTGGGAGGCAGTAACACTATAGTCCCCATGAATGATAATCCAATATGGCACCTATCCCATAGCATTATACATGCTGTTATTGGGAGGCAGTAACACTAGTCCCCATGAATGACAGTCCAATATGACACCTATCCCATATCATTATACATGTTGCTACTGGGAGACTGTAACACTATAGTCCCCATGAATGACAATCCACTATGGCACCTATCCCATAGCATTATACATGCTGCTATTGGGAGGCAGTAACACTATAGTCCCCATGTATGATAATCCAATATGGCACCTATCCCATAGCATTATACATGCTGCTATTGGGAGGCAGTAACACTAGTCCCCATGAATGACAATCCAATATGACACCTATCCCATATCATTATACATGCTGCTATTGGGAGTCAGTAACAATATAGTCCCCATGAATGACAATCCAATATGGCACCTATCACATAGCATTATACATGCTGCTATTGGGAGGCAGTAACACTATAGTCCCCATGAATGACAATCCAATATGGCACCTATCCCATAGCATATACATGCTGCTATTGGGAGGCAGTAACACTATAGTCCCCATGAATGACAATCCACTATGGCACCTATCCCATAGCATTATACATGTTGCTATTGGGAGACAGTAACACTATAGTCCCCATGAATGGCAATCCAATATGGCACCTATCTCATAGCATTATACATGCTGCTATTGGGAGGCAGTAACACTATAGTCCCCATGAATGACAATCCAATAAGGCACCTATCCCATAGCATTATACATGCTGCTATTGGGAGACTGTAACACTATAGTCCCCATGAATGGCAATCCAATATGGCACCTATCTCATAGCATTATACATGCTGCTATTGGGAGACAGTAACACTATAGTCCCCACGAATGACAATCCACTTTGGCACCTATCCCATAGCATTATACATGCTGCTATTGGGAGGCAGTAACACTATAGTCCCCATGAATGACAATCCAATATGGCACCTATCCCATAGCATTATACATGCTGCTATTGGGAGACTGTTACACTATAGTACCCATGAATGACAATCCAATATGGCACCTATCTCATAGCATTATACATGCTGCTATTGGGAGGCAGTAACACTATAGTCCCCATGAATGACAATCCAATATGGCACCTATCCCATAGCATTATACATGCTGCTATTGGGAGGCAGTAACACTATAGTCCCCATGAATGACAATCCACTATGGCACCTATCCCATAGCATTATACATGCTGCTATTGGAGACTGTAACACTATAGTCCCCATGAATGACAATCCAATATGGCACCTATCTCATAGCATTATACATGCTGCTATTGGAAGGCAGTAACACTATAGTCCTCATGAATGACAATCCAATATGGCACCTATCCCGTAGCATTATACATGCTGCTATTGTTAGGCAGTAACACTATAGTCCCCATGAACGACAATCCAATATGGCACCTATCCCATAGCATTATACATGCTGCTTTTGGGAGGCAGTAACACTATAGTCACCATGAATGACAATCCAATATGGCACCAATCCCATAGCATTATACATACTGCTATTTGGGAGGCAGTGACACTATAGTTCCAATGAATGACAATCCACTATGGGACCTATCCCATAGCATTTTACATGCTGCTTTTGGGAGGCAGTAACACTATAGTCCACATGAATGACAATCCAATATGGCACCTATCCCATAGCATTTTACATGCTGCTTGTAATAAATAAATAAGTAAATTTTGGATTTATAAAGCGCCTTTCTCCAGATCTTAGAGGACTCAAAGCGCTGTAATTTCGCTGCAATGGTGAATCATCACAATCAGATCGCATCAACTAGGTTGCTGCGAACGGCGCACACCTATCCGCATTTAGATTGTAACATCCACCAATTATCTGTGCAGCTCCCCAAATTCCATTGGGTGAAGGAAGTTTTGATAACCAAACAACTAATCTCCGATTTTTGCGATACAGGAGGAAACCGGAGATCCCGGAGAAAAACCAAGTAGAGCGAGCATGGAATCGGGATAAACCAAGTGCACATGAGTCCTTGGGCGCGCCGGGCTTGAACCCGGGACCTCAGTGGTGCAAAGCGAGGGAATTACCGCTGCGCTAACTCGCCCTCCCTTTTGGGAGGCAGTAACACTATAGTCTTCACAGCCAATTTTTTTGACAATAACACACAAAACAATCACATTCTAGTTTCTGTTTGTCTTTTAATGTGCTAGTAACTTGTACTTATACATGGACAAATACAGTTAAAATTATTTCAAAACTTGCAACTACATGTACAAGGCTATTAAATAATAACTACATATTACGTATAATGGAAAAAAGCAGCTTTGTCTTAAAGCTGATGAGAAGTTAAATTACCGTATTCGTCCGAGTATAGTCAAATGTTCGAGTATAGTCCCACCCCCCATTTTTCAAAAAATTCCAGAAATTGTTAAAAAAATTTATAGTTATTTTATTTTTGTTTTTTGTTTGAGTGTCCCTGACCTGTAGCTAAATGATAGGATCATTCATGGTTGACTTATTAAAAAAAATTGTTTGTGTTTTTCATCTGTGATAATTTGTATTCATGTGTTAATGATTTCAAATAAGTATGACATGAACACAAATTATCAATTTGCAGATTAAAAACACAAACATTTTTTGTCTTTATAAGTCAACCATAAATGATACTCGCATTTAGCTCAAGGCCCAGGGACACTCCAAAACAAAAATTTAGTGTCGTAACTATGAAGATAATCATAAGTGGCACCTGAACAAGAAATTTGAACTTTTTACATGATACGGTTTGACTTCAACATCCATTTGAACATTTCATGTAACGCTGTCATTGAAATGTACAGGGGTCAATGCACTTTCGTACCGTGTACATTTCAATGGAGGGCTTCATGAAATTACAAAAAACGGTGCCACAGTCAAATCTAAAAAAAAAGCTTAACGCCTAAATTTCTTGTGGAGGTTCCACCTATGATTATTTTTTAGTTATGTCAACTAAATTTTCAATTGGAAGAGCAAATTTGAATTGAATGCAAAGCGCCCTCATACCCTAATTTTGACATAAAATGGCCGTTTCCAAGAACATGGATGCTCCAAATCTTATACAACTTAAAAAAATGGACTCTTTGGCACCAATAACATATAAAACAACACTAATATCAATAGAATAAGACATAGAATAATATTTTTGATGAAAAATGACAATTTTCAGACCCCCCCCCCTCAGACCCCCCTGTCCGAAAAGTTTTTTGGCCGGCACCTTCTCATTTTTTTTGGCCAATTTCGGTAAAAAAGGTGTCGAAATGCTCAGGAGATCATCCTGCATCAAATAAGCTTGAGCCCTAAGGAATCTGACACATCACCCTTTTTTTACCCCTCTATAACCGACCCCTATTAGAATGCTGAATGGAATTTATAGTGTGAGTTTCTAAGTTGAGGCAACAGGTGAAACTTCTGTAAGTGCTTTGACCTAGCGACGTTGCAACTCAATTTGTTGCCTTGCATTTCTAGCTTCCTTTCTTTTCTGCCAATAATCTGATATCTCCCCATAAATTACATACAAAAATGGATTCATTGATGAATTGATAGGCAGTATGAACCCTATTATCCATACATACATTTCTGCGGGAAGCTTAATAAGGTTACACTGTGCAAGGATGCATGTTATACACAATGGTACCCAACAACAAAGATCTGTAAGCACAAGGACAGACATTTTGCGAGCCATGCGTATTTCTTCATCACGGGTTTGGGTTCGTGCTGCCTGTTTTGATGTGTTTCTTGCAGTTTGAAATATTTGTATGTAACATGCTGCTACCACCATAAAACACAATAGATTAACCCCAATAAAAATCACAATGGAAATGATAGGGGAAATTTGGCTCCCAGTAATTTCAGCAATGGTGTAAGTAACATTTTGTTCATATTGTTGTGGATCTATGACAATATCTAGTGGAACAGGCACTCGAATGTCGGCCCATTCGTACCATTCTAGCTCTGTTTTAGTATCAAAAATAGTCTTATTAATTTGAATGCTGTCATTCTTCAATTCGGTCGAGTGTCTGCGAACTATTGGGATACCAATGCACACTTCAGAAATGCTAAATGCATCACCTTCCTCACTTGCTAAGCCAATAGAAAGACCACCCATAAATATGGCTGTTAACCAAGCAAGGGCAGCACAAATTCGAGCCTTTGTTGTTGTTAGGCGACGGCTGCCAAATGTGTATTTTATTGCTAGTAAACGATCAATGCTTATCAGTGTAATAAAAAATACGGATCCTTCACTAGATAATATCGACAAAAACCCTGCTAGTTTACAAGCAAATCCTTGTCGCCACTGAAAGGCATATGATGGAAAGAACTCATTGTAGTATAAATCAGCAATAACTAAAATGAGCATGTTGATGCCCATGAGGAAGTCTGATAGTGACAATTGTGATATGAGTAATGTTTGAACTTTGTTTGCTTGTCTTTTTTGTGAGCGCAAGTAATAAGCAATTCCATTGCATGTTAACATAAATAGTCCAATAAGCCATATTGAAACCCTGATAGATACATTTGGTAACATTCTGTCACAAGTTAAATATTCTGGACGTGGTTCTTGAGAAATGCATTGGGCATCTTCAATAAAGCAACAGGATGAATATTGGTCAACTAATATCACAGTTGAATTGCTCAAATTGTTGAATGATTGATGAGTTATTTTGTACATGTCATTTCCCTAAGGTCTATACTTTCAAGTGTGGGCTGGAAAGCCTTAGAAGCAATTTCTTGAATAGTATTATGAGAGAGATCTAGAAATAAAAGCTCATGTAAGTGATAAAATGCATGTTTTGGTAGTTCTAAGATATGGTTATTGAAAAGAAAGAGAGACTGTAAGTTTTCTAGCCCATTAAATGTTTCAGATGTGAAATTTTGAAGCCTGTTGTCACTAAGATCTAAGACTATCAACTCTACTAGTGTTCTAAATGAAGGTAGAGTGAAAAGAATATTTCTACTCAGCGTTCAAATAGGTCAATGCACTGAGGTTTCTAAATGCACCAAAAGGGATTGTTGTCAAACTGTTTCCAAACAGATCTAAACTTAACAAATTTACAGTTGAATAAAATAAATCTGTTGAAATTTGGACAATTGTGTTTTTGCTTATATCAAGCACTTTTAATGCGTTGAGTGACTGGAAAAGCAGGGATGGATAATGTGTCAAATGATTACATCTTAGGTTGAGTGATTTTAACTCGTACAAAGTCTTAAAACAGTCATCTGGCAATGTAGCCAAGTTATTGTGACTCAGGTCAAGGGTCATTAGATTCTGTATTGAAGAGAATATGTCACCTGGTAGCATAGCCAAGTCATTGTGACTTAAGTCAAGGTCCAGTAGTCCTTCCATCCTGGAGAATATTCTCTTAGGCAATGTGGTCAAATCATTATAGCTCAGGTCAAGGGTGCCTGTGCCCCTCTGTAATGATGTGAATATACCATCTGGTAATCTGGACAATTTATTATTACTCAGATCAAGGGTACCACGGTGTATTGTCTGTAGTGATGTGAATATTCCATCTGGTAATGTGGTCAAGTAATTATTACTCAGATCAAGGGTACCAAAGTATATTGTTTGTAGTGATGTGAATATTCCATCTGGTAATGTGGTCAAGTCATTATGACTCATATCAAGGGTACCACTGTGTATTTTCTGTAGTGATGTGAATATTCCATCTGGTATTGTGGTCAAGTCATTATTACTCAGATCAAGTGTACCAAATAATATTGTATGTAGTGATGTGAATATTCCATCTGGTATTGTGGTCAAGTCATTATTACTCATATCAAGGATACCACTGTCTATTGTCTGTAGTGATGTGAATATTCCATCTGGTATTGTGGTCAAGTCATTATTACTCAGATCAAGTGTACCCCAGTCTATTGTCTGTAGTGATGTGAATATTCCATCTGGTAATGTGGTCAAGTCATTATGACTCAGATCAAGGGTACCACTGTGTATTTTCTGTAGTGATGTGAATATTCCATCTGGTAATGTGGTCAAGTTATTATTACTCAGATCAAGGGTACCAAATAATATTGTATGTAGTGATGTGAATATTCCATCTGGTATTGTGGTCAAGTCATTATTACTCATATCAAGGATACCACTGTCTATTGTCTGTAGTGATGTGAATATTCCATCTGGTATTGTGGTCAAGTCATTATTACTCAGATCAAGTGTACCCCAGTCTATTGTCTGTAGTGATGTGAATATTCCATCTGGTAATGTGGTCAAGTCATTATGACTCAGATCAAGGGTACCACTGTCTATTGTCTGTAGCGATGTGAATATTCCATCTGGTAATGTGGTCAAGTCATTATTACTCATATCAAGGGTACCAAAGTATATGTCATGTAGTGATTTGAATATACCATCTGGTAATGAGGTCAAGTCATTATTACTCAGATCAAGGGTACCAAAGTCTATTGTCTGTAGTGATGTGAATATTCCCTCTGGTAATGAGGTCAAAGTGTTATAACTCAGGTCAAGGGTCCAATCTATTTTGCTTAGTGACATGAATATTCTATCTGGTAATGTAGTGAGGTTATTGTGACTCAGGTCAAGGTAGAAAGATTCATTTAGTAAGCTGAACATATCCCTTGGTAGGATGTTAATGTCATTGTGGCTCAAGTCAAGATACTGCAAACTATTAACTGATGAATGAAATAAGCCAGGTGTCAAGGTAGTCAAATAGTTATAACCTAAGATAAGTACTTTTAATTGAGATATATTCTGAAATATGGTCATGGGAAGTTCATGAATGTTGTTATGGTCTAAAATTAAATATTTCAGTGTG
Organism: Amphiura filiformis; assembly: GCF_039555335.1. Taxonomy (NCBI): domain Eukaryota; kingdom Metazoa; phylum Echinodermata; class Ophiuroidea; order Amphilepidida; family Amphiuridae; genus Amphiura; species Amphiura filiformis. The sequence continues at coordinate 56,778,331 of NC_092638.1, forward strand.
TTGAGATCTGCTAATGCATGTGACTGAATGTCATTTAAACTTGTGTTAGCAAATGACAGACCCAAGACAGTTGGTTCGTAGACTATTAAATCTGTACTGGTCTTATTAGTACTGTCTGTAATGCACAAATACCGCCATTCTCGATAACCTAATGTACATGTGCAGGACAGAATACACTCACATTCACACTTGATTATGTGAGTAGTTACTTGAAAGGAGATATAGTCTTCTGGTCTGTCATACAAGTAATCTCTGATTTTATATTTCTTGTTTTGTTTGATTTGCTCCACAAGATGTCCATATAAAGTCAAATCACACACAGCAACTGTATCAGATAAACTTTCAAAACAAGTTGATATATTTACATCTTCAGCACGTATCTCTAGCAATATGTCAGTGTTCTGAAAGTGAAACCTGAATTGGCTTCCACTGATAGCCATCATGCAAGGAACATCATTATTTGACAGTAATGCATATTGACCTGCACAATACTTGGTTTCAAGTTCATTTCCTAATATTTCAATATAGAAATAAGAGTATACACTGTTCAGACCTGAATGTAGTATTTTTACAGATATAGCTGTACTACTCTCAGTAGTAACCAACACACTGCATTTGTGTGGACCGGTAAATGCGTTGAGTTGGATGTGATCGGTAGAAACTACTAGAAGTTGATCAATGTCACATGCATCAGTTACACCCAGGGCAGTGGGAGATGTGGGTATTTGTTGAGTAGTAGGCCTAGTAGGTATTATACTCAGAGCAGTGGGAGAAGGGGTAATTTGTTGCATAGTTGACTTTTTAGTTACACTCAGAGAAGTAAGAGAGGAAGGGGTGATTTGTTGAGTATTAGGCCTAGTTACAGTCAGAGCAGTGGGAGAGGAAGGGGTGATTTGTTGTGTAGTCGGCCTACTAGTTACGCTCAGAGCAGTGGGAGAGGACATCATTTGTCTTGTAGGCCTATTAGAAGCATCCAAATGTGTTGCAGTTTCCAACATGTCAGTCTTCCTTGTGGTTTGAGCTATGATTTCATAATTATTTTTAGTGCTTTCAGAAATAATATCACCATATTCAATAGCATATGATGAAGGCAAATTTGTTGGTTTGTTTCTATCATTTTGTTTTGAAGAAGATGCATCATGAAAATCAGTTTGTTGTGACTGATGTTCTATTTGAGTAACAAACTCTGTCATCATAACAGTGTAAGTTTCCAGAGAAGTTGGGCTATCATCATCACGGGGTCTTTCACAATTGACATTTGTGAGCCAAATCACAAACAGAAGTGCAAGGAATGTTTGTTTGTGAATTGGTTTGGATGGTTCAGTAAAAAGTGTCCTAAGCAGACTTTGCTGAGTGTATATGATCATTGTAATTTATAGGGAGAATTTTTGACAATGTAGTAAAAAACAATTGTTCTTGTTGTGAGCGTATTTTAATTTTAATTTTGAAATCTTGGATATTTTGTGCTTTTACAGATTAGTGTACAAAAATCAAAATGGAAAAACAAATGGGAAAAAGTTAGTACATAAAAGTCTCCTCAAGATAAGAATATGACTACAAATACTTATGTTACTACTTATACACAAAAGTACATCTAAATATACACCATATACATAAAAAGAAGTAAACCGAGCCAAAAGTAACAATTGCTGGATATTAGTGACTTAACAGACTATTGTAGAAATCACAAATGAAAAAAAAAATGGGGAAAATATAGTACATAAAAGTCTCCTCAAGATAAGAATATGACTTGAAATTACTTATGTTACTACTTATGCACAACAGTACATCCAAATATACACCATATACATGAAAGAGAAGAAAGCAGTAACAACTGCTGGAATGTTCAGTGCTTGGCTTTGGTTTTGGTGCTCAGTAATCTGGAAACACAGGCTTGTTCTCTAGTGCGCAGCTGTGAATGAAAACAAAAGGAAACAAAGTTTGATTCATCACATAATCACATTTATGAATAGAGGCCGTCAGCCTTTTCCGCGGGATCTGCCATCTTGTGGGTACTGCCGTTCTGCATGTCATGCGTTAGACATTACGCCCCCGATTACGCGGAACTCGCAGCGTGTGATGCACCTCTTCAGTCAAGCGTCAACGCGGTGATCTTAGCAACAAAACACTCCGTACCCACAAGATGGTGGCGTTGACGTCACAATGACTATCTCTATTAATTACCTTACCTTACCAGTCAGCATCATGCATTTCTGCACCTGCTGCCTGACGTAGGAAAAACTTCCCCATGGCCTGGTCCTTGAATTAATTAATTAATTAAATAATTAATTAAATAAACAAGCAAACAAACCGACAACCAAAATGGCATGTGTATAGATGTGTTTGACACACAATACGAAATACACTATTTCACAATATTAGCAGACATATCTCACAAATGCATTTGGCATGCAATTGGGACCTACTGCAGACCTGCGCAAACCGAGGACAGTGCTCATTTGAAACTAGGTCCACGCTTTGAATGCGGAACGACTTGCATTAAATAATGACACCTTACAATGTGTAAAATTAATGTAAGGTGGTCACATTAGATGGGAATGTAGAAATACGTGAACGACATTCATTTTACCCAATATTGGATATCCCTACCCACATGACACACCATTACACGTCAATTACCAACCAGTGACATCACATGTAAACCCCATGACACACCCAGGGGAATTACCCTGAGCAACCAACCAGTGGCATCACATGTAACCCCCCCATGACACATCAAGGGAATAACACTGGGCAACCAGCCAGTGCCATCACATGTAACCCCCCTTGACACATTAGGGGAATTACCTGGGCAACCAACTAGTGGTATCACATGTACCCCCCATATGACACATCAGGGGAATTACCCTGGGCAACCAGCCAGTGGCATCACATGTAACCCCCCTTGACACATCAGGGGAATTACCCTGGGCAACCAACTAGTGGCATCACATGTACCCCCCCCATGACACATCAGGGGAACTACCCTGGGCAATCAATAGTGGCATCACATGTAACCCCCCCATGACACATCAGGGAATTACCCTGGGCAACCAACTAGTGGCATGTAACCCCCCATGACACATCAGGGGAATTACCCTGGGCAACCAACTAGTGGCATCACATGTACCCCCCCCATGACACATCAGGGGAATTACCCTGGGCAACCAGCCAGTGGCATCACATGTAACCCCCCTTGCCCCATCAGGGGAATTACCCTGGACAACCAACTAGTGGCATCACATGTACCCCCCCATGACACATCAGGGAATTACCCTGGGCAAGCAACTAGTGCCATCACATGTAACCCCCCCCATGACACATCAGGGGAATTACCCTGGGACACATCAGGGGAATTACCCTGGGCACCAACCAGTGACATCACAAGTAACCCTCATGACACACCCAGGTGAATTACCCTGTGCAAAAAAGAACAACGAACAGAGAAGGAAGGAATGGAGAAGGAAGGACGAAAAGGAAAGAATGAACGAAAGAAAGAAAGAATAGAGACGGAAGAAAGAAAGTAAGAAAGAAAGAAGAAGGGAGGAATAAAGAAAGAAATAACCAAGAAAGAAGGATGAAAAAGAAAGAAAGGAGAAGGAAGAAAGAAAGAAAGCAATGATCAAGGAAGAAAGAAATGAAGGAGAAGGATAAAGAAAGGAGTAGGGAGGAAGAAAGAAAGGAGAAGGAAGAAAGGAAGAAATGGGAAGGAAGAAAGAGAGGAGAGGAAGGAAAAAGAAAGAATGAAGAAAGAAAGAAATGAGGGATGGAACAACACCAAAGGAGGATAGGACCATGATCTTTATGCTGTTAATTAAAAACAAAAGTCACAAGTGAATGATGCAAACAAGTAGTTTAATGAAGTATCAGAGTATATGATTTGATCAGTCCCAGCAAAATATACCTTGAAATAACCTTAAAAATATAAAGTAAAAACATAAAAATATCAACCAAATTTGTCATAAAACTTCCAAACCAAAGCATGGTATCATTAAAAACCTATTAGTGTTGCCTCTGCAATTTCATACACTAATATTTTGCTGGAATGGGTCACTGTTAAGCTTATGGATATAATGATTTAATTTGACGCAGAGTTACCATGGTAACTGATACTGATATATGATCCTTGTTGTGATTTAACCAATTAATTTGATAGAGTAACTGAAACCATGGTACAGAGAAGAGTGTCAGTTGATGTGGATGGACCCCGGGGATGAACGATACCCCTTGCCTTCATGCCTACATGTACTTCATGCCTATCTACCTTCATTTAGGTGTGGGTTTGGTGGGGGGGGTGAAGATGTGGGTGTGACACTGTTTGTACACTAAAAATATTAACAATGTATGAGGATACACACTTTATAACAAGGCATTGTCAAAGCCACAAGGTTGGGGTGGGGCAGGTATAGTTCCCTGAAACAAAATCATTGAAAAGTTGAACCATTTTAGGCAAAAATTAACAAATTTTATAAACAAATTAAGACTCCCCCATGGTTATTTTGCTTCCTTTCATCATGTTCATGCCTGCTTCCAAATATGGCGCCACTACTGTATTCAAGGCAGGGCCGAATTTACCATTGGGCCAGATGGGCCCGGGCCCAGGGCCCCCAATTGCACTGTGCATCTTCATTCCAAAATTGTGTAACTTTGTAAAAATTTTGCACGCTGGCTCTTCAAATAGCAAATTTCATCTTCATTTTGAGCTGAATTGAAATCTTGTGCGCGATTCATGCGTAACTGTCTAAGTAATATCGGAATGACCCTCCCCCTCTAAATTTAAATGCTTCCTCCGCCACTGTCGATATTATACAGAAACCAATATACTTGCCCACTTGAGGGTACATGCCTTCCTCACAGTGAGTTTGGGGGCCTCCAAATTTTGGCCTAGGCCAGGGCCCCCAAACAGGTAAATCCGGCCTTGATTCAAGGATTTTATAGAGGTAACCAAAGGGAAGAGGTGTGTGCTCCTCAGTCAAGACCCTTACCTCCATTTCCCCCTCTGATACTGGGTAGCACCCTCACTGCCCCCCTCATAAAAGTCTAGTATATAACATGCTAGATTTAGGCATAAGAAACTTGGATATATTTTGTACTTACCAGGAATCTACTTGCTTTTATGTCTCACAGAGGCCAAGCTGTAATTCTCAAGTGTGTAGATGACCAGCTCCTCTCCTGTGAGAAAAATGACAACCATAATTTCGTTATAGAATTGCTGATTCAGATGTGGTGGTAATAAAATGAAAGTAATTTAAATTGAACTTCAACACTACTTGTTTATTTTGCTTACCGAGAGCACTTTCGAGGAACGTCCTCGTCGTCAGCCGATGTTGTTAGTTCTGATGTTTTATTGGACACGGCTAGAGACCTGACGTCATCTAGTGTAATGTCACCTGATTAAGTTAGTCACAAGCCGTTTCCAAGATAACATCAGAGCTAACAACATTGGCTGACGATGAAGAGGAAGTTTCTTGAAAGGCTCCCGGTAAGCGAAATAAACAAGTAGTGTTGAAGTTGTAGTTGATTACTTTCAGAATTATTTTCTTTCATTAGCATTTTTATTTGTTTTGTGATTTTAGTACCAAACTAAATCTAAGGACCCAATCTAATATTATCTTTGTAGATATGTGCTACAAACCGTGACAGGGGCTGTTGTTCACATTTTACACGTACATGTAGTAAGAACAATTAAGGTTATACGATGTATTGTTGGTCGAAGCAGCAGAAAAAAGTAGTTCACAGCATCTTGCGAATGGTAGTGAACTTTAGCAAAAATTGCATTGCTCAATTCATAGTGAGCGTGTAGAAGAATTCAAATATCACAGATATACTTTTGTAGGTCCTGTGGTTCTTGAGTTATGTTGTAAAGAGGGCTGAAACAACAACACTTTTGTAAAACGTACATAACTCATTAACAACAATAAATTAAGTAAGTTTTCAAAGTGTATGATTTGTAGAATGAACTTTTGCAAAACACCAAAGTGTTATTTTTCAATAATATATTGATTCAGATAATGAAAATCTACCAATTGTGTCAAAATGGTAACGAATTCTATAATTTGCCTCTAACATTCCTGGAAGTTGATAAGTCATAAGTAGAGTACTTTTTAATTTTAGCATAGTGGCAGCCTGTGAAAAGCTTATTAAAGTTTAGGAGAAATAATCTTGGGTTCATGGACCCCCCCTAGCAGTTATTTTAACAACCACTACCCCATTTATAATACTGTCAGCCCCAGAGGTGTGATGTTGTACACATACTGTGAATTACCAATATCCAAACATGTTGGCAAATGTTAGGAAAATATACAAGATTTTTTTCAATAAAATCACAAATTTGATTACATTGATCATTGGAGGAAATTGCATCATGACACTGTGATCTATAAACTGAGCACTAAATCCATCCACTGCATGTAATGCTACTATGCACCACACCTAATCCAGGGGCGTGTAGGGATGGATTTTTTTTCGGACAAGATGGATACCAACATTGTGCACACTCAGCTGTTGATTGGCTAAGGCCACGCAACTCTATAATGAAAGCTTACTGGATGTACCGCTACTATGCACCACTCCCAATCCAGGGGCGGGGAGGGATGGATTTTTACTCAGTCAAGCTGGATACCAACATTGTGCACACTCAAATTGGCCCACATTTTACCTTCCGTTTTCAAAATATTCCACATTAGACAAAAAGAACAAGAATTGCACATTTTAACCTTGTAGTATTTACATGTTCATAAAAATTCAAAAACAATTCCAACCATTCCTCTGACAGATTGCACAGAAAATTTGTGTTAAAAATTGAGCAACATTAGATAAAATAATGCTCCTGTAACACAATGAACATTATTATGGTAACTTGGTAAGAAATTACGCCATTGATTCTTTTTATTGCTTATTAAATTTATTTGTTTTCGAGATCCAGCAAATGTACAAGTTTGTTTTGTTGAGAAAATACAAAATAAATATTGCTAAGTTGAAGGCTTAGCACTAGCCAAAAGCTAAGGTAAAAAAATTGTTGTTTTTGTACTGTTTAATAAAAAAGATTTTATTGACATTCATCTTACAACAAGACATGGCCAAACAATGGATACAAATAAGTAGAATATACATGTTACAAGGCATTCTAAACTACATCAATAACTTAATTATATAATACTAAGTGAACTAAATAATGCAAATAGTGTTACTAAAGTCCGTCCATCCAATTCCAGGATCATTCGCTTGAATGGATAGGTGGTTTTGATATTGAGTGGGGTGTGTAGTTATAAAATGTAGTTTTGCCTATTATCATGACCTACAGATTATCTGTTACTCTTCCATACTACGGTTATTGTAGCTATATTAACATATTTATAATGGATCAAAAGTCCAAATATCCACCGACAAGTACAAAATCAATTTCTTTTTGAAGCATCATCTGTGATTTCGGCATCTGAGAAAATATGCAAAGGCTATTTAAAATTGATCTGGGTGATCAGCTAGAGATGAGGGCCATCAAAGATCTTTATTATGTTATATGGTGTACTTCTATCATGTCTATTTAATAGCCCTACAACTTCTTGTTCATATAACGTTTAAAAAATCTTTAAAAGAGAACACACCGGTAGGCCTAGTAGTAGGTACAAGTTTTAAAATGTGATATAAACGTGTACATGTATATTTAGATGATTAAAAAAGGTATCAATAAACAAAAGCATTAGGATAAATCAACTTTGTCAGTTGAATATCTAATGTGTATGGGTATTAATGATAATAATAAAAAGTTGACAAACTGAATTTTATTTTTTCTGAATATTATGTGAGATTAGGGCAGCCAGTATTATGTGCTATTCTGCTGCTTGATTAGTTGCAAAATTACTGTATAGTTGATTGTCCTTGTAAACAAATTTTCGTATTTCTTCAAGTGGAAAAATATCCTGTTATGCGCCCGTTATAAACAAAAACTTTTTTCACAAGTGGCCTCTTTCCTATCATCAAAGCTACATCAATCTTTTCTGAGTTAGATGGGTTTATGTTCTATTTACCAGCAATGAGCCATTGTAGTTTTTGTCAATGAACTACTTAAAGGAGTATTTCGTGATCCTAGAATCCTCTTTTTATGACATTTTTCAGTACATATCCACAAAAAAGCATATTCCCAAAATTTCAGTTGATTCCGATTTTGCGTTAGCGAGTTATGCATGATTATGTGTATTACACTGCTCCATAGACAATACATTGTAATTTCGTTCTGGTGCACCAGAACGAAATTCAAATTTCGTGATATCTTTGCTAAACGAATTAATCTGCAAGAAATATTTTGTACATAAACGTTATTGCCAGAGTATTCCAGTAATATAAAAATCTCAACATTTTTTGAGAAAAGTGGGGGGATGAGGCTGTGGATCACGAAATGCCCTTTTAAACTACTTAATACAATAAAAACCGATTCCTTTATTGGTCAAATTGCAAGCGACTTGATTATGAAGCAGTTTTACAGTAAACCCTCTCCGAGATGGTAGAATCGTCGAATGACGTCATTGGACGTTTCGTTCTGGCGTGATTACAGTATAGTTATTGATGCTTGAAGAACGCTGATCAAATGCAGATTTGATATATGTGACGTGTCATGTCAAAAGGAGACACTTTTGGGCAGGATCGTAAATGGAGAAATAACCAAAAACCTGCCCGGGTGTGATTTTTTCACAATTTAGGTTTGTTGCGAATTTGTGATGTTATTAATGTTAAAAATATTGTCTGATAGTTTCAGACCGGAATATAACTGGTATCTTGTATTTTTTGAGACATTTTTCAAGGTAATTCCTACTCTCAACATTGCCAATGATATTTTTAAAGGCCGATATCTCAATTTCCAATTTTATAATACCGTAACTTACAAACTCAATATCTTCGCTTAGGAATGTCCGATTTTATTGGGGAAAACGGCATTGTGGAGCAAAATAACTCTATATTTAAGATATGTAAAAACCTCAAAATTTATAACCTGCCCAAAAGTGTCTCCTTTTGACATGATACGTCACATATAATTAGCTACTGCATGAACAGTTTCGTGATCGTTAGCACTCATTATCAAATGAAATTTTTCCAAATTTGTCAAAAATCAAATTTATCACTACAATGTTTAAACGAGTTATCACGCAAGCTATTATATTCACAAAATGCAAAATGTGTACTTACCAACGTGGGTGCTCTAGATGACTTGATGTCCTCTGGATCCAGAATCAAAAGAGAGACAAATTCAAAACAAAATGCTGTAGAGTTGGCGTACTTTGATTTGGTATAACAGTGTTCTGATACCACTTTGATGCTGAATGATTCCCAAGTCCAAGCGATTGGGGTGATGAGTTGGAAACAAGCGTCTTATCGGCATGAAAAGGCAAGATGCGACTGATCACGCAGCTACGGATATCAGTATTTATGTGCAACCTAACCCCCACCCATGCCCAACCCTCGTAATCCAGGCACCACTGGTTGTCTTTGAAAATTATTCCCGTGACTGGAATCACTTTTTTTTTGGATAATGACATTCTGGGGGGGGGGGAGACTTACACATACTGGTATTGCAAATATTATGTAGGGACATACATTGTAGTCAAGATAAGCTCTATAGTTGGTACTTTTGGAATTCTTGAAACTTTTTATACTGCAACTTTTAAGTTGCAGTATAATCTATCCTTGCAGACCTCCATTTCAGCTTTTCAGTCCACAGTGTTAAACACACTAATAGTTCTTCACCAATAGTTCTTCAACTTCAAGCTCCTGCCTTTGGAAACCACTTATTATACAAAATCTACTCTTTTTAGGCCTGCATCCTTATTGCTTAAGTTGCTCAGCATAATTAATTCTTTTTCACCAAACACAGCAACTTCCAAAATGGCTATTCTGAGGTGTATTTCCTGAGACTCCTTTTTGGAAATGTAACCACAATCTCTTGAGTAATCATTAGCTATAATTAGTCCAAATTTTTATTCTAAATCAGTAAAAGCTTACTTTGAAATAAATAAGCTACCCACCCAATGTTAAAGAGTGCCACCCCCAGGGTAAAATCTCCACTAGTTACATCTATCGCTACCATGTACGTCCTGATTGGATTTTGAAGTTTGAAATATTACACCAGTAATTTGTTGAGATTACGTGCTAAAGTTTGTCAGCTTTCACTGCCACCATTCAATTAGCTTATTAGGAATAATAATATTACATGTAACTTTACCCTGGCTTGTGTTTCATGATGGTATAAACACTATCCATCTTTGTCAAAGTTTGAAACAAAACACCGGAAATTTGTTAAGCTTACCTGCTACAAAGTTTGTCCGATTTATAGTGAAAGTCAATTTTTTTTTCCGGGGGGGGGGGGCATTGAGGGGGCAAAGTGAATTTCAGGGTGGGCAAAATCAACCAATTTTGCATAAAATTACCGTAAAAAGGTGAAATTTTGGGTTTTTACTGGGCGGGGAGGCAACAGGGGGGGGGCAAGAGTTCTGACTGGGGGGCATATGCCCCCTGCCACCGCCACTGGTTTCAGGAGTCATTTTCCATGTCCAAGTCACCCAGCAAAATAATAAACATCTAGGCTTTTGGCTGTTCAGATAACCCTAAGGTGCATTGGCTTCTTATTTGCAATAAGCACCCCATTTTGAAAAAAGATGGCAATGCCCTTGTATGATGAAAATGGCACCCTTTTTGACACTTTGTTTCAGATACAGGTGCACCCCAACTAGTGAGTGACCATATCATCCAGGCATTCAATTAGCTTTATTAGAAGTGATATTACGTATTAGTCAATGCAGTGAAGATGAGAAAAGCTTTTTTAATCTTCTGTGGTCAATGTAACTAAACCCTTTGTCATGTTTCATGAGCCTGGTGATGGTATCAACACAAACTGTCTGTTTTGTTTAAGTTATATTGCCAATATAATTAATCAAGATTGTAAAATAAGAGTGTGCAGGTACTAAACCATGGTATTGGCATCAGTACTGTGAACTTCCAGCTCATGGGTTCTAATCAGTTGGCCCGCAGGCCAAATCCGGTCCACTGATATTTGGCCTTTAATTGACCAAATCTAAAATGTAAAGGGAAACTAAAAACTGGGAGTGTATTTTGCCCTCAAGCATGTATGTTTGAAATGTGTTTGTCCCTCTTGTGGCCTTTGAACAATTAATAAAGTTGGGAAATTTTGCTCTAGCTCCCTCACCAACACACCCACTGTACAAAAAAATGAGGAAGAATTACTACCGCTGGGGTTGAACCTGCAACCTTCCTATCACGAGCCAAAGACCATAATGCTATGTCACTGTGCACTCAAAACTGTTTAAATGAGGAAGAATTACTACCACTGGGTTTGAACCCGCAACCTGCCTACAGGGCTGACGTCAAAATGACCAATTGTAGGACCGGCAAACAATTATTCCATCCCGTTCTAGAGGTACCTCTTTTCTTATCATAAATAACGAACCGCTTGTCTTGGGTCACTGAAATTCCAGTGTAGTAATTGGATTCCTTGCCCCTATAATATACATAAGTTTTGTTACCACTGTTTTATTAGTTTTGGAAAAAAATGCAAAAATAAGCAAAAATTTATTGAGGGGTGTAGTACCCCCTTAATAGAGTATGACATGCAAAATTTTAATATTAAAAACACAGAATATCATGCATTTAAAAAAAAAAAAAATTTAGGGTCAACAATGAATGATCCTAGCATTTAGGTCTAGGCCCAGGAACACTCCAAAACCGAAAAAAATAAATAACTTAAAAACAAAAACAAAACAAAAAACAATTTTTTTTGGAAATTCGAGTATAATCCCACCCCCACCCCCAATTTTGAAAACTGGTGTGACTATACTTGGACGAATACGGTAATAGTAGTAAAACATATTAAATAATGACAAATTTTTGTTACAGAAATCCGCCTGCGTGACTATGGATCTGATCAGCTTGAGGTCATTGACAATGCATCTGGGATTGAAGCCAGTAATTTTGAAGCCTTGAGTAAGTAAATAACTGCCTCTGTTTAAATTAAATACACTTTTGTCGCTAATAATATTAGTTTTTGCTTGGGTTCAGTATCAATGTTTATGAACCAGTGGCGTAGATTTCTTTTTGACATTGGAGAGGATGGGGTTAGAAAAAATTTCTTGAAGTATAGTGAATCCAGCACCTTTTGGCGACAAAATAACTTTATGGTACAAATGCGCGCGAAGTGTGTGAAAAATCTTTCCATATTGAAGCTAAACTGAGGAAATAGGGTGCAAAAGTGGAATAATCGCACACAGTGAGCAAAAATGTGCACGTTTGGGGCTAAAATGGCCAAATATGAGGTTAAATTGGTCAGAAACCCACATGCAAGCGTCAACATTGAGGGGATGATTGTATGGACCAATAAATATTCAATGCGACTTTGGTTCTACACTATAGCGCGACTGACTAGCGGTGCCCGTGTACCGCATCGCTGTACCACGCCGTTTTGACAAGTTCGCGCTCTGAAGTTCTAAAAACAACAAACTCGGTCAAAAGGTAAATTTGGACACAACTGCACATGCTCTATGCCACAGGAATCCAGTTACAAAATCCGTCACTTTTTTTCCATGTACTTTTCTCAGTCATCAATCCAGGTTGGCGAATGAGGGCAGCAGTCTAACCACACCTCCAAGCCTTAAAAAAGTGTTTCTATTTATTTATTTATTTATTTATTAATCTCCTGTAGCTTTAAAGCACCACACCTCCAAGCTCCAAGACTTTTCAGACCTTAGTAACGTTGCTACATTTGGTTTCCGTGGTGAGGCTTTATCATCTTTGTGTGCACTTAGTGATTTGATTATCACAACTTGTCATAAGTCACAAAGTGTCGGAACGAAGATTGAATACGATCATAATGGCGCCATCAAGAAGCAGTCTCCATGCCCAAGACAGGTGAGTTACTTGCCAAGGTTTGGGTGGAAATGGGATGTGGGCAGGTCTCCGTGTCCAAGGCAGGGGAGTTACTTACCAAGGTTGGGGTAGAAATGGGAGGTGTGGGGTCAGGGGTTGGGCAGGTCTCCATGTCCAAGATAGGTGAGTTATTTGCCAAAGTTGGGTTGGCGATGGGGGTATTGGTGCGCAGGGGTTGGGTTAGAGATGGGGGTGTGGGTGGGCAGGGGTTAGGCAGGTCTCCATATGCCCATGACAGGGGAGTTACTTGCCAAGGTTGAGTTAGAGATGTGAGTGTGGGTGGGCAGGGGTTGGGCAGGCCTCCATGCCCAAGATAGGTGAGTTACTTGCTAAGGTTGAGTTAGAGATGGGAGTGTGGGTGGGCAGGGGTTGGGCAGGTCTCCATGCCCAAGATAGGCGAGTTACTTGCCAAGGTGAGGTTAGAAATGGGGGTGTGGGTGGGCAGGGGTTAGTCTGGTCTCCATGCCCAAGACAGCCAAGTTGCTTGCCAAGATTGGGTTTATGGGAGTATGTGTGGGCAGGGGTTAGGCAGGTCTCCATGCCCAAGGCAGCCAAGTTACTTGCCAAGATTGGGTTTATGGGAGTATGTGTGGGAAGGGGTTAGGCATGTCTCCATGCCCAAGGCAGCCAAGTTGCTTGCCAAGATTGGGTTTATGGGAGTATGTGTGGGCAGGGGTTAGGCATGTCTCCATGCCCAAGGCAGCCAAGTTGCTTGCCAAGATTGGGTTTATGGGAGTATGTGTGGGAAGGGGTTAGGCAGGTCTCCATGCCCAAGACAGCCAAGTTGCTTGCCAAGATTGGGTTTATGGGAGTATGTGTGGGCAGGGGTTAGGCAGGTCTCCATGCCCAAGGCAGGAGAGTTACTTGCCAATGTTGGGGTAGAAATGGGGGGAGGGAGTTGAGCAGGACTCTATGCTCTTGAGAGGTGAGTGACTTGCCAAGGTTGGGTTAGAGATGGGAGTGTGGGTGTGCACGGGTTGGGCAGGGCTCCATGCCTGAGACTTGACTTGCCTCGAGGCCGGGACTTTGGGTCTTACAGTGTTCCGACTCAAGTCGCACAAATCTGATTAAAAAACACAAAATCCTCTAGCTGCCTTTATACTTCTCACCATGATATCAGCCAGTTGGTTTTATTACTGTTATTTTGACTTCACATGCTGTTTCCTATAGTATAGTAGAAACAAATTGCTGTAAACATTTGACGAGAGTTGATTGATTGTTATTGTATGTATATCCAGCAACGGACAACAGTATTGCTCAGTAATTTACTGCAGAATCTGTTTTACATTTATAGAATCTATTAACCCTAACACTCCCAGGTACTACAAAATACTACTTGATTATGCACTGGGTGTGCGTGCATCCCACGTGATGTGATGACGTAATCACCCTATGTGATATATATAGACATGCTTTTGTTGGCCAGACCCGTGGCTAAGTTGTCGCCGACCTAGTGCTTGGCATGCGAGGGGTCTCTGGTTCGAATCCCATCCAGAATAAACAACTTCTTTCTTTGTTTTCTCTCTTCATTCCTTCCTTTCCCTTCCAGTCGACAAAACGCCCATGGGGCATTGGGGTTAAATATTGATGTTAATTCTTATAGTGTTTCTAGCAAGAGACTGTTAATTCCCAATACTACTGCAGAATCTGTTTTACATTGTACCAATTAATTATTGATGTTCATTGTTGTTGTGTTTCCAGCAAGGGACAACAGTACTACTGCAGAATCTCTTCTATACCCTGCCTGTCAGGCACAAGGAATTCTTGAGAAATGTGAAAAGGTAAGATATCATATATTTGCATGTCATCATTGAAAAGAGTAGGTCTTGTTGGTTGGAAAAAAAAATGTACAGATGTAAAATGAAATTTTAAACAAAAATTGAAATTGTCGTCTGCGGTCGATACCCACGTGGAGAGGGTTAATTTCCTGCAGAAGAAACTTGTGTGTATGTTAGAAATATTGGTATTTCTGTTGAACAGAGTGGAGCATTTAGCCATGAATTTGTGGATAAATACCGGACCTTTATTGTTATTGTGTTTAAATTTATTATTTTGTATTTTTGTTAGTTTGTTGTTTTCACTTTGTTTTTCCAGGAACAATGTGATGTTTATCCTTTTATTGTTGTTGTTTTGTTTCCCTGTGTTTCCCCCCTTTGCTAAGTGTTTCTGTTTTAGAAACTTGGGTTGAATGTTACTACTTTGTAATTACTTCAGATAAATAATTGGGCTATTCCAGTTGACATCCATACACCCTATGGAAAGTATGACTTTAATCTTCTACACAGGGAGTGTAGATTTCAAATGGGGTTACTTAAATGTGTGACTCGTTTTGAAATCTACACTCCCTGTGTGAGATTAACCCTTACGGCCTAAGGGCTTTTTGGAAGGAATAAAAAAGGTAAACAAAGAAAGAAGTTGTTTGCAATGGGTGGGATTGGAACCCCTCGCATGCCAAGCACTGGGTCGGTGACACTTAGCCATGGGTGTAGGGCATCGCTGGCCAGCGAAACCGTGCCTATATATCACTTAGGGTGATTGCGTTATCACACCACGTGGGATGCATGCACGAACAGCGCATATATCAAGTAGTATTTTGTAGTACCTGGTACGGTTAGGGTTAAGATCATGTTTTCCATATATTATAATGGATTTCAACTGGAATAACCCATTAGGTAAATTGTAATTAATAGTTTTCTTTTCTGTCTGCAATATTTCCCTGTGTAGGAGTTTACCAAGATGGTTCAGTTATTACAAGCTTACTGTATTATCTCCAATGGTGTGAAAATAACCTGCACCAATCAAGTAGGCAAAGGGTGAGTGATTCAAGACTCCCATGAACAATAAATATCCCCACCCCATGCCCACGCACCCTTACATGTACCAAATTATACTCAACCAGCTAGGCTTATGTCACTCAGTCGCTAGTTGGAGGCAACTACCGTCCATCCCTAAAATACATCCGGGATGCCATTTTGTGACTCTTAATAAAGGTTGAGTGCATGATTCAAGACTCCCCATAAACAACACAATATCCCCACCCCATGCCCACATACCCATACATCTACCATATTAGACCTAACCAGGCCTACGACACTTGATAGCTTGTTGGAGGACAATTACTGTCCAACCCTTAAATACATATGGGACGCCATTTTGTGATTCTTAATAAAGGGCGAGTGCTTCAAGACTCTGATAAACCACACAATATCCCCACCCCATGTACACACCCCTACATCTACCATATTAAACCTAACCAGGCCTACAACACTCGATAGCTTGTTGGAGCATCTGCAGTTAAGGTGCCCCATCGCTAGAAATTTAGCATGAAAAGGGCTAAATAATTGAGTCACATTAAAAACACAGGCATACAATGTAGATGAGTTATAATAGCTGTGACAATAATGCTCAATGGGTATTGTTTCTATTTTCTTCAACTGCAACATCTTGTTTTGAAGGGAAAATGTCCAGTTTAACTTTCAAAATATGGTACTTATTAAGCGTCCCCTTCAAATGACTTATTTAAGCACCAGGGGCACTAATTAGGCTGAATATGGTAACCATGGTCAACCGTGGACATCCACCCACCCTATATAGGTTTCATTATCCAACTGTGGACATACACATTTGAGTTTTATCCTCCCAACTGGTGGAGGTTTTTTAGTTTTATTTGCCCCAACACAGACTGACCCTACACCACCAAGTGTAGACATTGTTTATGCAATTTGTGATCTATTGACACTGTCCAGAAAGAGCTATCAACCATGGTTCCCGTGTGTGCACTGTTACACACTGTTTTCTTATGCGTTTGTTTTCACCAACAAATGTGGACCCACATTTCTCTCATAAAGTGATGACCCACAGCAACCGTGGACATCCATGGCCTTAAGAAAGCTGCAGAGGGTGCCAGACGCTGTAATATTGCATATGGGGTATAGGTCTCTCATCATACATGTAGGTGTAATACAACGTCCATGCTTCATACCTGCCAACTTCTCCGTTTTACCCAGAGTTTCCCCGATTTTCCGACTTCAAAGTCGGGAAAAAACGGAGCACTCCGATTTCTGAGTTTTTGAAATAATAAAAAAATATTTAAAAATCGAAAAATATCGTATTCCTTAGAACCCTGACTGGATGACTCGGCTAGATTAATAATGGTACTCATTTAACATGTATGTGGTCAAATTTTTAGATCATTGAGAACACTTTTTCATGCCCCAAATTGATGAATTTTAGTCCATTATCGGACCAGCACGCTATACTTATTGTGTCGGGTTTCCCGTTCAAAAACTCATCTCTTTTTCCTCAATGAATATTACGCAAGTATGAAGTATGTAATGTATATTATTGAACGATGACGTTTGAGATGATGCTGGACTAATGCCGTATAGGCCTAGATGTATACTCTAATATCAAGTCATGTTTAAGTCTAAATGGAAGCAAACTTGGGTCAAAGGTTTGATATGAACCTTTTAGCTGTATCCTTTGGCTTTGTGTGGCCGTCAGGGTGGACTTGGGGGGGGGTAAGAGGTTGGGTGGGGGGTATGTATTTCCCTTGGGATAGGCCTACTATTTTAGTCCCAATTTGTAGTGACATCACTCTGTATGTTTAACATACCGAATTTTATAAATTACTCTTCATGCACATTAGTACCCCCCTCCATGTGGGCCCCCTCCCACATACCCGAAGGGGGGGGGGTCAAAAATTTGATGAATGATTGTTTTTATATTGTGCATTACATATATCAATTGCAGTCATGTAGGCCATGTTATTAGGCCAAAAAAAACCTTTGAAGAATGTCTCTCATGTACAAAAGTATAGGAAACTGAACATTTAAAAACAAACATACAAGTCATACAAAACATGCAAGTTATTTGTTTTTTCCCTTTTATTTCAATTACTTTTTACTAAATTTATATGTAATTTCCCCTCGTAAATGCTGTTTCCTGTAGTATAATTTGTGTAGAAACCCTCTGGTTTCGCCCCCTTGACCCCCACCGGGGCTTTGCCCCTGGACCCCACCAGGGGCCCTTAAGCGGGCCCTTGGACCCCCCGCCGTGAGGGCAAGACTCCGGTCGCTTCGCTCCCTTAGTTCGCAATGAATCCTATTTCTGGGTTCCAGAGGTTGGCAGGTATGCTTTGTCGGTTAAATATCATATCTTAGCACAAAAGTCCATGCCTTCAGTAGTAAAGTGCTTAGAGGTCCATGGTAATGCTGTTAACTACATAGGAGGTTCATAGGGTCCATGTTTGTCGGTGAAAACATGTAGGGGTGTGTGTGTCCATGAATGATCGTGTGAGCCCCATACACACACTAACAATGGTGAGTTTCAGTTCAGAGGCGTAAGTGGATGCATATACAGATTACGTCAAAGTATGGTTCGAATGCGCTTTGGACTAGCACCCGCTATCAATCATGTGCGCTTTTGACTCACATGCTAACACACACTGAATAGGGCCAGGCATTTATGCCTCTAGATGAAACTCATGAATCAAGTGTAAAATGTCTGCATCTTTTCAAACTCTGATTTTTTGTAGAAAGAAAACACCAGTGATAATAACACATGGCAATACTTCTACCAAAGAAAACATCATCAATATATTTGGGCCAAAACAAGTGAGTACCTATGGTACATGTACACTACAAGATTCCTATTGGGGCCACCTGCATGGGTACACTGTCGCCAAGGTACTTGACTGGTAGTGTGCAGTACCAGGGTGCAGTACCACTGCTGGTGGGTTCTGTGCAATAGCAGCATTGATAGATGCAAGTACTTTGTGTGCACCAGTCAGGTACCTTGGCGATGGTGTACCTGTACAGGTGGCCGCAATAAGAATCCTGCAGTGTAGATTGAGAGCAGCATAGTCCACTGAGTGGTTAAGGTCTTTAACTCTGGTGGAAGAGGTTCCTGGTTCAATTCCTGGTGGAGGCAAAATTTATTATCTGCTCTCTCCATTACTGCATTTGAATTGTGGGGCAGGTACAGTGGATGACAAAGACCACAGCCAGTTCTGATCAAGGGAACGTCTGGATAAGTGCACTGGATGGAACAATCCTGATTGAAAGAATACTGGGTTGCAAAGTCACAAGTTTGTGTATGATTTTATTGGTTTTATTTTTGCTCACTACTGTAAAGATTCGCTTAATGGTGCTATGGGCTCCCTTGACATATTACCTGGAATTTTAGGCACAAACTAAAAGTGCCCTCCCATAAAAATCCCACCAGCAAATAAGGGCATGTACCCTTAATGTTTGTTGGGATTTTCAGAGGAGGGAGCTCTGTATTTGTACATGAAATTCACACCAAAGCAAATGAGCCCAAATGCGCTGTTACGCCATTAGGGGAACCTTTACAGTATATTGTCTGTATCTCAATTTCACAGTTGCCACCTTTGGCTTAGTTGGATCAGATAGTATCACAAATACTTGTATCTCATTTCTTGCAGCTTCAAAATGTGCTTGAATTGGAGCAAGTATGCCCGGACACAGAAATATCTGAGGAATATGGGTTGAAAACAACACAAAGTAACCAGGACCTATTCAGGTAAAGTGTGCAATATCTACATAAGCGGAAAAATGCTGTTGCTATATGACTTTGTTGGGTATCAGTGATCAGTTGCAAAACTTATGAAATTATTGTACAGTATTTTTGATAAATGAAATAAAGCCTAGTTATTAGGCCATCTTAATTAAATCCTGTGTCTCAAATCTGCCGCGCATGTTAGTAAAATCGTGTGCGTAGTCCTCTTGGAAAATCAAGAAATTCATTTTTTTTATCTCTTTTTATTTTTTTGTAACAAAAAGGCGAAAATAAAACTCAAACTTCGGATTTGATTTCAATTTTTCGATTTTTTTCGCAAACTTTGGACACAAAAATAATAAAAGAGAAGAATAATAGTTTGTAGCAGTCACTTTGTCTGCTAGTGATAAAGAAACAATATAAAAACAAAGGTGTGTTTGTGTTCAACTTTCGTTGTGCGATATTTTAATGGTTAGCCACTCTTGACACCCCTGTTATCTTTCGCTCACAAGTTAAGTTTCTTTAAAGATACGGCGTTGAAACTTAGCAGTCAATTAAAAGAAGGATAAATAAATAATATTTGAGAAAATGACAGTGTTATGTTGTAACAAAACAAAATGCGGTTCAATTTCTATATGTAACCTTTTTATGGGACACCTTGTACAATGTACTGTAAATGTTATTCCATTCTTAATATACTTGTGTTTATATTCTTACGTTATACTCTTTAACAGGGCCCCCTAGAATAGCAGTGCTTTGTCACTGAAGGAGCTACCCTGTATAATGAAAGCGCAAATAAATAAATAAATAAATTCCAACATTTGCAACATTGGATAATTTTTTGCATTGCACAAAATGCTTGTCCAAAATCCTGTACTGACACATAAAAAGATTAAATTTAAAAAAAATACAGTAAAAAACACTTTTCAATTTCTCACAAGCTTTGAGACACAGGATTTAATTAAGATGGCCTTAGGCATGAGCAAACAAGTTAGGATACCAGTTCTTCGAAAATATTTTGTAAAGATTTTTTTTTTTGTGTCCATTTCTCCTATAGAATAAGTGGCTACATATCTAAACCAGATCACAGAGATGGAAGATCATCAACAGATAGACAATTCTATTTCATCAATAAAAGACCTTGTGATTTCCCCAAAGTAAGTTTCATCAAGTAGGAATTATTGGAAAATAAACATATATAATAATAACATTGCATTTCTTTCATTACTTTCTTCCAAAACCAAAAATATAACTTTCATAGACTTGTTTTTGTTGCAATATAAAATATGGTGAAAATAAAGTTGGAAAATTTCCTGCCCAACTTGATCCTGCATGCATCTTTATAATGTACAATATTGTCTACATTCTGAATAGTCAGTAAGTCATTGTCATATTTGTGTCTGTCAGTGTGTTTGTCTGTACTTTTTCTGTTTGTCTAATATCAGATTGCTACTTGTTCTGAGTTGCCTTTACGACACCAGGGTAGCCAATCCTGGCTGTGATGGTTCCTCTAAGCATAGGATGATTTAGAGATTCAATCATATTTCACCGTTGTTCATCACCGATTAACAAGGATGCGTCCACGCTGTCTGCGTGGTTTACTTCGCGAGGAAGTAAACTTTAACGAAAAGATCTTTAACAAAAACAAGCTAAAGATCGTATAATTCACATGATTATTTCATGATGAATGTCGGTTAATCATTGACAGTCAGCCTTACAAAAAGATCGGTGATTTCTGTTGATATCAGCAATAAAACTGAATAAAATGGTCATCTTTATTCGATACTTCCAATACTGAATTCAACTTGTAAGCATGATAAGCACACAGATTCCAGACATGACGAATTTTACGCCCTCACGCGTAACGCGGATGTGCGCTGGCTGGCGTTCACGTATACGCTATACGCTTACTGCAAAAGTGTGGATTCATCACAGATTAACAACGGTTGGCTCCTGTACAAAAGTATAGGAAGAGTTGTTGAATAGTGTATAATATAAAGCTGCATATGTGAATAGTGGCAAATAGTTTTGTATCTTGGGCCAATGTGGTCTGCGGAGAGATTTAAAGCACAATGATCTTATGTTACACAATGTGCTATCTACTGCTGATAGCAATATTACACAATGTGCTATCTACTGCTGATAGCAATATTACACAATGTGCTATCTACTGCTGATAGCAATATTACACAATGTGCTATCTACTGCTGATAGCAATATTACACAATGTGCTATCTACTGCTGATAGCAATATTACACAATGTGCTATCTACTGCTGATAGCAATATTACACAATGTGCTATCTACTACTGATAGCAATATTACACAATGTGCTATCTACTGCTGATAGCAATATTACACAATGTGCTATCTACTGCTGATAGCAATATTATACAATGTGCTATCTACTGCTGATAGCAATATTACACAATATGCTATCTACTGCTGATAGCAATATTACACAATATGCTATCTACTGCTGATAGCAATATTACACAATGTGCTATCTACTGCTGATAGCAATATTACACAATGTGCTATCTACTGCTGATAGCAGTATTACACAATGTGCTATCTACTGCTGATAGCAATATTATACAATGTGCTATCTACTGCTGATAGCAATATTATACAATGTGCTATCTACTGCTGATAGCAATATTACACAATGTGCTATCTACTGCTGATAGCAATATTACACAATATGCTATCTACTGCTGATAGCAATATTACACAATATGCTATCTACTGCTGATAGCAATATTACACAATGTGCTATCTACTGCTGATAGCAATATTACACAATGTGCTATCTACTGCTGATAGCAATATTACACAATGTGCTATCTACTGCTGATAGCAATATTACACAATGTGCTATCTACTGCTGATAGCAATATTACACAATGTGCTATCTACTGCTGATAGCAATATTACACAATGTGCTATCTACTGCTGATAGCAATATTATACAATGTGCTATCTACTGCTGATAGCAATATTACACAATGTGCTATCTACTGCTGATAGCAATATTACACAATGTGCTATCTACTGCTGATAGCAATATTACACAATGTGCTATCTACTGCTGATAGCAATATTACACAATGTGCTATCTACTGCTGATAGCAATATTACACAATATGCTATCTACTGCTGATAGCAATATTACACAATGTGCTATCTACTGCTGATAGCAATATTACACAATGTGCTATCTACTGCTGATAGCAATATTACACAATGTGCTATCTACTGCTGATAGCAATATTACACAATGTGCTATCTACTGCTGATAGCAATATTACACAATGTGCTATCTACTGCTGATAGCAATATTACACAATGTTCTATCTACTGCTGATAGCAATATTACACAATACCCAGCAAACACAAAACGTTTTCGACATCATTCGCAAAAGGTTATAAAAAGTTGTCAGAAAACGTTTAAATGTCGGGTTATATAAAGGGTATATTAAGAGTATAAAACGTGTTCATAACCTTAAAAAACATTTTTTGATAATCTACTGCTCAGCAAACAAAAATGTTTTACAGAAAACATTTAAATGTTGGGTTATATAAAGGGTATAAAAACGTTTTAATAACATTCCAAAAACATTCTTGAAAACTTGATACAAAACATTCTAAACAGAATGTTATTTTGGGGTTGAAAAAATATTTTGCGAAAAATGTTTGCGAAAATATTTTCAATAACGTTTTAAAAGCGTTTTCATGACCTTTTAAAAAAACATTTTAAGAACATTTCTGTGTTTGCTTGGTTCAAATATTTTAACATAATGTTATTTAAGTATTGACACAATATTTGGCAAAAATCTTTTGCAAAAATAGTTTACAATAACATTTTTGAAAACATTTAAAAATATTGTTGTAGTGTGTTTTCATACAAAGCGTTTTAAAACGTTATCATGACCTTTATATAACCCGACATTTTAATGTTATTAAAACGTTTTTACCTAAACCAAAAGCCAAAATATAACTTATTTAAAACGTTTTTTGTGTTTGCTGGGTATGCTATCTACTGCTGATAGCAATATTACACAATGTGCTATCAACTGCTGATAGCAATATTACACAATGTGCTATCTACTGCTGATAGCAATATTACACAATGTGCTATCTACTGCTGATAGCAATATTACACAATGTGCTATCTACTGCTGATAGCAATATTACACAATGTGCTATCTACTGCTGATAGCAATATTACACAATATGCTATCTACTGCTGATAGCAATATTACACAATGTGCTATCGTGCTGATAACAATATTATACAATGTGCTATCTACTGCTGATAGCAATATTACACAATATGCTATCTACTACTGATAGCAATATTACACAATGTGCTATCTCCTGCTGATAGCAATATTACACAATGTGCTATCTACTGCTGATAGCAATATTACACAATGTGCTATCTACTGCTGATGCACTATTACACAATGTGCTATCTACTGCTGATAGCAATATTACACAATATGCTATCTACTGCTGATAGCAATATTACACAATATGCTATCTACTGCTGATAGCAATATTACACAATATGCTATCTACTGCTGATAGCAATATTACACAATGTGCTATCTACTGCTGATAGCAATATTACACAATGTGCTATCTACTGCTGATAGCAATATTACACAATATGCTATCTACTGCTGATAGCAATATTACACAATGTGCTATCTACTGCTGATAGCAATATTACACAATGTGCTATCTACTGCTGATAGCAATATTACACAATGTGATATCTACTGCTGATAGCAATATTACACAATGTGCTATCTACTGCTGATAGCAATATTATACAATGTGCTATCTACTGCTGATAGCAATATTACACAATATGCTATCTCCTGCTGATAGCACTATTATACAATGTGCTATCTACTGCTGATAGCAATATTACACAATGTGCTATCTACATGCACTATTACACAATGTGCTATCTACTGCTGATAGCAATATTACACAATATGCTATCTACTGCTGATAGCAATATTACACAATGTGCTATCTACTGCTGATAGCAATATTACACAATGTGCTATCTACTGCTGATAGCAATATTACACAATGTGCTATCTACTGCTGATAGCAATATTACACAATGTGATATCTACTGCTGATAGCTATATTACACAATGTGCTATCAACTGCTGATAGCAATATTACACAATATGCTATCTACTGCTGATAGCAATATTACACAATGTGCTATCTACTGCTGATAGCAATATTACACAATGTGCTATCTACTGCTGATAGCAATATTACACAATGTGATATCTACTGCTGATAGCTATATTACACAATGTGCTATCAACTGCTGATAGCAATATTACACAATATGCTATCTACTACTGATAGCAATATTACACAATGTGCTATCTACTGCTGATAGCAATATTACACAATGTGCTATCTACTGCTGATAGCAATATTACACAATGTGCTATCTACTGCTGATAGCAATATTACACAATGTGCTATCTACTGCTGATAGCAATATTACACAATGTGCTATCTAATGCTGACAGCAATATTACACAATGTGCTATCTACTGCTGATAGCACTATTACACAATGTGCTATCTACTGCTGATAGCAATATTACACAATGTGCAATCTACTGCTGATCTTATGTTACACAATGTGCTATCTACTGCTGATAGCAATATTACACAATATGCTATCTACTGCTGATAGCAATATTACACAATGTGCTATCTACTGCTGATAGCAATATTACACAATATGCTATCTACTGCTGATAGCAATAATACACATTCTTAGTCGGTGGGAGTGGTCTAGTTCGTAGACACATAATCTGATTAGACAATCGCGTAATTTCAGGTGCCGTCTATCAGGCCGTAGAAGACCCCACGTCATCATGAGTGTTGATAACGCGTATGTATGTATCACATTGTATGTGTAGACTAGTGCGAAATACGCGCACACGCTAGCAGTACGCACAACAAGTTGTAAACAAGTTTCGTTCATTTTATATCTTGTGCAATATATTCTTGTAACGCACTCAAAGCCATTCATTACTATATAAATACGCGATCTACCGCTAAAAGCAATTACACAATATGCTGTCTGCTGTTTTAGCAATATTTCTTTTTATATATGATAGATCTACTAAATATAGCAGTATTCCCCAATTATAGTTGAAATTAAATGGGTAAGACTTTAAACATAGTTTTAAACACCTTGTTTAGATGGTTATTCAGCATGATAAAAGAGATGCCTATAATTTCTAATTTCATACTTTGCTGATCCGATCATGTCCCATGTCATAGTCAGAATACTACCCTTTGCACTTATAAGTCATCTTGCTACCAAAAATTAATAAGGTCCTCCCTGCAAACGTTTGTGCAAAAGGTGCATTTTAGTTTCTCGCCCTTTTCTAGCAATGTGGCAGAAGGCTTTTGCAAAGCGTGCACAGCAAGTAAAGCACACGTTTGACAGGTTTACGTATTTTGCGGGCATCTTGTTTTGAGATGACCATGCGATCAGTGAATGGCTCATGCTTTGATCATATGTGATGCGATCAAGCAAAATCAGTTGCAACTCGGAAGTATTGATTTTGAGATATAGCTGAACAAAGGAAATATTTTCTTTTGTTTTGTTTTGTTTTGGAAACTCTTTAATTGCTCATATCTTTGGAACTGGTTGTTCAATTTCAATGGGGTTTTCTGCAAAATCCAGCTTTGTAAATGCTTTTTACTATCCTATAATAAACTGAAAATTTAATATTTCCGAGTTCGGACTGACTTTGCTTGATCGCATCACATATTTTTTTTCTATTCTTTGACAGGTTTCCAAGTTGGTGAATGAAGTCTACCATATGTACAACAGAAACCAATTCCCATTTGTTGTCATGGATATCTCACTTGCAAAAGGTAACCACATATGTGACATGATCAAGGGGAATGAGTCACATGTCGGCAATTTTCAATTAGAAGTTTTTTACATTATTTTCTGGCAGTTTACAAATGCTACATTTTGATGCAAGCCCCATCAAAATTGGACATCTGGTTATCCAGTTATGAGCAATTTATCAATGGCTGAAAACAATAAAAACAAAAGAATTTGAACATTGTATTTGTCAATATCTTAAAAACAATATTAGCGACATGCGACTTATTCCCCTTGATCATGTCACATATTTCAGAAAAATATTATGTTATTTGTTTTAAATTTCTTTCCAGGTTTATTATCAAGTTATGTATTTGCTGTCGATTCTTTTAATCTGAATTGATTTGAATTTGATGTGACCAAAGGTGTTTATTATCAAGTTATGTAGTTGCTGCAGAATGTCTTAATCTGAATTGATGTGAATTTGATTTGGCCAAGGTGTTTATTATCAAGTTATGTAGTTGCTGTAGATTCTTTAATCTGAATTGATGTAAATTTGCATTTGTACCATAAACTTACTGTCCCCATAAGGTGCTGAATTCACTATACTTCAAGAAATTTTTGTCAACCTCATCCCCCCATGTCAAAAACAAATCTATGCCACTGGACCCAAGGTGTTTATTATCGAGTTATGTTGTAATCTGAATTTATGTAAATTTGATGTGACCCAAACAGTAGTGGCAATCCAACTTGAAATGTGTGTGTGGGGGGGGGGGCAATTGGCCTGAAATGTTGCTGAAAAGAACGAACAATGGGTCATTTCCCTGAAAGGTTGGGGGACACATCCACCGGGATTGACGCCCATGGATCCAAGATGTTTATTATCAAGTTAATGTATTGGCTGCAGATTCTTTTAATCTGAATTGATGTGACCCAAGTTGAAGAAAAAGTCTTTTACATAAAATTTATTTAAGTAAACTGTCAAATTCTTTGCACTTGTCACAAAGAATCTGACAGAAATGTTATTTTAGTTATTTTTAGTCAACCCCTTGGCTACATACATGTATTTGTTTTGTTTTTGTCATTTTAGAATCAGTTGATGTCAACCTGACCCCTGATAAGAGAAAGATACTAGTACAAGAGGAGAAAACTCTACTAGCTATCATCAAGGTAAGAGTATAATAGATCATTTTCAGGCTATATGGTCCTATACACTTAAAGGAACACTCTGGTAATCACAATATTATGCCTTATATGTTAGAAAAATGATTATCAAGCACGAATCATATGATTTTATTTAAAACAAACTCATATTAACCTTAAAAACAAATAAAAACAGCCGTCTCTCAACACGCGGTATTCAAATTTTCCGGGCACATAGCCTGTGGCAATGACGTTCCAGTAACTCAATGAATTCTGGCAACAATTGCGCACAAATAACCATGACATCATTGCCATTTTTGAGAGACGGCTGTTTTTATGGTCAATATGAGTTTGTTTAAAATAAAACCATGTGATTCGTGCTTGATAATTGGTTTTGTTTTTCTAACATCAAAAAGGCATAATGTTGTGATTGCCAGAGTGTTCCTTTAAGTGAGGTGGGGTAATTTGCATTGCCATTGAGTTCAGAGTGAGCTCATTATGATAAAAACCCGATTTGGATTTGAAAAATGGTCCAATAAGCAGGGATTAAGAAACTGAAATGGATTGTTATTTACACCAGGGGAATGGGGATTTTAGGGGGAATGCCAAAATAGCAATATTACATAATGTGCTATCTACTGCTGATAGCAATATTACATACACAATCTGATATCTACTGAATATTATTACAAAGTTTTGAATATAGCCAAAACAATTTTATAACCCGTTTGTAACGTTTTGAAAACATTTTTGTGTTTGCTGGGATTATAATTCAAAAATGTTTTAAAGGGTTTTGATTTTGATAAAAACGTTTAATAACATTAAATGTCTGGTTATTTGAATGTCAAAAAACATTAAAATGTTTTGTATGTTTTAAAATATTTGTTGCAAATATTTTTGAGCCAAATTTCTCTTCAACACTTACAAAGATTATGTTAGAATATTTTGCAGTAAGTTTAAAGAAAAAAAGTTTTTGGATGTTATGAAAACATTTTAAAACCTTTGACATTTAAACATTTTCTGGCAACCTTTACTAACCTTTTGAGAATAATGTTTGGTGACAATGTCAAACAACTTGTTCTATTATATACCACAGACATCACTACAGAAGATGTTTGCTCCTAGAGCGTCCATGTACCACATTAATCAACAAATACCGTCAGCGTCAGCATCGTCGCCAGGAAATCTGGCAGCCATGTTTGGTAGAGGACCCAAAACATCTGATGACTCGCCTACCCCACCAAGGCAGAAGCTTACCTTAGCTGGGTTAAAAAGGTAGGGTAGTGTTGCTTACTTTTCTGAAACAATTTCGGTATAAAGTAAGATTGCCACTAAAAAAGTCTTAAAATCTGCTGATGAATTTTGGGGTTTTATGGTTTAGCAAATTGTGGCATGCCTCTTAAGGGGGTACTACACCCCTGGCCAATTTTGTGCATATTTTTGCATTTTCTCAAAAATTATAGCGCATTGGTGACAAGTAAGATATGTATATTATAGGGGCAGGACTGCAACTACTGTACTGAAAATTCAGCAACTCTATGCAAGTAGTAATTGATTTATTGATCAAATATTGGTTTCCTTCATTTTTGACTGTAACTCCACAACTGTTGTCTGTGCTGAAATAAAATTCCCAGTGCAGTATTTGTAGTCCTTGCCCCTATAATATACATATCTTACTTTTCCCCAATGCGCTATAATTTTTGAGAAAAATGCAAAAATAAGCACAAAATTTGGCAGGGGTGTAGTACCCCCTTCAGTTAAGTAAACTTTAAGGGTCTTTAATCTTATAATTTCTTAATTATTCATGCACAACATAAATGATACAAAAGTATACACTTTTCAACAAAAGACACCAAAGGAGCCATTTTTTTTTGTTTAGGCAAAAAGCCATATTCTTTACCTTATTTTGGTCAATAAATTCAAAAACCAAGGCCGATATCCAAAAAATATCAAACAGTCCTTGGAACAATCTCAAGATTAAGAATAGAAAACACAAGCCCAAATGTTAAATAAATAATTAAGTGTTTTTTACACCAAATCTGTGCTTGTATTTAGATTCCTTAACTCTTATTTTTGTATCGTGTATGAATTAAGAAGTTGCCACACTTTTACTATTTAGAGGTTAATGACTGCGCATCAGTTGTTTTGAGGGTATTGTGAAATAACATTGTGCTTTGGAACCGAGGGATATTCCGAGGTCTAAAGCACAATGTTTAGATATTTCACAATACCCGAAAAATAACTGATGCAAAGTCATTAAGAGTAGTATTGCGTACCAGTCAAAGAAAATCAAAAATAGTTGGCAGACTTCAAAAAATGGAATTTCTTCTTACTTTATATCAGGATGCAACTTTGGTCGAAGTCTACAAAAATCAAAATGATTTCATCACTGCACCTTCGTTACCATAGCAACGGCCAAAACATCAAAATGACAGGTTTTAGACTATTTCGGCACAAAAACAAAAAAAAAAATATAACAAGTTTCAGGATTCACCATATAAAGGAAAAATAGAGGTAAACCTTGAGAGTTCCACGACATAATTGGCAACATCTAAGCTTTCTAAAAATACAGTTGTTTTAACAAACAGTCTGTCCTACTTGGGATATTCCATTGTTTCAAATAGGGGTGTTTTTCTTAATTTTTGACTTTCTGAAATATAGCAATATTCAATGAGCTGTAACCCCCAAGTGGTGCTTTTTATATGTTATATTTTTCAGTGTGGCTGGACTAGATAGTACTGTACCCAAATAAATAAAAAAAAGTTGCGGTAATTTTAATATAGGCAAACAGTGTTGCCATAAAGATAGGTATTTTTCCATAAAATAAGAGTTAGACCAGGTTAAAAATTTTACCACACATGAAAGGACACATTCTCACATAGTTTTTCTGGACCAGTTTTTCATGAGCAACAATAATTTATGAGGTAAAAATAAAAACCGTGTATCCTGAGAACTTCCTGTGATGGCGCTTTATTCAAAATGGCTGCCAAAATCCAATGAAAACTACTATACGTTTAAAAAGGTCGCATAAAAGATAAAAGTGACTAGATTTCGCATTTGTATTAATGAAAGTAATGTATAACTATGTCAAGGTATTAATTTAGAATGGTACCAACAGGTAACAGTTGGGAACGCTTTTCAAAATGGCCGCCAAAATTCAATGAAAAGCATATATATGGTTAAAATAGTCACTTATGAGGTATGATTGCAGTGGCGTAACGTCATAGGGGCACGGGTTACATGGCCCCAATCGATCTGAATTTTAAAAATCCAAAAAACGGACTGCCACCCACATTGGTTGGTGCCCCTCTATTATGATAACTGGTGCTACGCCATTGTATGATTGACCAGATTTTGGTTAAGCATTGATAGCAGTTATAGGCTAGTAATGCAAATATACGTCAAGATATTAATAGGAAGGTGCCAGGAGGTCACAG
This sequence comes from Amphiura filiformis, assembly GCF_039555335.1. NCBI lineage: Eukaryota > Metazoa > Echinodermata > Ophiuroidea > Amphilepidida > Amphiuridae > Amphiura > Amphiura filiformis. Next base: position 56,809,254 of record NC_092638.1, read on the forward strand.
CTGGGGGCACTTTTCAAAATGTCGGACCAACACAGTACACCGTTAAACTTAAAATACTCACTTAAAAAGAGGTATAATTGACCAGATCTTGAATACCGGGGGTCACAGTTGAGGTTGCCTTTCAAAATGCCCACCAAAAAGTGCGGCATGATATCAGCCACAAAGCCACAGATAAAAGTGTTAAGAAAGAAAGTTGTCTTTGATAAGAGAATGTAATAGTTGTCTTTGTTGAATCATTCAAATATAGTTGTCTTTGATCATTGTCACCTCTAAGCAAGTGTTTCAGAGTGCTATATAGCGAGCTACAGAGTGCTATATAGCGAGTCAAGATGGCTAATATGATCACCAAATCTCCAAAATGACCAATCAATCAATCAATCACTGACATTTATAGAGCGCCAAAAACCAAAAAAGAATTTGCACTAAGGCGCTATAATCTAGGCACAAAAAGCAATGAATAAACAAAGATTATACAATGAAGGTGAAAACCCTGTGATACAAGCAAAATATACTACTAGAGAATTGTCCCTATGTATTGACAAAGGGCAGGATATTTACTTCCTACTCTTCTTGGTTTCACTGAATTCTTTTATTGTGTGTTTATCTTCGAGATCACTCACATCGATATCACTACATTAAGAAAATTATTCTTCATTATCTAGCCTATCTGAAATCAAAGCGGCATATAGGTCATATATAGAAGAAGATAGCTGCACTATGAGTCTGCTAAAACCTTTTCCTTCTTTGACACCAATAGACTGCTTTGTTCTCGATGTTGGTAAAGAAACTGTTGAAATCACAAGACAACTGTGATTACCTGGCGATAACTTTGGATGTCATTATTGAAATTATTGTCATACCTCTTGTTTTTCTCTCAACATACTTGATGCTTTATGTCAAGGAAAAATGCAACAATGATCAATTGTCTTGCATATAGGCCTACTGGCAAAAAAATGGGCATAACTACACAATACCCACCACACCATGGGCACAGCCCTGAGCTGCTTCAAAGGGAATAGCCCCCTCAATTTGATATTTTCTTGTATTTTGACAAATAATCCCCTATAGTCACATCATAATTTCTTTTACATTTTGGTTCTTGGACAAATGTCTTCAACGAAGCGCCATCTATCTAGTAGTTGGACAAATAATCCCCTACAGTCACGACATGGCTTTTGGGATTTTGGTATTTGGACAAATAATTTCAGACAGAGAGGGTGTGTTGGTTGAAAACAGCCCGACGGTGTTGGTCGGCGAGACGAGTGTCTTTAACGAAGCGCCATCTATCTAGTAGTTGGACAAATGATCCCCCTACAGTCACGACATGGCTTTTTGGATGCTGGTATTTGGACAAATAATTTCAGACAGAGAGGGCGTGTTGGTTGAAAACAGCCCGACGGTGTTGGTCGGCGAGACTCAGTTGAAAACTCATTATTTGAGTACGCCCAAGGTTCCACACCATGGGCCATTAACCAAGTGCGCCCATGTCCAAATAGGATATGCACGCAATTCTTGGTTTTATGTTGGCGCAGTCGGCGCAGACGTAGTTCTGAATTCTATAGAGGGCTTATAGGTCTTGGTTTTATGTTGGCGCAGTCGGCGTACACGTAGTTCTGAATTGATATGGGGCTTTGAAAACAACATGCTTCTTAACAGGACATAGACACACTTGCGTGTAGATCTTGGTTGTCTCATGACCCAGTAAGAGCAGACGTAGTTCTCAATCCGATAGAGGGCTTATAGGTCTTGCTTTTATGTTGGCGCAGTCGGCGTAGACATAGTTCTGAATTGATATGGGGCTTTGAAAACAGCATGCTTCTTAACAGGACATAGACACACTTGCGTAAACACAATGCACGACTAAACATAATGTATGAGGGAATGCCTCGTTCTAACAAGAAAGCCCGACTGCGCGTTGGGACGAGAGACCTTATTTTTTGTAGTATATTTAGAATCAATCGTATCAAATTTTTACTTGAGTTGTAAAAACCATAAAAAGAGTCTCAATCAGTCTCATTAATTTTTATGTATTTTGCTGTTTGTTGATATAAGAAAATATGTAATAGTAAGTGCAATGCATCGCAACAAGACCAAAGTCATATAATTTGGATTCTATTATTTTTTAGAATGTAGTTCAGCCATCAATTCAAGGGAGAATTTTCCCAATTTTAACGTGATAAAATGGACTTTACAATCCATACCCGATGACCCCTTTTTTTTTTTTTTTTTTTTTAGTTGCGGCTACCCAATGAACCCCTTTCTTTGGTTGCGGCTACCCATAACCCCCCTTTTTTCTATAATAGCATCATCTAAATGCAACTAAACAATGCAGAAACCTGTCCAATTTTGCTTCATTTTTTCACAATTATGCCGAAAGTTTCAAAATTTTGCTACATTTTGTCACAATTTTCTACCCGATGACCCTTTCTTTAAATCTTATACTCGATGACCCCTTTTATATTTTGTTTGTACCCAATGACCCCGTAGTTTTAAAAATAACGCTTTGTACCCGATATGCCCCTACTTGCATGACTCGGTAGGTACATACCCGTCACTTCCAAAATTGAGTGCCCCCCTCCCCGAGGTTCAAGTTGGATATGGTATACAAATGTGACTCAAAGACAGAGATATACCATATACACAATTATTGTTTAATTCTTGATGGTTTATTGATAGTAATAACAAAATATAGGCCTACTTACAAAATTGGATGCAAATATAAGTGAGATGATTGTAGTCATACAGTTCCCCGGGATACAGTTATAACAAGATTAGAATGTACACGAATTTGTTTGCCTTATACAGAAAGGTGTACAATAGAGTTGATAATGGTAATCATGGCTATGTGTCATTCTTTTGAAAATATGCAAGCTTCATAAGCATGTAATTGAAGATTCCGCATGTTTTGAAGGTGATAATGATACTTTTTTGATAATTTTGGCTATGGAGCACGGGCCCAAAACGAGGAGGCTGTATATTGCACGTCCCACGGCTGGTACCAGAGGATGATTTTTAAGTCTTGCGGTTAGCATAGCTGTGGGGGTGAACATGACACCACTGCCCGCCCACTGCATACACATGTGCATGGTTAAATTTGAATTTGGACAGATATATTTACAATAAAAACACCTTCAAAAAGTTGGCCGATTTCACATTTTATGTTATCTTATCTACAGAAGGTGTGATTTATCCTTCGTGCATACATCACTTTACATCTGAAATCGACCAAGTAATAATGACACACGGACAATTCTTAAACAACATCTTTTGCACAGAGTTCAATGGGATTTGAAAAATATAGTGGCAGTTGAAACTCAGAGGATGATTTTAAAAGCACTTCCCAGCAAGTCTTGCGGTTAGCACAGCTGTGTGAGGGAACATGACACCACTGCCCGCCCACTGCATACACATGTGCATGGTTAAATTTGAATTTGGACAGATATATTTACAATAAAAACACCTTCAAAAAGTTGGTCGATTTCACATTTTATGTTATCTACAGAAGGTGTGAATTATCCTTCATGCATACATCACTTTAGATCTGAAATCGACCAAGTAATAATGACACACGGGCAATTCTAAAACAACATCTTTTGCACAGAGTTCAATGGGATTTGAAAAGTAAAGTGGCAGTTGAAACTCTAGTGATAACACTTTTACAATGCATCATGGGGCTTCCTTAAATCATCCTCTGGTTGAAACTCTAGTGATAACACTTTTACAGTGCATGATGGGGCTTCCTTAAATCATCCTCTGGGCTGGTACGTTCAATCTCAGCCCATTGTCATTTTGACAATTCAACAGGAAGGCCTGTTTCCATTGCTACATTCTTGATGTCTTATATTAAACGAAAGTACGATTGCGGATTCGAATGATATTGTTGATTGTAACACATAATAAGTTCTATGTTAAAGCTTTGTTTTACATTACCTAATTACAATTGGGTGAACAATGTGTTCGTATGTTTACTGCGCTCTGTACAAAATAGAAGAATAACATTACATAAAACCCTCCACCACTAAATACTTACAAATTAATACATGAAGAAAATAATATTTAAACTGGACTACTTACTGCCTAACATTTTGTGTCTTGAGCTGTTTAAGGTGGTTATGCAGGCATTATAAAAGTGCTCTAAACAGATTAATTGAGTAGACCAAAGTAGGCCTACACTGATCAATATGCCTTTTCTTTGGAATCAATCGGACATAGGCCTACGGTTTTCAAAATACATCAATTTATATTTTCTTTGTATCGTATTGTCTTTATCAATAATCAATCAAGTCAATAAGCTAAAATGACTGGAGAAGCTCATTAACATATAATTTTTGCCAATATTTTGCTAAAAATCCATGCATAAATGTTAAATTGGGGGTACTTTTATTTTGCATAAATTTGCCCTGAAACTTGGTCAAAGTGTTTCTAATATGTTTTAATGTATTATATAGTGAAGGCCAAGTTCAATAATAAACAACATGTTTTACATCCGACTTATTCAAAACAAGGTGGAGGAAAGGGCATTTTATTTTTAGAGCAGAATCGTGAATACCCATAATTATAGTTATTCTAGCATACACTATGTCTGCACAAAAGAGGAGAAATCTTTTTATTTGTTATACTGACATATAGGACCCCCTTATTTATCTCAAAACATTCCTAAAGTGTTTCTAGTTTATTAGCAAGGCATATATTGTTTTGTTAAAATAACTGACTTTCACAAAATACAAATTTAATTGAAGAAACCTCAACAAAGGAAACAAAGAAGACGTGAAACATGTTAATTTTGTTTATTTGGCCTAACTTAAGGGCTATATGTTTTACATCCTACAGCATTATCGTTGCTCAACAATGTAAAAACGTTTTTGTAACATTCCTAAAACATTTGTGAAAACTTGTACAAATCATTCTAAACAGAATGTTATTTTGGAGTTGCAAAAATATTTTGAAAAACATGTTTGTCCAAGTATTTACAATCACGTTTTTAAAATGTTTTCACGACCTTTATATAACGCGACATTTAAATGTTATTAAAATGTTTTACGTTCTTATAACATTCCAAAAACATTTTTGAAAACTTTGTACAAATCATTCTAAACATAATGTTATTTTGGAGTTGAAAAATATTTTGAAAACGATGTTTGCTCCAAATATTTCGTTTTTATAAATATTTACAAATGAAGGTAAAATGTTTCTAGTAAATGGTTGAAATTTTAAACAGGGTCAGTCCATATCAAATCAACCAATTTCTGAAAAAAAGTTCCCAGGTGACCCTCTCAGATTTTGATGAAATTCCATCAGAATATTCTTTTGTGGCCACAATGAACCCATACAAAAATTTGGCTTCATAGCCCATGTCGTTTTTGAGAAATGGCCCTTTGAATTTTGGCCCGGACCACCCCCCCTTTTTTGGCACTCATGAGTGTCATTGGTGATTTTACCAACTTTGGTGGCTCATAACTTCTTGTTCTGAACAGATATAAAGCCGCAATCTTGGATTCTAGCTAACCTTATGTCATATGTTCAGAATCTGGCTCTAAATTTCAGATATCTGCTTTCCTTTTAAAGTTATGAGCATTTATATGGTCATTTATTCAACCGCAAGTGTGATTTTGTCATTTTGGGGGTCCCCTGGTGTCAAAAATATGTGGTCATATGACTCAAATGTCATAGATACATTGTCTATAGGTACATATCTAAGCCCACAAGCAAGTTTGAGCAAATCAAACCATTAATGGAGGAATGGGCGGTATACGAAGTTGGGTTCGGGTGAAAATTTGCTGGAGACCCCCCTCTTTCAGACCAATGGTTGACCATGTTGACAGTTGAAACATGAATTGAAATTTACAGCCCTGAAACATACTTATGAGACCTACCTAGAAACAAAAAATCAGCTTTGGTACTCAACTCCATCATAGTTAGATGGCAGCTTGAAAATAGGGTGGAAAACCTACTATTTCTTGTCTAAGGGTGTTGAATTCAGCAACCATGACAACAAAATCAGCAAAATTTGACCAAGTTTTTTCACAAGTGTCATATGAAATTTGTTCTGGGTGTGTTTTAGAGGCTAATAAACACATCTAGAGTGGTCTGTAATGTACGAAAAAAAAATATGCACATATAAGTAAAATTTTGCATATTTTGTTGCCATGGTTGCCAATTCAACACCCTTAAACAAGAAATAACAGGTTTTTCTCCCTATTTTCAAGAGCCATCTAACTATGATGGAGTTGAGTACCAAAGCTGAATTTTTGTTTCTAGGTAGGTCTCATAAGTATGTTTCAGATCTGTAAATTTCTATTCATGTTTGCTCCAAATATTTCGTTTTTATAAATATTTACAAATGAAGGTAAAATGTTTCTAGTAAATGGTTGAAATATTAAATGTTTTTGCTTCCTAAGACTATGTATTTATTATCAATATCATGCCTTATACTCTGTTTGACCAAACTTCCTATTCAATCATGAGATGGAAATTTGTTTTTTAAGATGTATCCGGGAGTTGTATAACACTTTCAATTTTCATTTCATCACGCTCTAAAACAAACGATTTCTTATGTAGGGCCTATTACTTTGTTTCGTGATGAAAATCGTGATGTTTTATTTCATCACTCACGAAAAATTGATTTCTTATGTATTACTTTGTTTCGTGATGAAAACCGTGATGTTTTATTTCATCATCACGCTCTAAAACAAACGATTTCTTATGCATTATATTTGTTTTGTGATGAAAATCGAGATGTTATATTTCATCACGCTCTAAACAATAATTATAGTTACATGCATTTTAAGAAAAAAATCTTATTAAAACAGTATGTTGTTTAGAAAAAATGTAGAAAGTGATGATGATGATGATGATGATGATGATGATGATGATGATGATGATGATGATGATAATGTCTCCAAAAGTGTCCCGGGTTTTTTTCTTGCCCTAAATCGTGCGTATCTATTAATAAGGCACTTCAATAATCAATAATCAGTCCCATGACGGTCTCCGCTAACTAGCTACTAACTTGGGTTATGGGCGCTGATTTTCATGTTCACTGTCACTTACTCATCAGCGGCACGACCCTTTGTCAATCACCTTCAGTACCCCATTTCGCATACTATATAAGAAACTCATCATGATGATCGAACAGAGAGAACTTTAAATGTAGCTTGTACCGTTTTAGTGTGGCATTCTTCAGAAGTGAGCGGTCCGTTTACCAAAATTTTCGGTCAAATCTCCATTCAATTAACACGGGAGTTGGCTAGCTATGCCTTCCCCTCACTCACTATTTTACCAAAGTACCAAATTTCTGAACATCTAACCTATAGCTGTAATTTTAGGTCATGTACTTTTAATATTGGCCGGTTAAGCCTAACCCTAACCCTACCACAATATACTGCGGCCATTTTGAAAAAGTCCACTGAACCAATGTAGATACATTTTATGCAAAAAACCCGGCAAAAAAGCTTTCCGGATTCGGTTTCAGCACCCAAAATGGCTATAGAATCCACTCGTCTAATAAATGATTTGCAAAAAATGCTATCATTTGCCCAGGTACGGTATTGTGCAAAATTTTACTAAACAGCAGAGTAAAATCTTTCCCTTACTCAACACCGGGTAATTTTACTCAATTCATGTGATGTTTGGTTTATAATGTGATTTTTGGTTTACATTGTGATATTTTGGTTTAAAATGTGATTTTTGATCAAAAAATTAGTTTTTGGTCTAAAATGTGCTTTTTGATCAATAATTTGATTTTTTGTTGGTCAAAAATCAAAATGTGACTTTTGGTCAAAATTAATGTGATTTTTGGGTTGGAAGGTGTTTTTGGTCAAAAATGTTATTTTTTTTTGTATGTATGATTTGTTTTCCTTTTCTAAAACATCTTGTTTTAAAATTGGGAAACAAATGATAATGACGTAGATATTCATTTGTTTTATACACATTACCCACCTAAAAAATGCGGACAGTCCTATATTGCATAATATGTATTTCGATTGAACATCTGCATTTTGTACCATTCAAAGAACAGTAGTTTTAGCTAGTAGTAACTATACAGTTAATATTGATGAGAATTTCAATAATATGATAAATTCATAGTCCCTCTTTAAAAATAAAATGTTATCAATTTCAGACAATTGAGGCCCGATTTAAGGGGGTACTACACCCCTGGCCAATTTTGTGCCTATTTTTGCATTTTTCTCAAAAATGATAGCGTATTGGTGAAAAGTAAGACATGTATATTATAGGGGCAAGGATTACAACTACTGCACTGAAAATTCAGCAACTCAAGCCAAGTAGTTATTGATTTATTGATCAAATATTGGGTTTCCCTCATTTTTGACTGTAACTCCACAACTGTTGTCTGTGCTGAAATAAAATTTCCAGTGCAGTAGTTGTAGTCCTTGCCCCTGTAATATACATATCTTACTTGTCACCAATGCGCTATAATTTTGGAGAAAAATGCAAAAATAGGCACAAAATTGGCCAGGGGTGTAGTACCCCCTTCAGGAAAGTTAAAAATGAGAAAGAATCCTCACTTTGCAGTTTTTTATGTTTCTTATTATTTTGTGATGATAAAAGTAAGGATATTTTAACACTTTAGAAATTTCTCGTTTGTTATGTTTCTTATTACTTTGTGAGGAAAAGTAAGGAATTTTTGTATTACTTTGGAAATTTTTCACTTGTTATCATCATGTTTTGTGATGACAACAGTGAGAATTATTTTCATCATTTCGCCAACTTCTCATTTGTTATGTTTAACGTTTCTTATTATTTTGTGAGGAAAAAGTGAGGATTTTTTATCACTTTGGAATGTTTTCATTTGTTATATTTCTTATTATTTTGTGATGAAAAAAGTTGTTCATTACGACGCAAATTTTTCATTCATTTTTTAAAATTATTTTGTGATGAGATACGTGAGGATTTCTATCACATTCAAATATAATTAGATATGGCACGATTTGGGGAGAAATTTTGGCACCTATTTTTGGACATCATAATAATTCATCACTTTTTTCATCACTTTGAAAACAATATTACAAAATGCAATCAAACAATATCAAGGCATGGAATAATAATATTAAATTTCTCAATCCATGGGCTTAAAGCAACATTGTACATTATACAGACAATTTTAAAAAATCCAAGTAATTTCAAAATCTTTTTTCCATACAAAATAATGTGAAACGTAACAAATGAAAAATTTTAAGTGATGAAAAAATCCTCACTTTTGTCATCACAAAATGATAGAAAACATTAAAAATCAAAAATATAAAAGTAGTAAAAATCCTCACTTTTTTCACCAGAAAAATATAAGAAACATAGTAAATAAAAAATTTGCAAAGTTATGACAAAATTCTCACTTTTTTCCTCACAAAATATTAAAAGACATAAAAAATTCAAAATGTGCAAAGTGTTGAAAAACTATCACTTTTCCTCACAAACTATAAATAAGAAACATAACAAATGAAAAAATTACAAAGTGATAACAAATCCTCACTTTTTTCCTCAAAAAATATTAATAAGAAACATACCAAATGAAAATATTACAAAGTGATAAAATTTCGGGTTGGTACAATTTGTGACCCTAACTTCTCACACCCGACTTTTCAACCTAAAAATTTCAGCCAATATGGTACATATTTTCTAATGATTTAAGCAAAATATTTTTTTTTAATTCTCAAAAACACAACTTAAGGGCTGGGGTATGAGCGTTTGGACAGTATTTATTGTGGGACATTAGAGCACATCAGACATATCGAATTGCATTCTGAATACGAAGAATGTCATTCTGATATCAAATAATTTTGATTTTTTTGAAATTGCAATTTAATACATATTTTATGGCAAATCATTAAAATTGATATTTTGATATTTAACAGTACTTGAGTAAACTTTATAAATCTGATGATTTATACTTAAAGTGTATGTAGGTGGGATGAAAAGCCGACGATCAATTGAAAATTTTGACCTTTCGTATTGAAGATATGGATTTTTTTCCCAAAACAAAAAAAAATTAGGTCTTTTTGGGAAAAAAATCCATATCTTCAATATGAAAGGTCAAAATTTTCAATTGACCGTCGGCTTTTTCCTCCCTGCTACATACACTTTAAGAATATGTCATTAGATTTATATAATTTACTTCGAGGACTGTTATATATCAAAAATTTGAAAAATATCAAATTTTTATAATTTGTCATAAAATTTGTATTATATTGTGATTTTCAAAAATGAAAATTATTTGATATCAGAAAGACATGCTTCAGTATTCAGAATGCAATTCGATAGGTCTGAGGTGCTCTCATGTCCTACAAAAAATACTGTCGAAACGCAATAAACGCTGATTTTAGATCCCTTAACTAAATAACAAAAACTGATGCTAAACTTAAAATGTGTATCCATTATTTAAATTCAATCAATCCCGGAAATTAAGCATGTTATTAAAACCCTAAGCCACGATGGGTAGATTTGTTTTTGATTACCCAGATCAGCTATAATGCGTATAATAAAGGCTACTGCATGGAGGTGAGGTTTATGACCAAGAAATGTAAATATTGACTTTCCCTCTGTGTGTGTCATCACATGAACAATTACGTAATCGTATTGAATTTTGTTGAACCATGGTTGAACTTGTTAAAAGGTCAGTGAACTCATCATCACTCCTGCCAGAGACCATTTTTTCGGGGTGCCCTGTGCAAGGCAACATGATTCAGCTTTGGCCCTTCAGATCTGTAACCTAACTTTTCCAAGCTGTCCCAAAAAATCTCTTTTCCCGTGAAAATTTGCTATCAATGCTAAAATGCGAAGGGGGATACCGGAGCCAGGGGCCAAAATTTCCACATCGCATCGTTCATATCAACTAAAAAACATTAATTACCAGGACAAATGCGCGCGATAAAATTGCAATGAACAAAATAATCATGTGCCATAAAATCGTGCCAAAGCCCACCCCTATAGCCAAAGTCATCCTTAAACAACTAATATCACTTTCAAAACATACTGAATCTTCAATTATTAGGGGGCTGAAAAATATGTGGGGGGTTATAAAATTTTGGAGTTCTGAATATAGGGGATTCAAAAGTTTTGGGTGTATGAAGAGGGAGGTTAAAAAGTTTTTGTGCACTTAGAGGGGGGGGGGGGCTGTAAAAACTTTAGCAACATTAGTCCTGAAGCTAAAAAATAAAGAATAGCCTGCAATATTTTCGTAAATGTTCAAGTATTAAAAACCAAAACAAAAGTTCATTCCAGATAAGGGTATTTATTTGATACAGTTAACATAATTTAACCACGTCCACGCCTAAACGCATAAAACCTGCTATTTTTGAACTACGTCTGCGCCGACTGCGCCGACATAAAAACCAAGACCTACGGTCCAAACACAGCAAGTAGCAGCAAAACACTCATACACTTCTGGTATCAAACACAAAACAACATACCATCCCAATTCAACTTCAACGGGACAAATCCCCTCCAACACTGCGTCCATGCTCCAATGATCACCCATTTTAATTACGACCACACCCAAAGCCCAAACATGCTAAATTTCGACTACGTCTGAGCCGACATTAAACCAGGACCTATACTTTGTCCAATTTACATGTACCAACAACAAATTCAAACACTATCAAACACAAAACAACATCTTGTAGGCCTACTCCTTCAGCGCCATTGGGGACAAATCCCCCGCAATACTGCGCCCACGCTCCATTTTAAAATCACCACTTTTAACTACGTCCACGCCCAAACGCAAAATCTGCCATTTTCAACTACGGCTGCGCCGATCGCGCCGACTTAAAAACCAAGACCTATGTCCAACATACTGTTCATGTACTGCCAGTCTGCCACCACATTCACACACAATTTAACATATTATACTAATTCAACATCATGGGCACAAAGCCCCCAAACACTATGTCCCATTCATAACATCACCAATTTTATCCACGTCCAAGCCCAAAGCCCAAACCTGTTAATTTTCAGCTACGTCTGCGCCGACTACGCCGACATAAAAACTAGACATAGAATTTGTCCTAGTAGGCCTATACATGTACCAACAACTAATTCAAATACAATCACACAAAAAAATACCACATCTTGAACTCCTTCAACGGTATAACGGGGACAAATCCCCCCGCAGTACTACGTCCACGCCCCATTTTTTAAAAAACCTGTCAATTTTCAACTCACGTCTGCGCCGACTGCGCCTTGTTAAAACCGACACCTAGGGCCTATAGGCCTACTCCCGAGTAGTACCAGCAAACATACTTCCTTTGTTTCATCTGCAACTTAAATAATGCATCTACGCTGCATTGATCAACCCGCCAATTTAAACTGCGTCCACGTCAAACGCCAACTCTGTCGGTTTTTCGACTACGTCTGCGCCAACTACGCCCACAAAAAAACCAAGACCTATACTTAGTCTCCAGAATAACACACTCACAACATTACCATACACAAATCATTAAAACAGAATACCCCACTCAAGCACAAAACACCCTATTCCAATACATAGAAACATGTTACAACTTTATACAACTATACCCCCGAGAGGGGTATTCTGTAGTTACTCCAAAAAATGTTTAAAGCGAAATCCTCATACATGACTGGTAGGTGTAAATGTCCTGACTAAAGCCATCGGGTCAACGGCACATGCAATGCCAGTTGCCTTTGCTGTAACTTCAAGAAGCAAAGTTACAAGCATTTGATTAGATGAAAATCCAGTTTTAAAAGTGACACACTGGCCTATTCAAAACAACACGGACTAGACATCTGGTTTGAGAGTGGTAAATGGCTAATTTGTGTGTGCCTTTGATTTAAAAGAAAAGGAACAAAAGAAAACTGAAACAAAAGAGCTGACAAAAAATACAAGTTATGAAAAGTATAGAGAAGTAAAAACTGAAATAAATTAAATAAAGCTTCATTGAAGAAACTGTGTAGTCTCTTTGTTGCGCTTGTTGGAATCTTTTTGCACATCGTATAGGCCAATTTGTCACTTTTAAAACTGGATCTTCGTCTATTCAATTGCTTGTAACTTTTCTTCTTGAGGTCACATTGGAATGGATTCAATGTGGTGTCATAATGTGCAGGATTAGATAAAAGGATCCGGAGGGACTCAACTTTAGAAGGGACGGGTATGTGCCTACCGGTGACGCGAAGTAGGGGCCTATCGGTAACAAAGCGTTATTGTAAAAAAAGGGGTCATTGGGTACAAACAAAATAAAAAAAAGGGGTCATTGGGTATAATATTTTGAAAAAAAGGGGGTCATTGAGTATAAGATTTCAAAAAATGGGTCATCGGGTAGAAATTTTTGAAAAAAATGGAGCATAATTTGAAAGTTTTGACATTATCTTGTTGCATTTTGATGATGTTCTTCTAGAAAAAAAAGGGGGTCATTGGGTAGCCGCAACCAAAAAAGGGGGTCATTAGGTAGCCGCAACGAATAAAAAAGTGGTCATCGGGTATGACTTTAAAAAAAAAAAAGGGGGGTCATCGGGTATGGGGGTCATCGGGTATTAGTCGCCTTCAAAAGAGGGTTGACAGGCACATACTGTCGCTTCCAAAGTTGAGTGGCCCCCGGGGTAAGGATACTTAGTTAATATGTTGCCCTTCGTGAACATATAGGGACAATAAATTATTCCTGTGGACATTTTAGTGGTCATCTTGACTTTGTGACTCGTTCTTTTGCACCCTCAAAGCGATAACTTAGAGATGACAATGATTGAAGACTACGATTACATCAAAGACAACTATTTCAATGTTTCAATTTGTTTTTTCAATAACATTACCGGTATCTGAGGCTTTGTGGCTGATTATACTGTACTTTGATAAATATTAATCCAAATTCAGATCAATTATGCCTCTTAAGTGACGGTGTACCATATATATATTAAAGCTTTTCATTGGATTTGGCAGCCATTTTGAAAAGAGCCCTCAACTGTGACCTCCTGGTACCTTCCTATTGAAATCTTAATTTAGCGTTACATTACTGTCATCAATACTTAAACCAAAATCTGGTCAATTATACCTCATAATTGACTATGGTAACCGTATAATGCTTTTCTTTTAATTTTGGCGGCCATTTTGAAAAGTGTCCCTAACTGTGACCTCCTAGTATCTTCTTATTAATATACCGACTTATTTATACATTACTTTCATAAATACAAATCCATAATCTAACAAATTCTATCTTTTATCCGCCTATTTTAAGAGCATAATTGTTTTTCATTGGATTTTGGCAGCCATTTTGAAAAAAGCGCCCTCACAGGAAAGTTTTCAGGATACAGGATTTTTACCTTATACATTCTTGTTCCTCAGTTTCTCCTTTCATGTGTGGGACCTAGCTCATTTTTAACCTGGTCTATTTGGCCGTTTTTCAGCATAGCTGTATGATAGCTAATAATAACAAGATGAGCAACAGCTTCACTGAGAGACGTTTTTCTGGCAACACTGTCATTAAAATATTATCAAATCGTGTCTCACTTTACGGTGTATTGATGCCAATTTCTTTTGATACATTATCAACCCTAATCAGGATTTTCAGTGGAAGTAAATGCTCAAAATCCCTATTTTTCCACACTATCTTATAATGTCAACAATCCTAAAAAGTTCAAAGTTTCTGGCAACACTGCTTTCCAGTAAAACAATTACCGAACTTTTTTTCTATAGATAGGTAGACCAATACCTTATCTACCTACCCTGCAAAAAATAATTTAAAAAAGCACCACTTTGGAGGTTACGTCATTTTTAAAAAGATCATTTTTTTCATAATTAAATTAATGAAAAACACCCTATTTTACAAAATGGTATCTACCATATTGAAATAATTAATTGTTATGTTTACTTCATTTTTGGAAAGGACAAGGATGGATACTTTATTGTATGGGAGAAGATTATTTTAATTCACGTTCTTCATACAGAAATATGACCTAATATTTAAGCATTTTTCCAGTTGTGAAAAGGGTAAAAATAGTGAAAATTGGGTCAATTCATATTTTGGCCGTTACCATGGTAACCATAGATGAAGAGGTAAAATTTTAACCAAATTTATACATGTTGACTCATTGTCTAACCATGTGCAATGTATAAAGAAAATCGATTTTTTGAAGTCTGCCACCACATCTTTGATTTGTATACACAAGGTCTCTTAACCTCATTCATAACCGTCACTTTTCACTTTATTTAATTCAATTTACGTCACATTTTCTTCTTTTAATTTGAAAACAGAACACAATTTTAACTCTGTCTGTCGTTTTCCCTGTAAAAAATCGAATAGCCCATTAAGGAAATACTGCTAGCGACCAATCACACTAGCACGCAATCATGCGATGTCCAAATACGGCGGCCAGCATCCGCGTAAATTGTTCGAACGCGTAACACGTCACGTTACGCTGTCATTATAGAGCGTACTTTTAGCTACGTCACGAGACGCGGTCATTATACTTTTTCAATGACCTGCATTTGCGTCCGCGTATTTAAAAGTTATTATCTGTGATTGGATCGTACTTGCTGCGTATATTAATGAGGTTATGAATGCATTTCAGAGCCTTTTTAAGGGGATCTGTGATCTATCCATATCACTGGCTGGCATAATTTTGGTTTACCCTGCGCAACCTGTTTGTTAGATTAGAGAGTCATGGACAGGGATAGGGTTATAGCAGGGAATAATAAAGATTGGGAAGCGTCACTTTATATAAAAAGTAATACAACTATGGAAGCCGCCATTACCTTGCCATCGCGTAGGCCTGGAACACTACCGCGATTTAGACTTTTTCAAGCCTGCTGCAGTGCATTTTTTTCAAATGTTGAACAGCTTTTTTAATACTTTTAATTATATTTTTTAACGCATCCATGAACCTAATTTATCAAATACATTAAATCAACCAACAATCCCGCTATCCGGGCCAAGATTTATAAAAGAAAAATACTGTTTCAATCACAAAAATTAACCTAAATTTTGCGCATACACGTAAGTCTTGGCGATAGTCTATTCAGATATCGTTATCAAGCTTGAGGTGATTGACCCCTAATGATTGACAGTTGGGAACGCGTACTGTACGCGATGCTGAACGCGTAGCCATGGTAGCCGGGTGCTAAAGTGGGTGCTAAAACCTCAAATGGCGACCTCCATGCGTGTACCGGGGGGGTGCTAAAGTGGAACCAAAACAACAACGGGAATCGTGTGTTAAATCGACATAGAAAAGGAAAAAGGATAAACCTATTGGATAAAAAAAATTCAATACCGACAAAACAAATGAGGTCAAAATTGAAACTAGGAACAGATCCTGGTTTGGTTGTTATGGTTTAAGTTAAAGTTGTAAAATTGTAATTTATGGAATGATGGGTCCACAATGGTCAGCGACAATATGTATAGTGTGCAGTAACCTGTGAGTTTCAGTTTATTTTCACCATACAATAGTATACAAACATAATGCAAGAAAACATCTGTGGGGAGACCAGAAAGAGCCAAATCTTGAAATGTATGGTCACCCAAGAAGTTGCAAATAATGATAATTATAGATTACTACCTCAAATAACTACTAAAGCATGACAACTAAAAACACGGGACAGGACTGGGTAAGTGCAGAACAGGACTGGACAGGACATGTGCAACTAGACACTAAAGTGAAGGCAGTGATGGTGGCATATAGCAATATTCAAATTAACTAAAAGTTACAGGTATAAAGTAAACAAACAAGTTACTGAGTTTGGCATAGCGCACTATAATACACTAAGGGTTGGTTTCTCATAGCATGGCTAGTGGTCAGGCTACCTAAACCATCAGGCTTTATAAATTCAATTAGTCCTATTTACCTGTGCTTACAATTTCACATCATACATCACTTATAGAAAGTTAAATCAATAAATGGATCCACATTGGTAGGGCTAGCCTGCTGGCTTAGGAAGTCTGACCACTAGCCAAGCTTCAAGAAATCAGACCTAACTAGGGTTTATTTGGGGAGTGGATAAGAGAAAAGAGCTGAATGGGCACATTTCTTACATTTTAGGGCAAAAGCAATTTTCACTATGTCATGTTACATAATTACTGCCAATTTTACAGGTTATAAGTTGCTGTGTACCGCATCAAAATTTGACTAATTTTGACTGGATGTAATTTTACCCTGAAAACAATGTGTATCCTATGATTTTGTATTAATTCAGTGGTGTATCTTGTTAATTTATCTACATAGGTCGTTTTCTGCCTCAGGCGAAAATGCTAACACAGACTCATCCAGAGAAGCAAAACGTAAGTGAGCACCCATAGAAGATATCTTACCCTTCCCAGAATTCTTTGCAACATGATACGTCACTTCATTTCAACAAATGACACTTCTATTACTTTGTACAGGCTGTCTTTATTTGTTTTCATGTTGAGAATAGACTTTCTAAATAATCATTTTGGAAGATCTAGATGTGCTCTGTTCATTGAGGTACTTCTTGTCACTATCGACACATGTTGCACTAGATGGCAAATCAGTACAGAAAACTAAAATGGAAGCAGTGCATTGTGGGATGTATAAGATATCTCCTCTGATGAGCACCCCAGTTAGAAATTTTTTTAAAAAATGACTTTGAATTTGAATTATACCTCTGGTCCATCCCTACTCCATATATGTGGCACATCCCCATGTGGTCACTTGTTATGAGTCCCCTGCCATACCCATTATTTTTTATAGATTATACATGCAGGGAGTAAAGTTGTTGTTTTTCCTTTCCATATTTTAAGTCTATCACATTTCCTGAGTGGGTGACAAGATTCATGAGATAGGAAATTTTATCCATGTGATGATAATGTGACACATTTTAATCAGAGTAGTGTAAAGTCACACCATGTTTATAAGCCTGTGTATAATATCACCTTTTAATTTGATTAGCTTTTATAAAATTGTTTAAAATGGGAGATTTGATCCATGTAATTGTTTGACTATTATCCTTTAAAGGGGTATTTAGTGATTTTAGCATCCTCTTTTTAGGGTATTTTTCAATAGATAGTTATCCATGAAAAAGGCTTCTTTCAAAAGTACTGAATTTGTGAGTTACACATAATTACCCATTAATTGGGTTGTTTTCTGCAGTACATGCTGCAGTGTTTTGGTTTTTTTTACTCTGATTTTAATGATTGTTATTATTACTCATATTTCCCTGTACAGAACCCAAACTGGACACTTTCTTTCTTAAGAAATCCAAGTCAGACCCAACTGAGATGGACTCCATATCATCTCCATCACAGTCTACCTCATCACAGGCCTCTTACACACCTCATGATAGCAACAGTCAGCTTACATTATCAAGCCAAGAAAGCAAACTATATGAGGATGATGAAGAGTCTCCTGTTGATAGCTCATACTCATCTGGTTCTGCAAATTCCCAACTGGGAAACCATCAGTACACTATTCCTAGTTCTGTAACGTCCCAGGCAGGAAACAAACAGTGTAGTATTCCTGATTCTACTCTTTCCCAAGAAGGAAACTTTCGATGTAGCACTCCTAGTGCTTCCCCTTCCCTTATTGATATATCTAGCACTTCCCAATCTACATGCAATACTAATTCAAAAACTGATAAATCAAGAACTATAATGGAGATGAGCGAAAGTGATAAGGCGTATAAGCTTACATCACAAGAAAGTGGAGAAAGAAATGAAGAAGCATCAAAAGAAGCAATGAGTGTTCAGCAGGTTTTAGAATCAGAGAGAGAAATCAAGACTGATGTAATGAGTGTGCAGCAAGTGTCAGAATCAGAGGGAGGTATCAAGACTAATGTTGAATTCCTAGGAGGACAGAATAGATTGTTAGCGGATGGTATCATGGAGCCAGGACAACAAAATAGACATGATACCAGGGAAGTGAAAGCTGCTACCAAGAAATTACAGAAATATAAAACTGTAAGTGATATTAGGCTATTCCATTTGAAACCCATATTCCCCCTATGGAAGACATGAACTTAATCTTCCACACAGGGGGTGTAGATTTCAAATAGAGTCACTCATTCAGGCCTCATTTGAAATGCACACTTCCTGTGTGTTGGAGATTAAGGTCATGTCTTCCATAGGGGTGTATGGATTTCAAATGGAATAGTCCATTGATAATGTTTATAGTGCACTTATTAACATAATGTGTGATGCGAAGAGGAATGTAGTTTTTTAAAAGAGCACAAAATGATTGGGAAAATAAAACTTTGTTTTTGCCATTGTTATGCACATGTATGTGTTGGGTGTCTTGTCTTGGTTTTGGTTGAGAATGCCATGTCTATTATTCTTATGTGTATTTGTATAATGTGATGCGATCAAGCAAAATCAGTCGAAACCCGGAAATATTGATTTTGAGATATAGCCATACAAAGGAAATATTTCCTTTTGTTTCCTGTTGTTTTGGAAACTCTTTAATTGCTCATATCTTTTGAACTGGTTGTTCAATTGCAATGGTGTTTTCTGCATATGCAAATGCTTTTTACTATCCTATAAGAAACTGAAAATTTAATGTTTCCATGTTCCAACTGATTTTGCTTGATCGCAGCACATATGTTTGTTTGTTTGTTTGTACTATAGGATTGTGTCCAAGATGTGTCTTTTATGAAGAAGAATGTCACAATACCATTTTCTATGACTGGAATAAAAAAGAGAAGAGGACAACATCAACAGAAGGGTAAGATACATGCTATTCTTGCCTTGTGTTATTTTTTAAGTAAAGTATTGTTATTAATAGTGTTAATTTATATTTAGTATACAGCTTTCAATACCAAACGTACACTCAGTGGTTTAGGCACTCTTTCAGATGCACCTGAGTATGATAGTCTGCACATATGTTACATGCTACCCCCACCCCCACCCCACCCCAGAGAGACTCAATTTCCACATGAAATGAACCAAAATAGCAGGGCAAAATCAGTTGAAATACATCCAAGGAGGGGGGGGGGGCACTCCGGTATGGTTGTCTGCACATGTGTAACAGTAACACTCTACCAGTGTAGGAGAGACTAAATTTCACATGATATTAACCAAAATAGCAGGGCAATTGGTTGAAATACATCCAAGGAGGGTGCACTCTAGTCTTTGTTAAGACTACTTGTGATTTAGGGGGATACAAGCCCCGAGTCACAAACCCACGAATAGTGAGCGGAGCGAGCACTAGAGTGTGTGGTTCCGAGTAGTTTATCTCCACATGGGTAATATAGGTACATGGTCTTGAAATGCATCCAAGGAGTGGGGACTCATGTATGGTATTCTGCACATGTGTAACAAGCTACCCCCCCCGGAGGGACTAAAGTGTCACATTAAATGAACCAAAATAGCGTGGGCAAAATCAGTTGAAATACATCCAAGGAGGGGGGCACTCTAGTATGCACATGTGTAACACCCCCCCCCCCCCCCAGAGACTAAAGTGTCGCATGAAATGAACCAAAATAGCGGGGGGGAATTACTCGAAATACATTTAAGAAGGGGCACTCATGTATGGTAGTCTGCATGACCCCCCCCCCACCCCCGAGAGACATGTATGGTATTCTGCACATGTGTAACAATCTACCCCCCACCCCGAGGGACTAAAGTGTCACATTAAATGAACCAAAATAGCGTGGGCAAAATCAATTGAAATACATCCAAGGAGGGGGGCACTCTAGTATGCACATGTGTAACATCCCCGAGACTAAAGTGTTGCCTGAAATGAACCAAAATAGCAGGAGGAAATTACTTGAAATACATTTAAGAAGGGGCACTCAAGTATGGTAGTCTGCACATGTGTACCCAGCAAACACAAAACGTTTTCGACATCATTCGCAAAAGGTTATAAAAAGTTGTCAGAAAACGTTTAAATGTCGGGTTATATAAAGGGTATATTAAGAGTATAAAACGTTTTGATAACCTTAAAACACATTTTTGATAATCTACTGCTCAGCAAACAAAAATGTTTTACAGAAAACGTTTAAATGTCGAGTTATATAAAGGGTATAAAAACGTTTTAATAACATTCCAAAAACATTCTTGAAACCTTAATACAAAACATTCTAAACAGAATGTTATTTTGGGAGTTGAAAAAATATTTTCGAAAAATGTTTGCCCAAAATATTTTCAATAACGTTTTAAAAACGTTTTCATGACCTTTATATAACCCGACATTTAAATGTTATTAAACGGTTTTGAAAAAAACATTTTAAGAACATTTCTGTGTTTGCTGGGTTCAAATATTTTAACATAATGTTATTTAAGTATTGACACAATATTTGGCAGAAATGTTTGCAAAAAAGTTTACAATAACATTTTTGGAAAACATTTAAAAATAATGTTGTAGTGTGTTTTCATACAAAACGTTTTAAAACGTTATCATGACCTTTATATAACCCGACATTTTAATGTTATTAAAACGTTTTTACCTAAACCAAAAGCCAAAATATAACGTTTTTTAAAAGCGTTTTTGTGTTTGCTGGGTAACATGCTACCCCCTAGGAGAGACCAAAGTGTCACATGAAATGACCCAAAATAGGGGGAGGGGGCAGAATCAGTTGAAATACATCCAAGTAGAGGCACTCAAGTATGGTAGTCTGCACATGTGTTACATGCCCCCCCCCCAACAAGACTAAAGTGTCGCACAAAATGAACCAAAATAGCGGGCGGAAAATTACTTGAAATACATCCAAGGAGGGGGCACTCATGTATGTTGTCTGCACATGTGTTCTTCTTCTTCTTCTTCTTCCTTATAAGTGCCTCCCTCATATGTATGAGTATTGTCGCACTGCGTACAGACAAGCTGTACTTATTACAGCTACGTTACAGTGTTACAGTGCTACTCACCCCCACCCCCACCCCGGAGAGACTTACATGTAAGTGCCACATGAAATAAACCAAAATAGGGGGGCAAAATCAGTTGAAATATGTCCAAGGAGAGGGCACTCAGGTATGGTAGTCTGCACATGTGTTATATGCTATCCCTACCCCCATGAGTATGGTAGTCTGCACATGTGTAACAAGCTGCCCCCCAGGAGAGACCAAAGTGTCACATGAAATGAACCAAAATAGGGGGGCAGAATCAGTTGAAATACATCCAAGGGGAGGCACTCAAGTATGGTTGTCTGCACATGTGCTACATGCTGCCCCCCTGGAGAGACTTAAGTGTCACATGAAATGATGAATCAAAATAGCAGGGGTAAATCAGTTGAAATACATCCGAGGAGGGTGCACTCATATATGGTAGTGTCCACATGTGTTAAAAAATAAAATAATGTTACATGCTACCCCTCCCCCAGGAGAGACTTAAGTGTCACATAAAATGAACCAAAATAGCGTAGGCAACATCAGTTGAAATACATCCAAGGGAGTAACTACAGAATACCCCTCTCGGGGGTATAGTTGTATAAAGTTGTAACATGTTTGTATGTATTGGAATAGGGTGTTTTGTGCTTGAGTGGGGTATTCTGTTTTAATGATTTGTGTATGGTAATGTTGTGAGTGTGTTATTCTGGAGACTAAGTATAGGTCTTGGTTTTTTTGTGGGCTTAGTTGGCGCAGCGTAGTCGAAAAACCGACAGAGTTGGCGTTGACGTGGACGCAGTTTAAATTGGCGGGTTGATCAATGCAGCGTAGATGCATTATTTAAGTTGCAGATGAAACAAAGGAAGTATGTTTGCTGGTACTACTCGGGAGTAGGCCTATAGGCCCTAGGTGTCGGTTTTAACAAGCGCAGTCGGCATGAGACGTAGTTGAAAATTGATAGGTTTTTAAAAATGGGCGTGGGCGTAGTATTATGGGGATTTGTCCCGTTATACCGTTGAAGGAGTTCAAGATGTGGTATTTTTTTGTGTGATTGTAGGCCCCCTATTTGAATTAGTTGTTGGTACATGTATAGGCCTACTAGGACAAATTCTATGTCTAGTTTTTATGTCGGCGTAGTCGGCATGAGACGTAGCTGAAAATTAACAGGTTTGGGCTTTGGGCTTGGGCGTGGCTAAAATTGGTGATTTTATGAATGGGGCATAGTGCTTGGGGGGTTTGTGCCCATGATGTTGAATTAGTATAATATGTTAAATTGTGTGTGAATGTGGTGGCAGACTGGCAGTACATGAACAGTATGTTGGACATAGGTCTTGGTTTTTAAGTCGGGCATGAGTCGGCGCAGCCGTAGTTGAAAATGGCAGATTTTTGCGTTTGGGCGTGGACGTAGTTAAAAGTGGTGATTTTAAAATGGAGCGTGGACGCAGTATTGGGGATTTGTCCCACAATGGCGTTGAAGGAGTAGGCCTACAAGATGTTGTTTTGTGTTTGATAGTGTTTGAATTTGTTGTTGGTACATGTAAATTGGACAAAGTATAGGTCCTGGTTTAATGTCGGCGCAGACGTAGTTGAAATTTAGCATGTTTGGGCTTTGGGTGTGGGCGTAGTTAAAATGGGTGATTTTATAAATGGGGCATGGACGCAGTGTTGGGGGATTTGTCCCGTTGAAGTTGAATTGGGATGGTATGTTGTTTTGTGTTTGATACCAGAAGTGTTTGAGTGTTTTGCTGCTACATGTGTTTGGACCGTAGGTCTTGGTTTTTATGTCGGGCATGAGTCGGCGCAGACGTAGTTCAAAAATAGCAGGTTTTGCGTTTCGGCGTGGACGACGTAGTTAAATTATGTTAACTGTATCAAATAAATACCCTTATCTGGAATGAACTTTTGTTTTGGTTTTTAATACTGGAACATTTACGAAAATATTGCAGGCTATTCTTTATTTTTTGCTTCAGGACTGACTAATGTTGCTAAAGTTTTTACAGCCCCCCCTCTAAGTGCACAAAAACTTTTTAACCTCCCTCTTCATACACCCAAAACTTTTGAATCCCCTATATTCAGAACTCCAAAATTTTATAACCCCCCCTACATATTTTTCAGCCCCCCTAATAATTGAAGATTCAGTATGTTTTGAAAGTGATATTAGTTCTTTAAGGATGACTTTGGCTATAGGGGTGGGCTTTGCACGATTTTATGGCACATGATTATTTTGTTAATTGCAATTTTTTCGCAAGCATTTGTCCTGGTAATTAATGTTTTTAGTTGAACGATGCGATGTGGAAATTTTGGCCCCTGGCTCGGTATCCCCTTCGCATTTTAGCATTGATAGCAAATTTTCACGGGAAAAGAGATTTTTGGGACAGCTTGGAAAAGTTAGGTTACAGATCTGAAGGGCCAAAGCTGAATCATGTTGCCTTGCACAGGGCACCCCGAGAAAATGGTCTCTGGCAGGAGTGATGATGAGTTCACTGACCTTTTAACAAGTTCAACCATGGTTCAACAAAAGTCAATACGATTACGTAATTGTTCATGTGATGACACACACAGAGGGAAAGTCAATATTTACATTTCTTGGTCATAAACCTCACCTCCATGCAGTAGCCTTTATTATACGCATTATAGCTGATCTGGGTAATCAAAACAAATCTACCCATCGTGGCTTAGGGTTTTAATAACATGCTTAATTTCCGGGATTGATTGAATTTAAATAATGGATACACATTTTAAGTTTAGCATCAGTTTTTGTTATTTAGTTAAGTTGGGTTTTTGAGAATTAAAAAAAATATTTTGCTTAAATCATTAGAAAATATGTACCATATTGGCTGAAATTTTTAGGTTGAAAAGTCGGGTATGAGAAGTTAGGGTCACAAATTGTACCAACCCGAAATTTTTATCACTTTGTAATATTTTCATTTGGTATGTTTCTTATTAATATTTTTTGAGGAAAAAAGTGAGGATTTTTATCACTTTGTAATTTTTTCATTTGTTATGTTTCTTATTTATAGTTTGTGAGGAAAAGTGATAGTTTTTCATCACTTTGCACATTTTGAATTTTTTTTTGTCTTTTAATATTTTGTGAGGAAAAAAGTGAGAATTTTGTCATAACTTTGCAAATTTTTTATTTATTATGTTTGTTATATTTTTCTGGTGAAAAAAAGTGAGGATTTTTACTACTTTTATATTTTTGATTTTTAATGTTTTCTATTATTTTGTGATGACAAAAGTGAGGATTTTTCATCACTTTGTAATTTTTTTCATTTGTTATTTTTCTTATTTATAGTTTGTGAGGAAAAGTGATAGTTTTTCATCACTTTGCACATTTTGAATTTTTTATGTCTTTTAATATTTTGTGAGGAAAAAAGTGAGAATTTTGTCATAACTTTGCAAATTTTATATTTATTATGTTTCTTATATTTTTTCTGGTGAAAAAAAGTGAGAATTTTTTACTACTTTTATATTTTTGATTTTTAATGTTTTCTATCATTTTGTGATGACAAAAGTGAGGATTTTTTCATCACTTAGCAAATTTTTCATTTGTTACGTTTCACATTATTTTGTATGGAAAAAAGATTTTGAAATTACTTCGGATTTTTTTTAAATTTTCTGTATAATGTACAATGTTGCTTTAAGCCCATGGATTGAGAAATTTAATATTATTATTCCATGCCTTGATATTGTTTGATTGCATTTTGTAATATTGTTTTCAAAGTGATGAAAAAAGTGATGAATTATTATGATGTCCAAAAAATAGGTGCCAAAATTTCTCCCCCAAATCGTGCCATATCTAATTATATTTTGAATGTGATAGAAATCCTCACGTATCTCATCACAAAATAATTTTTAAAAATGAATGAAAAATTGGCGTCGTAATGAACAACTTTTTTCATCACAAAATAATAAGAAATATAACAAATGAAAACATTCCAAAGTGATAAAAAATCCTCACTTTTTCCTCACAAAATAATAAGAAACGTTAAACATAACAAATGAGAAGTTGGCGTAAATGATGAAAATAATTCTCACTGTTGTCATCACAAAACATGATGATAACAAGTGAAAAATTTCCAAAGTAATACAAAAATTCCTTACTTTTCCTCACAAAGTAATAAGAAACATAACAAACGAGAAATTTCTAAAGTGTTAAAATATCCTTACTTTTATCATCACAAAATAATAAGAAACATAAAAACTGCAAAGTGAGGATTCTTTCTCATTTTAACTTTCCTTATAGAGTACTACACCTGGCCAATTTGTGCCTATTTTTGCATTTTCTCCAAAATTATAAGCGCATTGGTGACAAGTAAGATATGTATATTACAGGGGAAGGACTACAACTACTGCACTGGAAATTTTATTTCAGCACAGACAACAGTTGTGGAGTTACAGTCAAAAATGAGGGAAACCCAATATTTGATCAATAAATCAATAACTACTTGGCTTGAGTTGCTGAATTTTCAGTGCAGTAGTTGTAATCCTTGCCCCTATAATATACATGTCTTACTTTTCACCAATACGCTATAATTTTTGAGAAAAATGCAAAAATAGGCACAAAATTGGCCAGGGTGTAGTACCCCTTAAATCGGGCCTCAATTGTCTGAAATTGATAACATTTTATTTTTAAAGAGGGACTATGAATTTAATTCCAATATCATATTATTGAAATTCTCATCAATATTAACTGTATAGTTACTACGAGCTAAAACTACTGTTCTTTGAATGGTACAAAATGCAGATGTTCAATCGAAATACATATTATGCAATATAGGACTGTCCGCATTTTTTACGTACGTAATGTATATAAAACAAATGAATATCTACGTCGTGATCATTCGTTTACCAATTTTAAAACAAGATGTTTTAGAAAAGGAAAACAAATCATACATAAAAAAAAAAATCACATTTTTGACCAAAAACACCTTCCAACCCAAAAATCACATTAATTTTGACCAAAAGTCACATTTTGATTTTTGACCAACAAAAAATCAAATTATTGATCAAAAAGCACATTTTAGACCAAAACTAATTTTTGATCAAAATCACATTTTAAACCAAAATATCACAATGTAAACCAAAAATCACATTATAAACCAAACATCACATGAATTGAGTAAAATTACCCGGTGTTGAGTAAGGGGAAAGATTTTACTCTGCTGTTGTTGTTTTAGAATTGCCCGTGTGTCATTATTACTTGGTCGATTTCAGATCTAAAGTGATGTATGCATGAAGGATAATTCACACCTTCTGTAGATAACATAAATGTGAAATCGACCAACTTTTTGAAGGTGTTTTTATTGTAAATATATCTGTCCAAATTCCAATTTAACCATGCACATGTGTATGCAGTGGGCGGGCAGTGGTGTCATGTTCACTCACACAGCTGTGCTAACCGCAAGACTTGCTGGGAAGTGCTTTTAAAAATCATCCTCTGAGTTTCAACTGCCACTATATTTTTCAAATCCCATTGAACTCTGTGCAAAAGATGTTGTTTAAGAATTGTCCGTGTGTCATTATTACTTGGTCGATTTCAGATGTAAAGTGATGTATGCACGAAGGATAAATCACACCTTCTGTAGATAAGATAACATAAAATGTGAAATCGGCCAACTTTTTGAAGGTGTTTTTATTGTAAATATATCTGTCCAAATTCAAATTTAACCATGCACGTGTGCGTGTGTATGCAGTGGGCGGGCAGTGGTGTCATGTTCACCCCACAGCTATGCTAACCGCAAGACTTGCTGGGAAGTGCTTAAATCATCCTCTGGTACCAGCCGTGGGACGTGCAATATAGGCCTACAGCCTCCCCGTTTTGGGCCCGTGCTCCATAGCCAAAATTATCAAAAAAGTATCATTATCACCTTCAAAACATGCGGAATCTTCAATTACATGCTTATGAAGCTTGCATATTTTCAAAAGAATGACACATAGCCATGATTACCATTATCAACTCTATTGTACACCTTTCTGTATTTCTTAATAAGGCAAACAAATTCGTGTACATTCTAATCTTGTTATAACTGTATGACTACAATCATCTCACTTATATTTGCATCCAATTTTGTAAGTATATTTTGTTATTACTATCAATAAACCATCAAGAATTAAACAATAATTGTGTATATGGTATATCTCTGTCTTTGAGTCACATTTGTATACCATATCCAACTTGAACCTCGGGGGGGGGGGCACTCAATTTTGGAAGTGACGGGTATGTGCCTACCGAGTCGCAAGTAGGGGCATATCGGGTACAAAGCGTTATTTTTAAAACTACGGGGTCATTGGGTACAAACAAAATAAAAAAGGGGTCATCGAGTATAAGATTTAAAGAAAGGGTCATCGGGTAGAAAATTGTGACAAAATGTAGCAAAATTTTGAAACTTTCGGCATAATTGACGGTGAAAAAATGAAGCAAAATTGGACAGGTTTCTGCATTGTTTAGTTGCATTTAGATGATGCTATTATAGAAAAAAGGGGTTATGGGTAGCCGCAACCAAAGAAAGGGGTTCATTGGGTAGCCGCAACTAAAAAAAAAAAAAAAAAGGGGGGTCATCGGGTATGGATTGTAAAGTCCATTTTATCACGTTAAAATTGGGAAAATTCTCCCGCTTGAATTGATGGCTGAACTACATTCTAAAAAATAATAGAATCCAAATTATATGACTTTGGTCTTGTTGCGATGCATTGCACTTACTATTACATATTTTCTTATATATCAACAAACAGCAAAATACATAAAAATTAATGAGACTGATTGAGACTCTTTTTATGGTTTTTACAACTCAAGTAAAAATTTGATACGATTGATTCTAATATAGGCCTACTACAAAAAATAAGGTCTCTCGTCCCAACGCGCAGTCGGGCTTTCTTGTTAGAACGAGGCATTCCCTCATACATTATGTTTAGTCGTGCATTGTGTTTACGCAAGTGTGTCTATGTCCTGTTAAGAAGCATGCTGTTTTCAAAGCCCCATATCGAATTCAGAACTACGTCTCTCACGCCGACTGCGCCAACATAAAACCAAGACCTATAAGCCCTCTATCGAATTGAGAACTACGTCTGCGCCGACCGCGCCAACATAAAACCAAGACCTACACGCAAGTGTGTCTATGTCCTGTTAAGAAGCATGCTGTTTTCAAAGCCCTCTATCGAATTCAGAACTACGTCTACGCCGACTGCGCCAACATAAAACCAAGACCTATAAGCCCTCTATCGAATTGAGAACTACGTCTGCGCCGACTGCGCCAACATAAAACCAAGACCTACACGCAAGTGTGTCTATGTCCTGTTAAGAAGCATGCTGTTTTCAAAGCCCCATATCGAATTCAGAACTAACACGCCGACTGCGCCAACATAAAACCAAGACCTATAAGCCCTCTATCGAATTCAGAACAACGTCTGCGCCGACTGCGCCAACATAAAACCAAGAATTGCGTGCATATCCTATTTGGACATCGGACGCACTTGGTTAATGGCCCATGGTGTGGAACCTTGGACGTACTCAAATAATGAGTTTTCAACTGAGTCTCACGCCGACCAACACCGTCGGGCTGTTTTCAACCAACACGCCTCTCTGTCTGAAATTATTTGTCCAAATACCAGAATCCAAAAAGCCATGTCGTGACTGTAGGGGGATTATTTGTCCAACTACTAGATAGATGGCGCCGTTGAAGACACTGCGTCACGCCAACCAACACCGTCGGGCTGTTTTCAACCAACACACCCTCTCTGTCTGAAATTATTTGTCCAAATACCAAAATCCCAAAAGCCATGTCGTGACTGTAGGGGGATTATTTGTCCAACTACTAGATAGATGGCGCTTCGTTGAAGACATTTGTCCAAGAACCAAAATGTAAAAGAAATTATGATGTGACTATAGGGGATTATTTGTCAAAATACAAGAAAATATCAAATTGAGGGGCTATTCCTTTGAAGCAGCTCAGGGCTGTGCCCATGGTGTGGTGGGTATTGTGTAGTTATGCCCATCCAAGGAGGGGCCACTCGAGTGTGGTAGTCTGCACATGTGTAACTAATTTTTTTGTCAAACACTACCAGCAAAAGGACCACATAGAGGAAATTTTACACCAATGCAATTTTTGTTGCCGAAACAATATACCCACTTTTCTAAATTTACAACAGCTGAGAAAAAGATGATGTGAACTACCAAATTGCAACAGTTTAAAATAAATGCCTTAATTAGGCACTTACGTCACTCATTTTTTGGATTGGGTGGGTTGTATTAAAACCAATGAAATAGATGTCAAAATTTGAAATTTACACACACAAAATATGTAAAATACATGTGCACTAAGTATTGGTTTTTTTTATTGCTACAGATACAGCTAGTGATGATATTGAGCATAATTTCCGTGCCAAGATTAAACCTACTGACAATACTGCTGCGGAAGATGAGCTTAAGAAAGTGTTTACGTAAGTAGTCAACAATACAAATAAAAACAAATACAGTTGAAAAATAGGTGAAAAATATAGTGATATATACAGAGCAGTCAATTGGTACTGTTTTCCAGAATTTGTTTATGGATTTAGCATAATACTTAATTAGTCTTGGGTTGCATTATGACTAATAGTCTAGTGGAAAATCTCAAATTTGTGCTTGTTTTATACAAGCACAAATTTGTTGGATCATTTTTTAATAAAAGTTGATAACTAAGCTATCTTTACTAATTTGGACCTGCTGAGTCCAAAAAAGGCAATGAGCAAGCATTTTTTTGAGTTTGTGACTTGACTCCAGAAATGACCCCAATTTTGATACTGGGGCCAAAAATTAAACATGCTCCTATTTCACTCATTAGCATGTCAAATTATTCGTCTGGTAAGGATCACAAAATATATAAATTTTGTGTGTGTACGACCTGTGGTTGCGGAGTTATGTTCCAAAAAGGGTTGTAGGTCATTTTACAAGTTGTACAGGGGTCAAAAATTAAAGTTGTTACGATGTTCATGAAACTTGTACCAAATTGTTCATCTAGCTTCAGTAGTGAGAAAAAATAGGTGTCCACTACCTGTGATGTATAGTTAATGAGGTAGAACTGATAAACCAATTTTACAGGTCAATTGCCATTAGAACCTATCGACCTGTAACTTTTTTGCAACATAACATATTAACTAAATAGATAAATCCAAGATATACATCCTAGATGGTTGAAATCATCCAAAGGTAAAGTTCTTAACCAAAAATGGGAGCGAAATAATTAATTAATTGGATTTGATACAGCTACATAATGCTTTACAAATCTGTTTCGTGAAAGCCACAGGGCCTCACTCCTCAGAAGCACATAACCATAAGTGGTTATGGTTATGTGCTTCTGAGGAGTGAGGCCCTGTGGTCTTTCACTAAACAGATTTGTAAAGCATTATGTAGCTGTATCAAATCCAATTAATTAAAAAAAATAAAACATATTAACTATACATCACAGATAGTGAATACTTATATTCTGAAATCCTGTGTTTGAGATTAAGGTCATGTCTTCCATAGGGGGTGTATGGATTTCAACTGGAATAGCCAAATAGTCATCATAGCCGTCATAGTAATTTTTCGTGCCTACTAATCAATTACTGAACTAAGAAAATGTTTTATTTGTTGTCTCGTAGTAAAGACAGTTTCACCAAGATGGACATCATAGGTCAATTTAACTTGGGTTTTATCATCGCCAAACTCAAATCAGATCTCTTCATTATTGACCAGGTAAGAACTGGGATTCATAAGCGGTTGACTTAAATCTGAGATAGGAGAGTGATTTGTAGCTCTTCTTAGTTAAGTTGACCATTCTCTCTCTGCATTGTATTGTAAATGCTCTAAACAGCTCTCCTTGAAGGCTCCAGGAGAGCTATTTAAGGGTATACGGTGTATTGTTGGTCGAAGCAGCAAAAAAAAAAAGTATTTCACAGCATCTTGCGAGTGGTAGTGAGCTTTAGCAAAAATTGCATTACTCAATTCATAGCGAAGCGTGTAGAAAATTCAAATATCACAGATATACTTTTGTAGGTCCTGTGGTTCTTGAGTTATGTTGTAAAGAGGGCTGAAACAACAACACTTTTGTAAAATGTACATAAGTCATTATCAACAATAAATTAAGCAAGTTTTCAAAGTATATGATTTGTAGAATGAACTTTTGCAAAACACCAAAGTGTTATTTTGCAATTGATTCAGATAATGAAAATCGAATTTTTTTTGGCTGCTTCGACCAACAATACCTCGTATACCCTTAATGCTCTCCGGCAAATTCCAAATGACTGTCCCTGATTTTTTTACCATTTTGGGATTTAAGCTTAATTATCCTTTTATGACATTTATGAAAGAGGTTAACGACATGATACCAATTGCTCCAATCTTAATTTCAGCACGCAACAGATGAGAAATATAACTTTGAGGATTTACAGAAGAACACAGTCTTACAGAGTCAACGCTTGATTCAGTGAGTAATTATGATAAAAATATAAAATCCCGGACAGTAATTTTAATACCGTAACCACTCGGGTATAAGCCCACCTTCGCTATAAGCCCACCCCTATTTTTCAAACCATTCTGAGAACAAGGGTGCGCCCGGGTATAAGCCCAGTGGTAATTTTGGCTTAGTTCTTAAATCATGTTAATGGTTTTCTTTCACATTCTAGAACAAATATAAAAAAATATCAGTTAAAAATTAACATTCCATACTTATAATTTAAAAAAATGATATAGATGATAGAAATTACTGGTACTTTGGGCATATTCAAATGGGGCAGATTGTTCTTATTTTTAAATTAAACTACTAGCCCCTCTCTGGTTATAAGCCCACCCCCATTTTTGAAGTGAAATTGCCCATCTAGGAGGGTGGGCTTATACCCGAGTGGTTACGGTACATATAAATTTTGGTGGTCATTGTATATATTTTCATTATTCATTTTATTTAGGAAACAAAATGGGCTGAATGATATTCAATCCTGACTTGCACACATTGAGAGGAAAACAGGATATCTCAAAAACGTTTGTCAATATTATAATGCAAATTAGCCATTGATTGGGCAGGGGAACTATGTGTATACCATATTTCCCCTCTTTTTTCTGCCAAGGCCTGAAATGAACCAATCAATCATGGATAACCTGGATATCTTCCACACACCCAACCATCGATCAACTCACACACCCACCAATCAACACACCCACCCACTAAATAACTCACTAAGCGATTTTACCATCAAATAAAGAGTTTGCCTTGATTCTTTTCATATTTACACAGACCAATGAAGCTTGAATTGACAGCTGTGAATGAGATGATACTCAGAGATAACCAGGAAATCTTCCACACACCCAACCATCGATCAACTCACCCACCCAATAACAACTCACTAATATATATTACCATCAAATAAAGTATTTGTCTTTGATTCTTTCCATATTTACACAGACCAATGAAGCTTGAGTTGACAGCTGTGAATGAGATGATACTCAAAGATAACCTGGAAATCTTCCACACACCCAACCATCGATCAACTCACACACCCACCAACCAACACACCCACTAAATAACTCACTAAGATATATTACCATCAAATAAAGTGTTTGTCTTTGATTCTTTCCATATTTACACAGACCAATGAAGCTTGAGTTGACGGCTGTGAATGAGATGATACTCAGAGATAACCTGGATATCTTCCGCAAGAATGGATTTGAATTTGTCTTTGATGATGAAGGTACCATTATTACAGTCTTTAGTTTTATCATTCAGTAGACATGAATACTGTAATCCCCTTGATTGTTGATTGACAGCCAATTATACAATGCTGTACTTGCATATCGCTAAATACGCACTACTAGTTATCCATGTTTGTTCATGCAATACCAAAGATATCACTGGTTGAGGTTGCATCACACAAGGCCAGTGATATTTTTCGTATTGCATGAACAGACAGGGCTAACACATTATTCATCATTTAGTAGACATGAATTTAATATTAACAAGTAAATTAACAAGTAAACAAGCCCGATTGTTGGCTACACTTGGCTGTCCTGTAAAAATTGCCCCGACCAGCTATCTACGGCGACCCCCTTCGTTCACCAGGTCACTTGTGTCTGGCCGAAGATTCGTCAGCGTTATCTCCTAGATTTCAGCTGTTAATGCCTAGATATGCTCGACATCAAAAAATATCAAGTTGTACTTTAAACTCTTCTATGTATGCTTTTACAGTTTTCAGTCATGCAACTACCGCCGGAACTATGTAAAGTGTAATAAAGTGTAATAAATAAATAAAATAAATAAATAAATAAATATGGTGCGCTATTTCCAACAGTTACAACTGTTTTTGCCAATATCTCAAAAACAAAATTAGCGACATCCGACTCATTCCCCATCATGTCACATATGGTCATAAGAGCTGGATATTTGAATAAGAAGACATTAATAATAACCTTTAATTGATTGTGATTATCTTGCAGCTCCTCCAACAGAACGGGTCAAGTTGACCTCCCTACCGGTCAGTAAGAACTGGACATTTGGTAAAGACGACGTAGATGAAATGATTTTTATGCTGTCAGATGCACCAGTAAGTTTATACATGATGCAGATCATATTATATTTTTGTTTCATGCAGTCCGCATCAACTCTCCCTGATAAAATAGGGCTGGAACTGAGGCTACTAGATAATAGGCCAGTCAGGTATATATCACATTCACAAAATAAACACAATAGACATTGGTAGTCAAGTTCTCCGAGATATTTTGGCCCTGCCAAGCGAAATGTCTGTCATTGTATATCTGTCGGGGTGTGTGGATGTATGATGCATGTGCAAAGAATGATGCAGGTCAAAGGTCATTTAGGTCATGTTACAAATATGATTTATTTAAAGAACCGTGAGAGCCTCTTTAGAGTTGGTTTTGTTTCCCACATTTTAAACTTTTTTACAAGCTGCCCAAGCCAGCTCAAGCCCCAGGTTGCAGCATTGTGGTTTGAGAACTCCTCTTTTTGCAGGGACACATTAATAATCTACTTGTTGTAATTACAATAATAATACAAAAATTCTCTACAAACATATCAATTTGGCTTGTTGCAATAAGTGTAACTTGGCGCATATGTAACTATTATGCCCCAAAAAAAATCGGGTTTAGATAAAATTTACAAAAGTCATTTAAAAAGATATGCTTTATATTACGGCTTTAATGTACACTGATAAACTTATGGAAAATAAATTGGAAGAAAATAATCCAGGCATGCATTTGTGAAACAAGATCCCAGCATGTAAGTCAATTATATGACACAAGCACGCCCACCTTATTATGTGAAATGAGCTACTCAATGATTATTAACATTATGACTAGGCATTGAGGATGGTTGCTAATAGGTTTTTTTAATCAACTATTTTCATAAATGTTCATGTATGTTAGAACTTTTAATTTGGCCTCCAATAATGAGGTAAAAAAACAAGTCATATGCCCACCAAAGGAAATAAAAGTCATATGTTCATCAAATAATCAAGTTTTAATATAATTTTATTTTAGTATTTCACTTCAGTTGGTGGTCTAGAACAAAAATCATGTTGTATCCAACAAACAGGTCTAAATCAACCTCCAAGATTTTGTTTTTGTTATAAACCAGTGATATAAAAGGGCATTTTTCGATCCACAGCCTCATCCCCACTTTTCTCAAAAATAGTTGAAATTTTAATACCACTGGATACCTCTGGTTACATAATGTTTATGTACCAAAAATTTCTTGCAGATTAATTTGTTTAGCAAAAATATTGTCAAATTTGAATTTTGTTCTGGTATACCAGAACGAAATTACAATAGTGGCCTATGGAGCAGTGTAATACACATAATCATGCATAACTCGCAAACGTAAAATCGGAATCAACTGAAATTTTGGGAATAAGCTTTTTTCGTGGATATCTACTGAAAAATGTCATAAAAGAGGATGCTAGGATCACAAAATCCTCCTTTAAATAAGATAAAGTATGTTTCTTTCTAAATCTGTTATCTGTCGTGGTAATTAAATATAGCCCTTTCTAATTAGAGGATTAGAATTTATTGATTATAGCACATCAGTTGTGTCGAGGGTATTTTGAAAAATATTTTTGTATTGAAAATACTGATTTGTGGACAATACTGATTTTTGTATGGACAATACTGATTTTTGTATGGACAATACAGATTTTTGTATGGAAAATACTGATTTTTGCATGGAAATACTGATTTGTAAATCATGTGAATACTGAAAAGTGTTTAGAAGGTTGGCAGCTCTGAAAATTTTGCTGTATGAAAGTCTAAGTTTGATTCTTATTGTATATTGTTTATTGTCATTTATGCAGGGTACCATGTGCCGTCCCAGCCGCATCAGACAAATGTTTGCTTCAAGAGCTTGTCGCAAGTCTATAATGATTGGAACAGCTCTCAATAAATCCGAGATGACAAAGGTAAGCAAATCTGATTAAAAAGTACATGATTGTTTGAAGAGCTTGATGCAAGTCTATCATGAAAACTTGATACCACAAGCAAAATTAAAATAAAAATTCCTTTAAAAAAGGAATGGGGCGCCCAAATTATGTGAGCTTGGACGTGATATGGTGAATTCCATGGCATGGTGTTTAGATTTGGTCCCGGGATTTGGTATCATAATGATTTTTTCTAGGGAAGAGTAGAAGATGATCAAATGCAAGACAAATGTGTTTGATTGGGGAAGGTGTATCACAGGACCGTTTTGGATGAAATAAATTGAATTGGAATGAAGCTGTCGTGTCAATTTGCGATTATGTGGGGGGGGGGTGTCCAATTTTGGGGCATATTGTAGTGATGATATTGCTTTGGATATTGAATATTGTTGAATTTCGTTATGCAGGGGGGTATATGATGGATAGTATAGAAGAGGATCTACCCTATGTTGACCAAAAGAAAAGTTTTTATGAATGTATAACGTTTGTGATCCCGGTCTGTGATACATATACATCATAACGTCTGTGATACATATACATCATCTACTTGCTAATACACTGAAAATCTAATAGAGATGAAGGATAAAAGACAATTACAGAACATTCATTCTTCAAAAGTAGCTATATGGGTATACAATGTTTACAAGATAAGAACGTTAATGTTTTGTACATGAACGTAACATCTTTGATACATAGTTGTTAACACACTGAAAATCTGACTAGAGATTTACAATTTGATGATATCCAAAAGAATACTTACTAACTTAGCATTGAAGAATTAAAATAATTACAGAACTTTCATTTGTTAACATACACGTAGCAATGATTAACAATGTTGAAAATACAAACGTAACGTTTTGTTCATAAACATAACATCCTCGACACATCTAGGATCCGCATAATTTGTTGATTAATGTCATAAACAGTCACAAAAGATTTATGGTCTGATCATTTTATCATTTTAAGGGGACCCGATATTGCATTTGGAAGAACCAGGCTTTTCAATTACTATCAAAACTGCTGGGTACCAAACTTTTGATACAGCTTGTATAGTAATTTGTTCTAATTTCCATGCAAAAGGAGCCAGTTGTTTCATCCTTAAAACAAATAGGCTACACCATAATAATATTTCCAATTACCATGCAGATAGATAAGACCTTGGTAAGATAAGCGTGTTAATTGTTATGTCACTATCACTATCTTGATCTTGATAAGATGCCTGACTTTGAAACTTTGGGTACAAAAACTCATACTCTGCAAGTTAGGTCAAATTTTGCACTATGATTGTTTATTTGAGCTTATTGGACTATGCCATTCAGATTAGGCTATTGTAATCCATAGTGTTGGTCACCGTCTATCGGGTTCTAAGAGGCGGTAAACTGGTTACAAAGGTCAAAGTGGTTACAAAGGTCAAAGGTCTCGATTTATTTGGTGTTTTTACAAATCCATTAATTTTGTCTTTTAAACAAAGAATATCGCACACCATTTTATCCTGTGCATAACAGAAAACAATAATAAAATCAAATCCAAGCATATTGTGGATTTATTTCTGAGCAAGGGCATAATTTTAGCAAAATAGCACAACAATTGCGGAGTAAATCTAGTAAGACTGAAATTAGAAGCTACTCACAAGTACATGCCTATATTGTGGGACGCCTCCGTAGAGGGCGCCCCAATAAGGGCAAAAGAGTTACCAATCAACTGTTATGCTTTACTGTTTAGTATCATTTTTGGGTGTATATATGTGTGAGGGGGTGGGAGTGCTTGTGTCAGTGCATATAGCCACAATTCTCAAAAGAAGGGACATGAGGTGATTGCTTTTGAAATTTTAATGGAAAAATTTGATAACCTATTGGTTCATTATGTAATGCCCCAGAATAAATGAGTACTGTACCATGTATGGGGTGTTGTGAGTGAGTTTTGAATAAGCACTCTTCAATTTTATACATGTCTCCACACTTCCACACAGTTACAACCCCCACACCCATGCACCCCCCCCACACACACACACACACATCCAATTACCTGACAAAGTAAATGAATAACTTGTGACAGTGAACTGAGTGAGTTTTGGATAAGCACTCAATTATTGTACATTGTACATGCTCCATACCTCCACATATAAACACCCCCTATACATGTGTACACCTAATTACCTAACAAAGTAAATGATTAACTGGTGGTGGTCTGGTGGACTGAGTAAGTTTGGATAAGCACTCTTCAATTGTACATGTATCCATACTTTGATACAGTTAAACACCCCTTCCACACCCCCACCCACCCCTACACACACACACACCCCACATGACCAACCCAAACTTTGCTGCTTCCTAAAGAATAGCACAAATTGATTGTATAACAACTCGAGATCTGTCTCACAAAATGAGCGGAAAGGTGCTGGGAAAGAAAAGGAGATACAGTTCATTGAACATGTCAGAAAACAAAAGAATACTTCTTTGAAATATTGACATTTGAACACCAAGTGAGGGGGCAATCCTGGCAAATTATATCATTATAAAGCTTATTACGATCCAGCTAAACACATCAAAAGAAATAAGCCCCCTCTGAACATGTCGTCATAACATTGTAAGGTTTCGTTTTGTACCAATAAAACTAACTTTGAAATAATTATATGACTGTTTACTAAGTGCTGTGTGAAAATGAGAGATTTCCATGACTTCAGGGTGGAATGAGCCTAAATTGAAGGCAAAAACTGCCCTTTTCAAAAGTCACAATATACAAATATATACTGCCATGAGAGGTTCTGGTTAAAACTATGGGCCCGAGGTGAGATCAATAGTACTATTTTCCTGAGGCGCAGCCCAGAAGGAAAATAGTATTAATTGATCTCAACGAGGGACCATAGTTTTAACCAGAACTTAAAATAAAGGCAGTATATATTTGTTTTATATACTTCATTAATATGTTCTTTGTTCATTGATTTGTTAAAAGAAAATTATTTGACGTTTTGACTCTCCCGCTTCTATATCCTGAGTGAACAGCACGGCTAATTTAAGCACAACCTACCCTTCAAAAAATCGAATAGCCTAAAATCGGGCTAACCAATTACAGCAGCGCGAAATGACGCTTATGGCAGTTTCAAGCGTGCGTGAACTGTTCCGTCGCGATCGAATGCGCGCGCACGTGAAGGCATGGTCAAAAGTACTATTTACGGCTTGGAGGTACTATTTACGGCTCATCCGGGTCATTGAAAATACTATTTACGGCTTAGAGGTACTATTTACGGATAGGAGTACTGATGGTAGAACTATTTTTGGTCATGTGATCCACTTTTAACCAATCAATGAACAAGAATATATTAATGAAGTATATAAAGTAGGCCTATGCTTGTCACAAAAGTTGATTCATGGCTTGTTACTAATGGAAAACCCCATGTGTTTGAGTGCAGTTTAAACTCCTCACCAAGTGAACATTTACTGTAATGTGTATCGATTCTTGATCATTCAGCCATGCAAATCCCCTTGGTGCAGAGTTCAGCACAGTGAGTTGTAAGATGGCCAGTTCCATTCCTTGTCCCAATGTGCCTTGCAGTTAACAAGCATAGGCCTACTTTGTGACTTTTGGAAAGGGCAGTTTTTGTCTTCAATTTGGGTTCATTCAGCCATGAAGTCATGGACATCTTTCATTTTCACAAAACACTTAGTAAACAATCATATAATTATTTATAAGCAAGTTTTATTGGTACAAAGTTTTACTTTACGATGTTATGACGAGGGGGACTTATTTCTTTTGATGTGTTTATTACGAATCTGACCATAAATAAAAAATGAAGATTTGCAACTTTCCACATATTTTGTGGAAACAGGTCTCATTTAATTAGTTAATGGATTTCATCATTAAACAGAGCTGATATTGTAATATTAGAGTTAATTTTTCTTGTAATTTTATCTTCAGCTTGTTAATCACATGGCAGACTTGGATCAACCCTGGGTAAGTTGAGTGCATGTATTATACAAAACGAGTGGGATTGTCACTCTTATTATAGCATGTAATCAATTGAAAATTTAGCCATGCAATCTCCAGGTCTGAAGTCACATTAAAACAAGCAGAATTTTAAAACTGATGCACCTCGCAATAAGATAAAGCTGGAAAACTATCCTCTTTTTAGCTGATTTCCTCTTTTTATTCCTGAAATTTAAGCATTATTTGTTATTTTCAGCCCAATTTGAACTTTTATAGCATGGTTTTGTGCTATTTTCCTCTCTTTTCACAAATGGTCAGTTTCAGGTCTGGGACCGTCACTTCTACAATATATAGAGTGCAGAGTTCATTCCACACATCACTAAGAAACAAGAAAAAGAGTCTGTGGAAACATGTCTCAAAATATGTTAACACAAAATAAGACACAGCTATTTTTAATGTCCCAAGCATGTACATTTTTTAAAGACCTGATAACACAAACTTCTGATAACTGAAATCCTGACAACTTTGTAGTATAAATGATCAAGTTCCGTTTGAGGAATCAATGGACATCCCAAGTTTAGAGTAACTTGGTTTTTCTCCACTTATCATTAACATTGACATTACTTCTGAACTTGAACATATTTTCTTTCCTTTTTTCTTTTCAGAATTGTCCACATGGCCGACCTACATTCCGACATTTGTTCAATCTCAATCTGTTGCCTGATGACTGATACTAGAAAACGTTATTCATTGTACCATACTTGGTGATTTTATTGCCTAGTACCACTCCTGAGGAGTGGAGTCAAAACCATGTATCACTCCCATGTTTCACTCCAGACATAAGGAGTCACATGGGAGATTACTTGTCGCACCCTCTAGTATATACTTCAATAAGTAAACAGACCCACCCAAAGAGATGACCTGCTCCAGACATAACACATGACATGGTAGACTACTTGTACCATCCTCATAAACAGGTGTGCCCAGAGAGTGGTCCTTGTTTTCAATTAAAATTTTCCAGACAACATTATGTAACCTCACAACAAGGGTTCCATGTGAGTATATACTTTGAGGACACAACCATGACCTCAGCATGTTTGTAAACATAGATTGTCAACATACAGCATTTAGTGTAATAAATAACATGTGTTGGCCAGACAGTGGTCTCTTTTGCCATGTATCACTCTGGGCTGGTACAAGTAAGTTATTCCACTCGTGGCCTGAAGGCCACTCATGGAATAACTATTACTTGTAAATAATTTTCAAAATCACTAGTTATTATCTAGTCCAGGTGTATTCTTGCTCTTGATAAACCAGGGTGGGTGGCAAATAATGGGCTATTCAAGTTGAAATCCATAGACATGACCTTAATCTTCCACACAGGGAGTGTAGATTTTATTTGGCGTCACCCATACAGGTAGTCACATTTGAAATTCACACTTTCTGTGTTGTGTGGGAGATAAAGGTCATGTTTTCCATAGGGGTGTATGGATTTCAACTTCCGTGGTCTGATCACATAAACTTAATTACATGTAGGTTAATATTCAAAATATATGAAGAGTTCAGATCCTGGGGGTCACTCTCATTGTGGCCTGTACACCATCCATGATAATAAAAATGTGTAAAATGGTAGTTTTTTTCGTGGGTAGGCACGATCACGCGTGTACCATGTTTAGGGTGTCAAAAACATGAACAATTGGAAAAAAGGGTAGCAAAATTGCAATTGCTAATACGCGGAAATGAAATTTAGGGTATGAAATTTGATGCAAAGAATAAAACTCCTGACCTGTTTAGGGTGTGAAAACAGGCGCGTGTTACCTGTTTAGCCAAGGGGTATCGTTTTAGCCAAGGGGTATCGTTTTAGCCAAGGGTTAAATCCTTGTTTAGGGTGCTTTACCAAAGTTGATTATCGCGGATGGTGTACAGGCCACAATGGGAGTTACCCCCCTGGGGTTCAGATGCAAGTTCATAAAATATCATTTTCAAACTTCATGAGTTAGGACCACCAACATGTGCCCTATAATTGTAGCATTAAATTCACACCCTACATGTACTCTTAAAAATCCAAGGTAAAATTTTGAAATTATGATCAGTCAAAGGTGGCACATATTTTCTTTTTTTTTTAATTTTCGCCATTGTATTTTGCTTATATTTGTATATCGCAAATGCATATCCATTTTTGCATCCAAACACTTCATATGTAAATTTAGCCTCATGAGACTGTATTATATTTTTTCAATATACAAACTTATATAAATTGTAAATGTATAATGTAAACATGGCAAAGTTCACTTAACTTCTTTAGAGTGTGAAATTGGTTTTTGCACATGAAAGTACATAATCCTTTAAAAAATATCATGGTTTGGTCTGGCTGAAAAAGGTCAAATTTCTCATGTGGCATGTACAGCACATGGTGTATTCTGGAATGCTGTTATCTGTGTTGATATGGTGATATACCACCCATGTTTCATTGGGCTGTTCCATTTAAAATCCACACCACCCCTGTGGAACATTTTTGAAATATATTCCACAGGGGGAGTATGAATTTCAAATGGAATAAACACATTAAAAGTGTTTGGCTTTTATAAGGCAGAAATTATATTGTCTTTTGTTCCAGCGTGCCTCAATGAAGTTCCAACTCACGCTTCATATAAGCATGC
The DNA here is from genome assembly GCF_039555335.1 of Amphiura filiformis. Lineage (NCBI taxonomy): Eukaryota > Metazoa > Echinodermata > Ophiuroidea > Amphilepidida > Amphiuridae > Amphiura > Amphiura filiformis. The sequence goes on from NC_092638.1 coordinate 56,851,996, forward strand.
GTTAGTCGCGCATGAAGCAATGCACAACTAGCAGAAGCATTGCGCCCAACAGCATGCACGCCATTCTATATCAATACACAGTGTAATGAGTCTTTAATTTTTCCGCATTATATAAGCCGAACAAACTTTAGCAGTTCCATTTGAAACTTACTCTCCCACTGTGGAAGATTCTGGTTGAATCTTTCTTAGAGGAGGCATGAAATTCAAATGGAGCTGCCTATAAATGAGTTCATTCCATTTGAAATTCATACTCTCCCTGTGAAAGATATTTCTGAAATCTTCCACAGAGGTAGTGCGGATTTTAAATGGAATAGCCCATTCCATTATCATTGAGGTAAGAAGTATTTTTAATTTTTTCTAAGAGCAGGTAGGGCAACTATTTGATTATATTTGCACATGTTCATACTGCATACTGTGAAAAATTCAGAAAGTTAGAAAAGGGCACTTTAAAGAAACTGGCCTATTAAGGCCTACAAAATTGTTTGATTGGCGTAATACGACCGACCCTAAAAGTAGGCCAGATCCTAGACTTTTTTTTTTTTTTTTGCCAAAAAAAAATGAAATAATAAAATTTACAGAAAAAAAAAAAAGAAAAAAAGTTCCAAGGCCTATATCAAATGCAATTTACAGCTTTAAAAGTAAAAAAAAACAAATCCCGACCTACCTACCCTAATTTTTTTTAATGTTACGCCAATCAAACAATTTTTAGGCCTAAAAATGGGAGTTATAGCACACTCAACAGGCACTCTCCATAAAACTCCATATAAACACCAGTTATAGAAAAGCAACCCATAACATAAAAATGCCCCTTTCTTTTTTGTCCAAATTTTATCTGGAATGTACGTAATGCCTTGTGATTGCTGCTTATGTAAATTCATTTATAAAATGTCGGCACCAGGCCAAGGAGTGATCACAATGATATACATATTAAAGCACACACAACATTCATTTGTGTCATAAATATATTTTAATTTTTTCTTTTGTACATAGTTGTATATTTTTATACAGCAACCATCACTGATAGTGTAAACTACTTGATGAATAAAAACAGTTAACACAGTTAACATTTATAATACATAATTATTGGTCGGCATGTTTATTTGTGAATGGGCTATTGTTTTGTCGAACAGAGTCTGTAGAAACTTGTTGTAAAATCTGACAACACAAAAGATATCATAGCTGTTTTTAATGTCCCAAACATAGCGACTGCTCCGTGCCAGAAAAGTGTAAAAGTGCAATAGCTGCCATATGTTGCTGCACGGTGTAGATTAGTACAATATACTGTGTGTAAACTACCAAATGTTCACAGGGCAGCTATTGCACTTACCCACTTCTGGCACTGAGCAGTTGATAATACCTTTGAATCCATACACCCCCTTTGGAAGACATAACCTTAATCTCTCACACAGGGAGTGTAGATTTCAATTGGAGTCACTCATTCAGGTAGCCTCCTCATTTGAAATCTGCACTCCCTGTGTGTGGAAGTTAAGGTCATGTCTTCCACAGGGGGTGTATGGAATTCAACTGGAATAGCCCAATGTTGGTGATCATTCAAGGCTGAAAAACAAAAACAAAGCTAACCAACTTGATGTGTTGTTTTCCACAGCATCTACCTTGAATGGGCGATGTCAGGTCAAATTTCTCAATTTAGAAATTTTAATATTAAATCAATTTGCCTAAAATCTTGTCCTGGATGGTCACAACATCGCCATGGCAACTGGTGGGTGATATGATATGGCTGATGTTATTGTATATCTTACACTCATACAGTTACACATCCTACCCTGGATGTTTGTCATGCCAACTGGTAATATCATTTCTGCCAACCAACAAAGTGAATTGAACATTCCACATACAATGTAAGACCATCACAACCAGGATCAGCTCCCTGAGTTTCGTATGGGTTACAACGAGACAATTAGCAGGAAGTTCCTTGTCCAGGGGAATTTCAAGCTAACTCAATTTTTCATGAGACCATACTATACCACCACCAGGGTTCGAACCTGTGACCTCTCGCACCATAGTCGAACGCCTTATCGATTGAGATAACTGAAATAGCCTCTGCACCCCAATTATTTCAAACTGTCTCTTATTATATATAAATAAAGATTAATTACAATCATGATAACTTTCATCACTACAAACAAGCCTCAAAATAAGCAGATCTGGACCAGGATCCACACGTTTGGGAAAAACAGCTCCTGGTCCTGTGATTGTCTAGCGAATCGAACCAGGAGTCATTTTAAAGGGATAAGAGTCATTTAAATTTCAATTGTACACATTAAATACAAAACCTACTTTAACAACCAGGCTCTATTTGAAAAAAATGTAGAGCCTGGTTCATATGATTTTGGTGTGGACCAGGAGCCAAAATGTTATGACCAGTGGGTAAATGGATCCTGGGTGCAAGCTTTATGTTGAAGCTTGACTACTTTGAATATATTGAAATATGCTTTGAATATTATAACACTACAAATATAAAGCACTGCTTTAATACAATTGGTTTAGTTGGACGGTGACCCTGAAATTTTCCATCATAAAAAGATTTTTAAAAAATCTTGGAACTACAGCAATAACAGGCAAAACTCACAATACTCCACTGAGTATAAATGTTGACACCACATACTTTGTTGTCATCACTCCGTATAGAGGAACTTGATATTGGAGAGCTGAGATTTTAAAGTCATATTAAATGTATAATCTTTTAAAATGAGTTTGGTCACTTTTTTTCAAACCTGGATTTTTTGCATATTTGTAATGTTTTTCACTATACTTGTGTCCCAACTTACACCTGATAAGCGCCCATGTCCCATTAAGTGCCCACCCAGGGTATTTTCAATTTGTTAAAGGATACCATAATGTTGAAGTGACAGATAGACGTCGATACAGTGAAATAGCTGGAGGACTACAAGTCCTGTGTAAACTAGCAATGCATTTTCTGCATCAGAAAAGCTATTAGAACGTCTCAGGACCCTTTTATAGCCTACATCAATTTTCTCTAATGAACGCCCCTTACGAAAAAATTAGATAAACCAGGTAAAAAATAAGCACCTACGCAAAATGACTTTGTTAAGTGCCCTGGTCGCTTATTGGAATGAATATGGTAAGCCAAATCCATTGTGTTTTCAGGACAACAGGGCTAGTTCGAAGTCATAATTATGACTTTAAATCCCCCATAGAACACCACAGTTAGGCAGCTAAGATAGTGAATGAATTTTCTTTCATTTTACATTTACCTCATGAGTTTGGCATAAAATGACCAGAAAAAAATTCCTGATAGTTGTTACTAAAAATATTTTAAAATATTTGTCAAAGAATAACTAAATTAAAATTTGACCAAAATTGTATATTTTGACCAAAATTGTGTGCATGTCAAGCGGAATAGCACATTAAAGCCTAAAGGGCTTTAATGTGCTATTCTGCTTGACATGCACACTCCCCTGATGAGGAAGATGACACTACTATCTCCATTCCAGTTTAATCCCCATGGGCATTTTGGCTCAATTTATGTTAAAATCCAGCTGATAAAAGTTGAATTTTACAAAATTTGATTTCTAATAAGAAAATTTCGATTGAAATTCCAAAATCTGGCATATTCTTTCACTGTTGTTGTATAAACATGTTGGATCTGGAATAGCTAATACTGTTGAATTTGGTTGAAATTCCTAAATCTGCCAGATTTGCAATAGCTGAAACTTGAATTTGGTTAGAATTCCACAATTTTCCTCAACGGGTGTGGTTCTCAAAATGGAATAGCTTCATGCTTCTTTATTAGGCGTCGTAAGTCACGGCTGTATCATTATAATGACATATTTTACATTTTTATCATTTTCATGAATTTTGGTATGAGTATATCTAGACAACATTATTCAAAATGACCAAATCAAATTTGACATGCACGTCCATAATCACAGAAAACCGTTGGGTAACAATTGTAATTTAACTTGCAGGGACTACTTTTAGGATTTCGGGAGCTACATGTATGTACCAAAATCCCCATTTACTTTGAGCCACAAGCCTCAAAATAGTTCTATTCAGGGGCTACTTTCTATAAAAAAAATGGCCCCATAATTCAATATTTGAGGGATATTTTCGGCATTTTCTAAGCCAAATCTGAGATCTCCCTCACCCCATCTAAACATCTCAAAAAAAGTAACTAACCCCCCTTAAATAATGACCCTTATTCAAAAACGGGTGATTGTATTACAAATCTGTAAATTGCGTTGGAAGCAGAATTTATATTTGCACATTTTGACACCTCATTTGCAGCAATTGACTAAATATTGACGTCACAGCGTACATTTAAATCAATGTAACCCAAGATTTGAAAGTTGCAGTAAATGATTTTGCATTTGAGTGTAATGGAAGGAAATCTGTGTAATGATATCTTGAGTGTTTTTGTATTGTAATAATTTGTATGTAAGTGCAACTTTCAAATCTGGACATCACTACATTAGATTGACTGGTGCTTTATTGTTTTCTGGGCTTGCGTATCAAATGAGGTGTCAAAATGCGCAGAAATAAATTCTGCTTCCAACACATTTTACAGATTTGTAATACAATAGCCCCTTTTTGAATAATGGCCATTATTTAAGGGGGGTTAGTTACTTTTTTTGAGATGATTATTTTGAGTGCTGCTTGGTAGACAATTCACACACAACCACAGTTTTGCCTGTTATTTCTGATGAAACCAAACAAAGCCGATGTCACCAGTCGCACGACCCATCCTTCCATCCGTCCAGCCAGCGTTCGTCTACTTTCGAGCAGTCAAATTGGGGCTTTCCGATTCGTCTTGAGACATCGTTATGAAGTCTGCAGAACCACTGAGATAGATTATGTCGACTACTTGTGTCTGGAGTATTGGTTTGTAATCTGAAAAAGAAGCAATTGTAACGGTAAATATGAGTTTGACTTCACTTACGATATGTTTGGATGCAAATAAAACAAGTTTTCCTGGGTACCCATGCTAGATCCGGGGTTCCTGGACTGGTTTTAAGTAAAAATATACCCCTATAGCGGACCAAATTTCTATCAAAACGTACCCCTAGCAAGACCAGATTTCTATAAAAAACATACCCCAAATGGAACTAGTTTTGCCAGGATTTTCGGTGAAAATCCTCCATATAAGACCAAGTGAACAAATTTGAAAGTCACATTTTGTTTTTACTTTTTTATTTATGGGCATGGAATCAGAAAATTTGATACCCCTTTGGAGACTATAAAAGCTAAATTTGATATCCCTAGCTAAATTTGATATCCCCTTTGCTCCTATAGAATCTGAGAGTCACAAAACTAGCGCTAGTCTTTGTTTTTGGATTAAGCATCTAGATACCTGCCTTCCTGGCCAGAATTCAAGTCCCCCTGCCCCTTAGATTTTACCTTCACTGCTCTTCAAGTGCATATGTAAAAGAGCTCATCAACATGATTTTAGTGATGAGTGTGATCGCATGATGATGAAAGACTGATCTTAAGAGCCCACACTTGCATGTTTCTGGCTACGATCAAAATTTTTGAGGCCAATTCTTGACCGTTTTTAACCAAATAAAGTTCCTTGCCCTCTCGGTATATTAATATTCCTCGATTTCACATATGAATTTGGCAACATTTGGATTGAAACTGACGGAGCCTTTCATAAAACATACACTAACAGCCCCACATCCATACATGGCACACGCTCACAACATTTCCCTTTTATTTTTTTAATAGTAAGATTATTGAGCTTACTTTTCACGCAAGTCTTCTGCACATACGTCGCATGGAAAAAACTTTGAAAACAAGTGAATGAATTGAGACATTTCCTTCTGTTGTGTTTGTGTTGGTTTGTTTGGGTAGTAGGCAGCCATTGTATGCAGAAATGACCAGGTGTTGCGACCAAGTTCCTCTCTGTCCAAGGGGCACTCTGGGTCTTCTTTGGAATCTTTCTTTTGCACACCCTGTAAAAAGTAAAACAAATAAATAAACTTAATTTTCATCTTTCAAAGGCCTTCAGGAATCAAACTTTTTTGTGATCAACAATACTGTATATTTTTACTTTTGATCAATTCTGGGCAGTTTAAAATTTTGTATACCGGCATATTCACATAAAGTAGGCCTACTACCATGTGTAATAAATATTTTTGCAAATATATTTTATTATTCCAGTGGACGGTTGAAGATCTAGCCCGAGAAGCCTAGCTTCGAATTTGCTTACTCAGAGGGCTTAAAAAAGTTTGTATTGCCCTTAAGGGGTACTACATGTACACCCCTGTGGTAAATTTGTGACTATTTTTGCATTTTTCTCAAAAAATGATAACACACTGGTAACAAAAGTTATGTATATTATTGGGGCAAGGAAACCAAGAACTACACTGAAATTTCAGTGACTCATGACAAGCGGTTCAGTATATATGATAGGAAATGAGGTACATACTAGTTGTACCTTATTTCTTATTGTAAATAACGAATCGCTTGTCTTGGGTCACTGAAATTCCAGTGTAGTAATTGGATTCCTTGCCCCTATCATATACATAACTTTTGTTACCACTGTGTTATTAGTTTTTGAGAAAAATGCAAAAATAGACACAAATTTATCGAGGGGTGTAGTACCCCCTTAAAGCTCCAAAAGTCTGGATCGGTCAGTCAGTATTTTTTAAATATTTTACTACATACATGTAGTAATTAGTATATACAATTTATTAAAACGTTCACTACAAAATACGATGGTAAACTACGATTTACAAGGTATTCAAACTGTTTTTATATAGATCAGTTGTGTGCCCATGAATTACAAATTGGCAAAACAGTTTGTGTATTTTATACCAAAAATAAGAAAATTCAATGAAGAAAAAAAAGCACCCTATATTTCCAGATTTTAGGGTACCGTAGGTCAAAATTGACCATACAAATTTTTTTTTTTTTTCTGCCTAGCTTCACATTTGATGCTAGAGTACACGGATAGATAGATTTCTCGATCAACTTCTTCTTAATTGCTTAATTTCTGGGTATTCTGCTGCTGCTTTTTACATGTACAAAGTGTAAAGGATGATTTTGTGATCCTTGCATTTCTTTTTAGGACATTTTCAGTAGATATTTACCAAAATTTCAGTCGATTTCGATTTTTGCGTTTTGAGTTATGCATGATTACCGTATTTGATTACTGTAAAGGAGAAATTTTCGCGAGGTTTTTATTTTAGCTTAATTTCATGAGTGGGACGTAAAATTGCGAAAATAAAAACTCGCGAACCTTTTGCATTACGTTTCTATTGTATCAATATCAAAACGTGAAATTTAATTCTCGTGCAATTGACAAAATCTTCAAAATATTGACTTTTACAGCATGTGTATTTCACTGATCCATATTAAAAAGCCATTGACTGTTGTAATTTCATTCTGGTATATACCAGAACGAAATTCAAATTTGACGATATTTTTGCTATAAAACCATCTGCAAGAAATGTTTGGTAGTCATTATGTAGCCCGAGGTTTTCAAACTTTTTTTGAGAAAAGTGGGGGATGAGGCTGCCTTTGCGGATCATGAAATGCCCTTTTGATTTACAAAAAAAAAAAAAACTCAACTGAATTTCTGTAAAGTATTTCTTTCTACGGCCCATCATTTTCTTTATAAATACTAGCATGACTAGAGTATTGATGATGAAACTGCCATTGCACTCAATGCAACATGCAATGTCGCAGGCATATTACGCAATTCCACGCGTTATGTGTTGCGCTACTGCCATTGGCATTAGACTCGCTTGCCAGTCCTATATTATACGCCGTACCTATGTATATTGAGGACTGGCTTACGCCATTTTGGATGTCAATGGAAAATACACACTTAACGATTTGCGCCGGTTAGAAACTTGAAAAAAAATCTTTAAAATTTCATCAATGTATATAAAAGTGGTACCAACCAAATTGTGCTTGCTAATTTAAGACTCGGTTGAAACAAAATTAAGGATCGAAAGCATTTTAGTGTCCAAAAAGGCAAAATTATCGTCAAAGTTCTGCCTAAATCGGCACCCTTGCGAAGGGTTCAGAATTCGAATCGGGAACGAAAATATTCGATCTTTGCGATCAAAAACACAAAATTACAACTTTAAACATACTATTGGCAAAAGACATTATTATAGGTATGCTAGGTGAATTCAAAATTTGCCATCAAACTGCATCATTTTATATATCAAATCAAAGCCCTTGAGTAAACAAAGCCAAAACTGAAAACCATTTTTTCATAGCACTTTCCGTAGCAAAGTTACATCTTGTCAAAGATTGACTTTCATCAAAAAGTTTCAGCTAGCAAAATTCCCCAAAACGGCATTTCAGGGGTGTTTCTAGATCTTAGTCTCATTAGGCCGTATAAAATTAATATTTTGGTTCTCGTCCAGAGGATTTTCATGAATTGATGAGGGAGGAGGTGTTTTTTTTTTTTTTTTTTTTTTTCAGTGTAAAATCAGCATTGTCTGTAGTTTTCGGTCTTTTCCAACAGTGCTCGAGGAAACGATGAGGCACTTTTTTTTTTTTCAAATGTGAGATTCTGAGGTATAAACCCCTAGAGTACCACAAAAGACTTGGAAGTGGTCCTTGTTCTCTAATAAACTTATTTATATATGTATGAAAAATTCATAAAACAATCCAAAGTCTAAAATAATTGAAAAATCTAAAAAAAAAAAAAAAAAATCTGACAAATCCCAGAAATTGAGGAGGGAGGGGCGAGAACCAAAACATTAATTTTATACGGCCTTATGATACTTGATAGCAGCTTTTTTTAATGGAACTGCTATCCAAATCCCTCTAAAATTCCATGTGCGAGTGACTTATCACCATAAAAAATCATATATTTGGGTCAAGTGAAGTATAGAAAACATATGTACGTTTCCTTCTTCGGCCAGTTGTTTTAAATTTCTATGTAAATATGCATTGACATTGTCGGCGAATTTGGCTGACTAGCAAATGTGTTAACTAAGGTTTGCCTGGGTTACCTAATTATTACCAAACAATACAGAATTTATAGAATAGAAAATTTGACATCATTTTCTCAAAATATTGAAAAAATTTGCTCACTAGACATCGAAAAAGTACGCAATCCAATTCCCGTTCAAACGCGTGGGAAACTGAAAGTGCGATAATCGTGACTAATTGGCATTGCATCATGCATCATGACTTGACTTGTACTTGCTGGTTGCCTGGTACGGTAAGCTTAAAAAGAAAATCCAATATACTCACTGCCATAGCTGCTAATCCTGCCGGCATAACTAGTCCTTGGGCTTTTGCGTAAGACTTGAAATCTGTACATGCTCTGCATGGCTTCTTTTGCTCTGTCTGATGCTCGCCGTATCGTTTTGGACGATTTTGTGTAGACGATTTATCTCCATGTTTTCTTTCTGTGGGCGCTGCCATTTTGTTATTGCTATGGTCGTTGGTGGCGTACTTTCTATAATAAATTTCATAAATATTTAATTACTGAATAATCCCGAAATATCAAAGACTAAAATTATCCTTGCTTCATCATTATCTTATTTAAAGAAATAAAGTAATATATTTGCCGGTGATCTATCCCTTAAAGCGCAGAAATAAAGGGAATTCCGTGTTGTAAAATTTGGCTACGTCATAGGTCAAGGGTCATTCGAGGGGGTTTCCCAAGAAAATAATGATTGTTTTCCGATTCAGGAATTACTTGGACGCGTCGAAGATACGGTAATATTGTATTTATTTTAATTCATAACATCAATATAGTAATCAGGAAAACTTTGAGTATGAAATATTGATAAGAGGTAGGGCTAGCTAGGACTAGAACTGATTTTCTGTGTCGTTTTACGTCCAGTCCACTCCACGCCCTGCCTGCGCCTTGTGTTGCATGTTCAATCCAATCTCAAGATGACATCACTGCTCTTCACCAAGACCTCACCAACCTTCAGGAGTGGGAGAAGAAGTGGTTAATGCAATTCAACGCTGACAAATGCGAAGTTCTCAGAATCTCCAACAAGCGAAGTAACATCTTGGGTGCAACCCCGTACTCAATCCATGGGACTGCACTCCGAACTGTTGATGAGGCAAAGTATCTGGGTGTCACTATCCACCGTAACCTCAGCTGGAAGCCGCATGTTCAGAACATCTGCAACAAAAGCAACAGCACCCTTGGCTTTCTCCGCCGCAATCTGAGGAAATGTTCCCCAAAGATCAAGGAACTGGCCTACAAGACATATGTTCGTCCCACACTGGAATATTCATCTACGGTGTGGGATCCACATCATGCAGGACCTGATTGCCCAGATTGACATGGTCCAGCGGCGTGCTGCTAGGTTTGTGACGGCCGACTACAACCAACAGAGCAGCGTAACCCAGATGCTACAAAGTCTACAATGGCAGACACTCTATGAGCGTAGGGGCCCACAGCAAAATCATCATGCTGTACAGGATAGTACATGGTCTTGCCGCCATTCCTGCTGCTCCACCATACTTGTTCCCATCTTCATCAGACCAGACTAGAGGCCACAACCAACAGTTCAAACAACAACACTGCAGAATCCTGTCTTATCAACACAGTTTCTTCCCAAGTGCCATCTGTATCTGGAATTCTCTACCAATCACTGTGGTGTCAGCTCAGTCACTGGATATTCTCCGGAACCGTCTGGGACCACTCACCCTCCGATAGTCTGCCACAGGGTCATCTTTTTACTTGCACCATGTTTTTAGTTATCTGCACATTTCGTTGAAATTTGTTCCCGTGACCAAGCACCTTTTGCACCCAAGTACGACTATACTCCACTACGGAGGGATGTACTCAATGGAAGAAGAAGAAGAGGTTCAATGTCAATGATGACTGATGACGTGATGTTGACACTGTCACTGCTAGTACTAGTAGTAGTATAGAAAAATTATCAAATTCGTGGACATCGTGGAACATACTCTTTGCATGGCTGTGCGTAGTAAGCAGTTGTACGCAGATAGCCTCGCAAATATGGACGCGTAGAGTAGCGTTGTACTAGACTCGCTGTAATGCCAGTCCTATATACGCCGTACCTATGTATATTGAGGACTGGCTTACGCCATTTTGGATGTCAATGGGAAATACACACTTAACAATTTGCGCCGGTTTGAAACTTGAAAAGAAATCGTTAAAATTTCATCAATGTATATAAAAGTGGTACCAACCATATTGTGCTTGCTAATTTAAGACTCGGTTGCAACAAAATTAAGGATCGAAAGCATTTTAGTGTCCAAAAGGCAAAATTATCGTCAAAGTTCTGCGAAATCGGCACCCTTGCGAAGGGTTCAGAATTGAATCGGAGCGAAAATATCCGATCTTTGCGATCAAAAACACATAATTACAACTTTAAACATACTATTGGCAAAAGACATTATTACCAAACAATACAGAACAGAAAATTTGACATCATTTTCTCAAAATATTGAAAAAATTTGCTCACTAGACATCGAAAAGTACGCAATCCAATTCCCGTTCAAACGCGGGGGGAAACTGAAAGTGCGATAATCGTGACTACGTTGTACGCGCCTGTAGTTAGCATGATTAGTCGCGGAGTAACAAGCGTAGTTGAATGTTCCACGATGTACACGAATTTAATATTTTTTCTATAGTGCTATACATGGATCGGATCCATGGGTTCCTACAGTCACCCATGGAAAACAGGGTACTGAAAAGTAGTACACCATGTCCATATGGGCCAAGAGATGGTTTGTTTACATGGCAATCATTCCTTCAGAATAGGCAATACAGATTCCAAACATATAAAACTTACCTCATATCAGTTTTAGTTGCCCCTAGGCCTAATAACTTTCATACCAAAATCAAGGAAAACATGGTTTTGAAATTGCAAAATATTTTAAACAAGAAAATCAGAAAGGTTATATCTGGTCATTTGCAGTAGGCCACTTCAGGTAATCAATATTGGCACTTGAATTGCATGACTCAGTGACTTTCTGCTCATTGTAAGAGTGATAGTGTTGTAAACTTGATTGCATAACATTAAGATTGCCAACTGACATCCTTTGTATTTGAGTTGTCTGTTGATGGTATTAGATGGATGTAAACATTACACAAAATGTCAACAAAACATGCTACTGCAGAACTCTATGCCTGTATGTGTGTGTCTGAGGGCCGATCAGAGGGCTGATGACACACATTCGATGGGTGTGCTAGTAGTGCTATAAACTAAAAAGGTCCTGACCTAAAGAAGGAAAAATCAACCTAAGATTAAACTCCTACCACAATGGGGAATTATCTCTTCACTCCTTTGTGTCTCAATTCAACTTAGGGGAAGTTAAGTCACTACATGTAAAGAATTGAATTTAGGGCACTTCTTAGGACACCACTTCACTTAACAAGGCAATCACTTCACTTTTAGGACAGCCACTTCACAGTGGGTTTCCTGGGTGTGAAGTGGTTCCATTATTATGTGAAGTGGGTGTCCTAAAAAGTGCCCTAAATTCAATTCTTTAGTGACCTAATTTCACCTAAGTTGAATTGAGGCACAAAGGAGTGAGTTTAATCTTAGGTTGATTTTTCCTTCTTAGGACCTTTTTAGTTAGCAGTGATGACTTGTTCCACAAGTTGTTATGACATGATGAACTGAACATGTGAACATTCAACATTAAACATACCCATAAACGTACATACATCACAGAATTAGAGAAGGAGAACCAGGACTCCCATACCGCGTCTTGGTACTCGCGTGCAGGTCGCATCAAGTGCGTCTCTCAATGTGCCCATCAATCATCCATGTATGTTGCGCTTGCATGACAAATGCCTCAAGCGCATTCCGAGGAAAACCGAATACCCTCAATTTGTGCTCCATGTCTGTATCAAGATGGCGGTCAAGTCCCGATTCTCCATCTTTAAAGTTTAATTCTGTGACATACAAACAATACATACATACTCAGTCACTTTGTTTCGTTGATTATCACTTTAGCAAAAAGTGATAATTACTGGTGATAACTTTTAAAATTATCAATTTGGTATTGTTTCGTTTCGTTTCGGTGAATATAATAAGGCGATTATACTTGTATGTAGCTACACTTGTTCCCACGGAAGAACAGCACTCTCTTGCTTGTGGTGAGCACAGCAATTCGAAGTATTGCTGCGTGGTAAGGCGAATCTATTTCGTAACTGTGAATGTATGGTTGCTTTTTGCTCCAGATGTTCAAAATGTGACATAAAGGCGTGTGAAAGTCGATTCGAGTTTATCGTCCCCCGCCAGCGTCACTTTTGGAAACCAAAAACACCAGCGTCAAATTTTCAAAATGCCAAAATAATTCATTATTTTCAAAGTATCAGTGTTTTCACCAGTTTTAGCAATTGGAAACATATATTTTTGTTTGTAAAACATATAAATTCATAACTTGGAAGCAAAACCAGGCTCTTTTCTAATTTTTCTAGTCCCTACCCATATAAAAACCTGTTTATAAATAACATGTATGTATGTGGCTTTAAATCAACACGCATTTTAGGTCAATAATGAAATCTGATGAAATAATGAAAAATGAAAAATGAAAAAGTCACCTCACCAACCCGGGAAAAAAAAGGGACGATAAACTCGGAATTGACTTTCATTGGCCTAATGTAACATTTCTGAAAATGTATACTTTTATATACTTCTCATCATTACATTCAGAGATACAGTAATGAAAAACATTATCTAAATCACATTCTTAGTCAGTGGGAGTGGTCTATTACGTAGACACATAATCTGATTGACCAATCACATGATTTTGGGCGCCGTCTATCAGGCCGTAGATGACCCCACATCATCATGAGTGTTGATAACGCGTAGCACGCTCATAGGTGCGCGTATATGTATCACGTTGTATGCATAGACACAGTGCAGAATACTCGCACACGCTAGCAGTACGCGAAAACAAAAGATGTGAAGTTTCATTCATTTTAGAAAAAAGGGGAGTTTTTATGACGGTAACTTAATTTAATGAGAATAAACGATAGGAATTTTTATTTTGACTATCCTATACCTATGATAGACAACATGCATGTTTAATATTATTATCGTAGTGGATGCCCACTACCGGTACTCAAAATATTGGACCTGCCTCTCGTCTATCACACGGTAGAGGATAGTCAAAATAAAAATTCCTATCGTTTATTCTCTAAACATTTGATATCACTTACATCATATATAGCCAATGTCTAAAAGTTATTTATCCAAAATTAGGGTCAAAGGTCATTAAAAGGGCATTTCGTGATCCACAGCCTCATCCCCCCACTTTTCTCAAAAAAAGTTGAGATTTTTATATCACTGGAATACTCTGGCTACATAATGTTTCTGTACAAAATATTTCTTGCAGATTAATTTGTTTAGCAAAGATATCGCGAAATTTGAATTTCGTTCTGGTGTACCAGAACGAAATTACAACGTATTGTCTATGGAGCAGTGTAATACACATAATCATGCATAACTCGGTAACGCAAAATCGGAATCAACTGAAATTTTGGGTATATGCTTTTTCTTGGATATGTACTGAAAAATGTCATAAAAAAAGGATGCTAGGATCACGAAATACTCCTTTAAGTGCCATTTATTATAAAAAAAATATATTTGTATTTCTCCAGATCATCACAACCAATTGCAAGCATCATCTCCATGGATAAATTCAGAAGGTAGCAGTCACTAAACTGAAGTAGTACAGAGAATTAGGCCGCATACATGTACTTTATGTCAAGAGTGATCAAGTGTACAAAGCATCATGGGTAATTTATTTGGACGGAAAAAAGGAGTCAAGGGTCACTGAGCAAGATAAGGCTGTACTGGTAAGTATATCATAAAACACAAGGTAAATTTGATAGTATGTCTATAATTAAAAGTGTACTATATGCCAAAGCCTTTTTGCCTTTTTGTTAAAATAAAAATAAAAAGACATTAAAAAAATGAATTTCTTGATTTTCAAGAGGACTATGCGCACGATTTTACTAACACGTGCGGCAGCTTTGAGACACAGGATTTATTTAAGATGCCTTATGAATAAATTACAAAAATGTCTCTTGTTTTATCTTCACCAGCAATTGAAACAACAGAGAGATAAGATGAAGCAATATCAGAAGAAGATTGAACTGAATCTGGAGAAGGAAGAGAGGTTGCCAAGAAGTTATTAAAAGATGGAAAGAAAGAGTAAGTCCTATACATTTAGGGATTCAATCATGTTTTACCGTTGTTCATCACCGATTAACAACGATGCGTCTGCGTCGTCTGCGTGGTTTACATCGCGAGGGCAGCATTAGCTGCCCGGCGAAGTAAATAAACGCAGACGCCGCTGACGCAGTTGTTAATCGGTGATGAACAACGATGAAACATGATTGAATCCTAACGAAAAACAAGCTAAAGATCGTCTAATTTACATGATTCTTTCATTCGGAATACCTGTTTGTCATTGCCACTCAACCTTACAAGAAAAACAATGATTTCTCTGTTGATATCAGCGGTAATGTTTAGCTGTTACTTTACGTGTTTACGCATAAGTTCCAGGCATGACGCGCTCACGCGTCATGCGCTCACGCGTAACGCGTGAATGTTACGCTTTGTTATCCACCACTTGAAAAGGATTTAGCCAAAGCAATAGGTAGAAGCTTTTTATCCTCTTCAGCAATAGGATTATTGATTGGTTTAAACAGTGTTTGATGAGATACTTGTCGCACCGAATTGAGATACCCATGAATACGACCTTCACACATATTTTGCACCGTAATTCAGAATACAATTTGCTGAGTTTACCGGCTCATTCGTAGTGTCCAGTCACATATATCAGGAGAAGATATTTAAATCTGTATAGAACTGAAAAGCTGTCTCAGATAAGTAACTAAAGAAGTTAAATTGGAATCCTAAAACTAATCAACTGGACTCACTTTTATTTTGAGAGGGTATCGCACCTTATCCTATGTGCATCTTTACCACCATCAAAATGGAGATTTTGGAAACAGGTGAAAGGTCATATTATTATATCAACTGTCCACCCACCTTTAAAATGATCAAAATTAAGAGCTCTTGAACATAATTTTTTAGAAGTAGCTCTATACCTCAAAAAATAGATTTGTCTGATATTTTGTGCAATGATGCATGTTAGGGTGTTGACTACTTGTGTGACTAAAAAAAAATTCAAAAATCGGCTCGTTGCCATGGAAACGGCCAAAACCCAGATTCTGTCATTTTGGGCTAAATTGGCAGTGAAATTAGTAAAAAAACATGTTATTTCAAGTGTTCGCTGCACCTAAGCCATATAATGCTGGTACATTACATTAAGTTCATGTAAAAGGACATCTATTCATCTGATGATCAGCATATTTAGAGGTCAATAAGTTATTCTTAAAGAATGCGTGCAGAGCCATTCTGTCAGGTGTATTTTCACTTTTTCATAAAATGTCATTTTAGCACCTAAAATATCATCATGAAAATCAACAACCCGGTGTTGCCAGGATTTTGTCCATTCTAGTGTGAGTAGTACAAGCTAGGTACTTTACATTTTAGTAAAAATCAGCTTGGGCAAATGTTACTTCTAAATACAGTGTTGCCAGAAAAACTGGTATTTTTGCAAATTGACATTTTGTCAAATTACGCCTTTTTGTCACAATTATGTGCATTTTGACAAATATTTTCCTTCCAGGTGAATCCAAACAACACTTTTTCGTCTTTGTAAATATCTAAACACTGAAAATTCAAAACTAGTGTTGCCAGAATTCTTGATAAAACACCCAATATTAGTATTTTACTGATAGTATGATTTGTTGTAGATGGTTTGGTTTAGGAAATGATTATTTCTAATTTCCATACATCGAATGTACATACATGTAGTATAGATTGTTATATGAATGTTTAAACACTTGAGCACAAAGTGTTGCCAGAATTCTTGATAAAACACCCAAAATCATAATGCCACGATCCAGTCCTCTCACGCTAAAGTTGACAACATCAAAATTTGGTTGACTATCATCAATAGCTTGTCCTAAAAAGCGTTTTCAAATTTTGAAAACCCCACGGTTCTAGTATTATCTAGTGCAAAGTTATAGTCAGGGTAATTATGGGTATTAATTTTGTTCTTTGTTTTCTATTGAATTTTGAGCTGGTCACTCAAGCCTTACTGGACTGGATCAATAATAATCAAAAATATTGATATCAATTTCAGCAATAATTAAAAAATATATAAATATCGTTATCAATAATAAACAAATATATTATCATCAATATCAAAAATATTAACATCAATAATATCAATAATAATCAAAAATATTAATATTAATATCAATAATAATCAAAAATATTAATATTAATATCAAAAATAATCAAAAATATAAATATCAATATCAATAATAATCAAAACTATTAATATCGATATCAATAATAATGAGAAATATTAATATCAAAATCAGTAATGATCAAATATATTAACATCAATATCAATAATAATCAAAAATATTAATATCGATATCAATAATATTAATATGAATATGAATAATAATCAAAATATAAATATCAATATCAATATTAATCAAAAATATTAATATCAATATCAATAATAATCAAAAATATTGATATCAATTTCAGTAATAATTAAAAAATATATATATATAAATATCGTTATCAATAATAATCAAAAATATTATCATCAATATCAAAAATAAACAAAAATATTAACATCAATAATATCAATAATATTCAAAAATATTAACATCAATATCAATAATTATCAAAAATATTAATATTAATATCAAAAATATAAATATCAATTTAAATAATAATCAAGAATATTAATATCAATATCAATAATAATCAACATCAATATCAATAATAATCAAAAATATTAATATCGATATCAATAATAATCAAAAATATGAATATGAATAATTATCAAAAATATTAATGTTAATATCAAAAATAATCAAAAATATAAATATCAATTTAAATAATAATCAAGAATATTAATATCAATATCAATAATAATCAAAAATATTAACATCAATATCAATAATAATCAAAAATATATATTAATATCAATATCAATAATAATCAAAAATATTAATATAAATATCAATTTTAAAATATTAAGATACCACTCCAAGATTTCTTATTCGTCATAAAAAAATGTGCGCATTTACGCCCCGACCTAAACTAATCATAGATCCATCCTTTGCGCTCATATTAGTGTACTGTTTACCAGCACCTTACCTGGGGTAGGACCGGCTGTCAACGATGACCATAGAGGGGGTGTTGGTGAGGGCCACTAATGGTTTCTACAGTAAAATAAATTATTTTCATTTCGCGCATTTTTTGTAGAATTTTAGCCGAAAATCAATTTTGCCAATACTTTTGTACATAGCTGAAATTTTCCAAATTTGCATGGGCGCCCTCACATTATGACGTCATCGCGACATTATGAGAGGAATGTATGTACCTATTGGTATCACTAGGGTAGAGGAGACCCATAGTTATACATTGATTCCAAATATAACGGCATATGACGTTTATAATTGAAAATTAGGGGGTTGCAACCCCCTTCGTAGTCCGTTTTACAAAATATGGCTCAGTAGGCCTAGTTCTAGGGTTAATGTTAATATTTTTGATGATTGTTGATATTTGACTGATGTTATTATTAATATTATTGATGATAGTAAACCAAATTGATGTTAATTCTTTTGATTATTATTTATATTGATATTAATATTTTTGATTATTATTGATAATGATGTTAATAGGCCTACATTGATATTATTATTAATATTGATGATAGTAAAAAAAATTGACGTTGGATCGTGGCACATATAAATATAGGCCTATATATGATTTTGGGTGTTTTATCAAGAATTCTGGCAACACTTACTTTGTGCTCAGGTGTTTAAACATTCATATAACAATCTATACTATGTACATTCGATGTATGAAAATGAGAAATAAGCATTTCCTAACCAAACCATCAACACAAAATCACTAAATTGCTAATATAGGGTGTTTTATCAAGAATTCTGGCAACATTAATTTTGAATTTTCAGTATTTAGATATTTACAAAGACGAAAAAGTGTTGTTTGGATTCAACTTGAAGGAAAATATTTGTCAAAATGCACAAAATTGTGACAAAAAGGCGTAATTTGACAAAATGTCAATTTGCAAAAATACCGGTTTTTCTGGCAACACTGTATTTAGAAGTAACATTTGCCCAAGCTGATTTTTACTAAAATGTAAAGTACCTAGCTTGTACTACCCACACTAGAATGGACAAAATCCTGGCAACACCGGGTTGTTGATTTTCATGATGATATTTTAGGTGCTAAAATGACATTTTATGAAAAAGTGAAAATACACCTGACAGAATGGCTCTGCACGTACCCTTAAGAATAACTTATGACTTCTAAATATGCTGGTCATCAGATGAATAGATGTCCTTTTACATGAACTTAATGTAATGTACCAGCATTATATGGCTTAGGTGCAGAGAACACTTGAAATAACATGTTTTTTTAACTAATTTCACTGCCAATTTGGCCCAAAATGACAGAATCTGGGTTTTGGCCGTTTCCATGGCAACGAGCCGATTTTTGAATTTTTTAGTCACACAAGTAGTCAACACCCTAACATGCATCATTGCACAAAATATCAGAAAAATCTATTTTTTGAGGTATAGAGCCACTTCTAAAAAATTATGTTCAAGAGCTCTTAAGAATCAACTGTCCACCCACCTTTAAAATGATCAAAATTAAGAATCAACTGTTCACCCACCTTTAAAATGATCAAAATGAAGAAACAGCTTGTCACAATGTCTTTGTCCATTATCAAAATAAAGAATCAACTACTGTCCACCCACCTTTAAAATGATCAAAATTAAGAATCAACTCTCCACCCACCTTTAAAATGATCAAAATTAAGAATCAGCTTGTCACAACGTCTTTTTGTCCATCCAATTGATATTTACAGGAGAGCATTGTCACTGCTAAAGAAGAAGAGATACCAGGAGCAGCTTTTACAGAAGACAGATACACAGCTAGAGAATCTTGAGCACATGGTACAAGAGATTGAATTTGCACAAGTAGAGGCACAGGTTGTTGCGGGATTGAAAACTGGTAATGAGTGTCTCAATAAAATGCACCAGGTAAGTGATTTTATTTTGGGGGCTACTTTTGAAAAAAAATGCCTTTGTACTTTAACTTTAGAGAACTACTTTCAGGATATTGAGAGCTATTAAAATGGCTATAATTCCCAATTATTGAAATAGTTTCCTTTTTTTTTATGACATGGCATAATTGGGCATCAACAGCAAAGACAAAAAAATCATTTTGAAGCTGCTAACGAGGAAGCACCCAGAAAGCGTTTAACCTCCCTGCTGAAGCTGGCCCTTGATCTAGTGGCTGGAATTTGGGCAAAAAGAGAATTCCATAATTGGGCTGTAGATGGTAGAAATGATCTTTCATGGCTGACAAGCAGAGGTTGATTAAATGTAAGCCCAGAATACATTGCAGCCACTGACAGCATGTTTGAGAAACACATGGTTATTTTCAGAAAACATCTTGCTGGGCTCCTGCTGTGCATGGTCAAGGTTGTTATACAACAAGATATGATATGGGTCTGCATGCATGCATGTGCAAGAAAACTTTGCTGGTTCCACCTCCTTTTCCCAAGCATTTAAAATATCTAAAATTGTTTTAAAAACACACGACTTTTTAACTTTCTTGGTAGCAATGTATCAACAAACATTACCCACCCAATTATCAATTCAAAACATAAAAGTCGCGATGAATATTCCATCAAAACTACTGGTTCTTATTTTGCACATAAATTTGAATGTGAAATGGTGTTGAAATGGCTCCTTTATTACATTGCACCTAATATCATACTGCATGCTGGGATTACATTGAATCAACCTCTGGCTGACAAGGTTTGATCTTGGGACTTTCACTGCTAGGTCATGAGATCTCACAGACCGTCGCAACCTAGGGTCATGAACATGGATGTCTGGCATGAGCTGGCATATAACAACCAGGGGCTACTCTCTATTAAGAATAGCCCCATAATTTAATTTTGAGGACCTTTTTGACATTTTCATGGGAAAATTGCCCTTTGCCCATGTCTACTTTAAAACCCTGGATCAGAGTTGAAGGACTTAACTTTTTCTATATTATAGTGGAGCAACTTTGGGCTGTAATTTTTGAGAAAAATGTCATCATCGGTATTGCTGAAAACTTTTGCATGTAAACATTAGTACACTTTTCATATCAAAAAGTAAAACTTTTGGTCAAAATTGCTGGAAAATACATTTTCCGTCAAAACCTTATCACGACTGTGTAATTAGACTTTTTTGCTCACATATTTTTCTTGGCCATTTTATCTGCTTTTTCTACAGTAAATATTGAGCTCATACATTGTTTAGTTTTACAATTATCTATTTTAATAGTTGCCATTTTGGTAAAAATCATAAAAAATGCATTATCAAAAAGAGCCGTAAAACAATGTTCAATTCTATCCCTCACATTTGGATTCTAGAGAGTTTCAGCTTCTGAGAGAGAATATTTACTTCAGAACTTTAAATCTAGCCGTTTTTGATAAACCTTAGGCCTAAAAAATGGGTTTGTTTTGCCCCTTTCGACTGACCCAAAAATCTGACAAAATAGGGTCGCATGTTTTTCCATATTTGAATTTTTATACATTTGGTATGAAATTGTCAAAATGTTTTGCCTGTTTGTAATCCTGACTGACAATTCTAATATGTGACACGATCAAGGGAAATGAGTCGGATGTCGCTAATATTGATTTTGAGATATTGGCAAAGAAAGTGTTAAAATTCTTTTGTTTTATATTATTTTCAGGGAGTGATAAATTGACATAACTTTGCAAAGAAAAGTCGTATCAACATGGGGTTTACTGTTTCTGAAAGCTCTAAATGTACTCTTTATTAACATATATGTAAAACTCATTTTCAACCAGGGTCGACATGTGACTCATTCCCCTTGATAATGTCACATACATGTATCCCATATGTATTCAAAAACAAACCTGGCATATCTTATAAATCATTGTTTACCATCATATTTTGTGATGAACTTGCATTTTTTAACATTGTTTAGTGGTAAAAAAATTTTTACCGACTGACTCTTGACTTTGGAGTTTTAAGGGCAATACAAACTTTTTTAGGCCTTATTGTAGGATGGTATTGATTTAATATACTTACTCTTATTTTGTATTTTGTCATAGATGCTGTCATTAGAGGATGTAGAGACGATAATGGATGAAACCAAGGAAGGAATTGAATACCAAAGGGTAAGAAATAGAATTGATGTGAATTTATTTCCACATGCATGACTGACTGCCTTCATGTGTGTCAGCTTGTGTAACTTTTGCAGGTAGTTTCAGTGTTTTGACTTATACACTCATGATGAGAACGGAACAGTAATTTTCTGATTTACAGCGCCATCCATTAGATTTATTTCTAGCTAAATGGCACTTTACAAATGCTTCAATTTTGTTTTTATTTCTATTTCTATTGCTAAAAAAAACAAAAACAAAATGATAGAGAAACAAAACCACAAGAGATTAGAAGTAGAAAGATTAAAACATTCAACTACACTCACCAGGTTATTTTCCCAAATTCAGAACCAGCTGGTTTCTTCTTCAGTAGGTATAATTGAAGACCAAATTAAAAAGACTAGTTTGCATCTGACGTCCTGTCAACCAGACCAAAAATGCCGTACTGCGCAGGTCAGCAACCAATCACGCCGCGCAGTTGCCCTGATGTCAGGCGCAAACTAGTCTTTTTAATTTGGTCTTCAATTATAATGGTGTGTGAGATGCTGAGATCAGTGTTTCTAGAAGATCTACTAAAGTTGCCAGTTGGTTTCACTGATTTCAGTAAACTGTTATAAAGAGATTTTTTGTCCTTCTGTAGGAGATTGATGAGATGTTATCAGGTGGTCTTACAGACGAAGATGAAGAAGCTGTTCTTGCAGAACTTGAAGCCCTCACCAAAGGAGACGTTGTACAACTACCGTCAGTGCCTGATAACGAGCTGCCAGAAATTGGTAAGATTGGACAGATCACTGATGCAATTAAGCAAAATGAGGCCAAGTAAAAACTAAATTTTAAAGGTTTTTAACACAAGTCTCTACATACATAAATAATATAAGGAGTGAACAAAATTCACTAACCACCCAGGATTTGAACCTGGGACCTTCGCATTACTGAACCGATGCTCTACCAACTGAACTAATGAGTCAGATGAAAACAAGCAGTGATGTTAAAGGTCCATTCAGTGATTTGTTCATCCGGACGATTGTCAAAATCATCAAAATTTGCTAATATAGCCTGTATAGTGGTTCAGCCAAAAGCCTTGTATTTAAGACAAAATAAAACATTTTACATGAATCTGATTTATATACTGACAGTATATAAATTAGCTACATGTCTTTGAATGGGACTTCAACTTCGTCAACACTGTTGCTTTCTTTGTTTTTTGCCACATTTTTCATTTCAAAAATACCAAATGACAATTTGAATGACTTCTCCTTAAGAAACTTGTCATCTTCAGTCGACATCTGCATGGAGAGAATTCAAGGTTTTCATAGCATTCTACCTGTCAGAGACTATGATTGTAATAGATTGATATCCTAGACTTTGAGTGCTTTGGATCTGGAAAGCTAAGACTGCCCCAAACCTTTCACATTAAAAACTAATTAATTATGTTATCCTCAATTCACGGTATGACACTTAACGCACGATAATTTCCCGTACCATACCTCCGCTTCACATAATAACTAATAAAATCAGGTTTGAAAATATCAATTAAATTCATTCAAAAAGAATGTACATGGCTTTAAAATGAATTGGGCAGAAAGCAAAGCATGTGACAAATTGGTGCAGCGCCAAAGTAAGAAATTAATCATGTAATGGCAACTAAGTAGATGTGTTAGTTTAATGGGGCTGGGAAGGCAAGTATGATCATTAATTTGCCCACTTTAAAGGCATCATATAACTTGACATTGCTAGTTGAGCTTATCAAAAGTAATTTTGATCATTATCACTATTCCACGGTTTTCTGGTCCCCGCTGACATAAAATCTTTTGACAGCAAATTACCTTGGTTCAAATATGGAAAACATGTTTGACATGTTGGGGTGTGTTGACAAAATGACAGACCAACAGAGTATATTAAAGATCATAATGGTATTATGATCAAATTAATGCTCTGCATACTGTCCATTGACTTCAACATGAGAAGTCATAGTTTTGAGACGTTTTATCAAAAAAAATCAAGAACCCCTGGACCAATAATAGGCTGTACTATGATCAGCTTGTTATAGGTGGGACTCATGCAGTCGTGGATTGATATATTCCAAATATGGTCATGGAAATTCAAAATTCTGAAATTTTGGAATTTTGATAAAAACATTTGGAACTTGTCGTCTGCAGTTGACACCTACTCCCCATTCCAGAAAAATACAGCACTAATTTTTTGGGATTAAAAAAATATTATCAAGTTCTGCAAAATGAAACATAGCTCAATCCTAATCCTTTAGTTAGTCCTAACTGGCAATAAAAGAAAAAAATCACTATTTTACTCATTTCTAGAAAAAAGAGGCAAAAACATCCATTTTCTGCATATTTTCTGACAATCGGGTCACAAAAATCACAGACTTGGAACAAGTCTAAGCATTCAAAATCTTGAGTATCTGCCAAAATTTTTCTCTAATTTTCACTTTTTTTTGTGTTGCTTTATTAAATGGTTGGTTGTAAGATTGAAATATGTCTTTTCCAAAAATTAGAATACATAAACTAAAATTAGTCTTAGTACAAGTCTTTGGGCTTGATTGTCACAGCATATGAAAAACACCCTAAAACGCATGTTTTTGGCCCTTATTTCCAAACATTGGCCAAATATTAAAATTTGACTTTTATTGCTAGTTAGGACTAACTAAAGGATTAGGATTTAGCTATGTTTCATTTGACGAAATAGGATAATATTTTTTAATCCCAAAAAATTAGTTCTGTATTTTTCTGGAATAGGGAGTAGCTGCGTGGAGAGGGTTAACCAACTTATAACCAATTTTTCTTGGTAGTTGACTCTTTTCAGTGAAAGATGATGTTGATATAGCAGTAATACAGGAAGATGGTCACTCCAAATAATACTAATAGCTACCTTCCCACATTTTCCTGATTGTGGCTATCAATGGAAATGATTTTTCTCACTAATAATGCCATGAACTGTTAGATCTGAAAAAGGTTTTGTTTGGATTTAAAACCAATTTTTCTTGGTAGTTGACTCTTTTCAGTGAAAGATGATGTTGATATAGCAGTAATACAGGAAGATGGTCACTCCAAATAATAGCTACCTTCCCACATTTTCCTGATTGTGGCTATCAATGGAAATGATTTTCTCACTAATAATGCCATGAACTGTTAGATCTGAAAAAGGTTTTGTTTGGATTTAAAACCAATTTTTCTTGGTAGTTGACTCTTTTCAGTGAAAGATGATGTTGATATAGCAGTAATACAGGAAGATGGTCACTCCAAATAATAGCTACCTTCCCACATTTTCCTGATTGTGGCTATCAATGGAAATGATTTTTCTCACTAATAATGCCATGAACTGTTAGATCTGAAAAAGGTTTTGTTTGGATTTAAGAAGCCAATTATATTGTAGCTTCAATCTGTGAACCTCACTGACTTAGTGAGCAGGCAACGCAAGCCCAGCCTGAAGAGCGACGCAACCTCTCTGGATAGTATACTAAAGCAACAGAGCCCAAAAGTAGGGCTACAATTATTTGTGCTTAATAATTGAATACCTGAGTGGAAGAAGGGCCCAACTCCATCAAAACTGTTTTTGAGATATTAAGAAAAAACTTAATATTTGGAAAAGTTTTATAGACAGAACGTTTTCATCTTCAGGGGATCTTTAATACATGAACATTCAATAGTACATACATTCGTAATTATATTTGATGTTTCCATGGCAGCGGTACAGGTCTTAATACGAGTTGGAGTTGGGCCCTTCTTCCACTAATATACTGCAAGTGCCAATTCTGTGTTATAAATAGCTACAGAAATTACGCAATCACCATTAATTGCACAAGTAGAACTCATGTAATATGTTAGCAAGAAAATTTATTGTAGCGAAAAGCAGATTTCATGGGTGAACAAAATTCCTCTTTAACCCTATATTTGTGGAAGAAGGGCCCAACTCCATGGAGTTGGGCCTTTCTTCCATGAAAACCATGAGTAAGTGTACGTGAAAGACTATTTAGAGAGTGGATTTTGGCCCATCTTTCACACACAAGGAAGATCAGTCTGCTGGCAATAAAATGCTGGGTCTAACTCATTTTTGTAAAAAATTGGAGTTGGGCCCTTCTTCCACTCAGGTATTCAATTTGATCACAAGCCATATGTTTCATCTGCTGAAGAAATCACTGAATGGGATAATTTGTTGGCAAAATACTTGGAAAGGTCAAATTTATTTAGATTAATGAAGATTTGAATTTTTTGGTCGTTTCAATTTGTTGTATCACAAGCATAGCTAGTACGCATCTACTGGCCCCACAATACAGACACATATAGGTTCACACATCATCGAGTACACTCTCATGCAGGGGTGTCATATGTGAAACCACTGGCAAATACAATATTACATGTGAAACCACCTGAAAACACAGAGCCATATAATTTGATAATTTAATTGACATTTATTAAAGGCATTAGCTACATGTATCAGTGGATTTTCAAATTGGAAAATCTACAAAATCATAAAATCACTGATAATTGCAGAGATGCCATAACGTTTTCAGATTTTTCCGGAAATCCAAATTTAAAAAATTTGAAAAATGTGAAAAAAAAGTGTTTTCTGAACTGCTGTTTTCATCTTTTTGTGTTTTAATTTTCATTATGAAAAAAAAAAAATAATAACTTATTGACCACTTTTAAGATATATTTCATGAAAAAAAAACACTTGCAGGTATTCCTACAGTGGAAACTTGTTATCACAAAATTGGTTAATACAAAATTCCCGATTATACAAAATGTTTTTTGAGTCCCAAGCTTTAAAACCTGTACCAGGGATGTAAGTAGTTGTTGGAAAAAAAGCCCTGAAACTGTGCGAGCAAAGCGAGTAAGCCAAATGCTTAATCGGAGTATTATCTTTTTAGTGAACACTAGGGATCAGGGAATATGCTATGAGAGTATCACCCCCTATTTGTTTTTGTTTGTTCTTTTTATGATGAAATATCATAATTCACTTCCGGAAATGTAAAAAAAAAAGTTTACTTTTTTTCCTGGGAAAAATCCGGATTCCGGAAAAAAAACAGAAATCCATAAAATCCGGAAAACTTACATCCCTGCTGTACAATGTTCATTATAATTAGCTGATAACTCAAAATCCTGTTTACACAAACTAAAACCCAAAGCCCTGACAATTGTGTGTTAACGAGGTTCCACTGTCGTACTAGCAGTACCTTTAATAAAGATGTATGGAAACTATCCAGGGAAAACCAGGAAGGAATTTATTTAGCAATGTTGTTATCCTTGTGGATCAGGAAATTGCCTTAACACTCTCCATGCGGGTGTTGACTGCAGACGACAAGTGTCAATTTTTTGTTTATTTTTAAAATATTTCGGAATTTTACATTTTCATGACCGTATGTGGAAACAGCATGAAAAATGCACTAAAATGAGTACAAACAAGCCTAGTATTGGCTCAGGGGCTCGAGAGATAGTTCTTGATATTTTGAGAAAATATTTCAAAACTTCTTATGTTGACGTCTATGGCTAGCACACAGTCTTTGGGAGCTGACAGCGTACCGGTAAAAGGGAGCTATACGAACAGATAAAATGGGGTCTTTTGGAGCAGAAATATGAGGAATGGGCAATTCATGAGTCTTTAAGAGCTGAAATTATCGAAATCAAGGGTCTTTCGTGCTCTGTTAAGGTCAAATTCAGGGGCCTTGCGGAGATGTGCAGTCCAAAATCAGAGGTCTTTCCAGGGTAGCATACCCGTGTAGTCATTCGTGTGGAGTGCCCTCTCCCCTGGGCCTTTCTACCAGCCAATTAGTTGACCAGAAAATGTCTTCAAACACTAACTGTCACCACCATGCTTACAACTAGCAGTTTTTACTTGACATTTTCCAGGTTTTACCTGGCTCATAATTAAGTCTGCTTCAAATTTCCTTGAAGTTGACTTCAATTTACTGATCATATAAACTCCCACCAGCGTAAAAACGCCCACCAACTCCAATTACTTGACTTTAATTTACTGATTATATAATTTCCCACTAACTCAAATTAATTTATATTAATCCTCTGTGATAATTGGATTTGAGGTCAAAAAATTGTATTTTATGATGTTTCCTAAGCAGTCAAGTTAGCTCAATCGATAATGCATTCGACTATGGTGCGAGAAGTTGGGGGTCCGAACCCTGGCAGTGGTTAGTAGGTGAAATTCCCCCGGACAAGGAACTTAGTGCTAATTGTCTCATTGTAACCCATGCAAAACTCAGGGAGCTGATCATGGTTGCGAAGGTCAATTGTGAAATATCTAGGGTGTGTGCTTCTTAGCTGCTCCTATATGCTGTTGTTAAATGGTTTATGGAATGATATGAGGCCATAGTGGTCAGCTACAACCTGTAAAGTATGCTGAGGCTTGGGGATCAGCGTCTAGGCATTGTGCCTGTGCGTAGCCCACTATAAATCACTACACTTTTTTTAAAATTATATATTTTAGTGTAAACGGGTCTTAGAGAAACAAAACAAAACAAGACTTCATAAAGAATGAATATAAACCAAAACGAGTTGACACAAGATAATAACAGGCAAAATTAAAAGAAACAAAGAAATAAATTAAACATAAAACCAAAACAATTAGCTGAAACAAAAACAACTTGATAAATGCAGAACTAGTTCATGACGCTTAGAAAATTAATTGCAGGCACTCATCCCTGGGCAAAATAGAAACAAAGAAATAAATTAAATATAAAATCAAAACAAGCTGACAACGAAGCAAATTGATAAATTCAGAACTGGTTCATGTCACTTCCCAATAAAACTGGGATTAATATCAGCCATTGGTTTAGCAAACTAATTGCAGGCACTCATCCATGTATTAGGCAAAATAGAAACAAAAAAATTAACTAAATATAAAATCAAAACAAGCTGACAACAAAACAAAGCAAACTAAAAGCAAACTAATTGCAGGCACTCATCCTTGTATTTGGCAAAAAACAAACAAATACATCAAGCCAAACAAGCTGAAAACAAAACAAATTGGTAACTTCAAAACTGGTTCATGTCGCTTCCCAATAAAACTGGGATTAATATCAGCCAGCGGTTTAGAAAACTAATTGCAGGCACTCATCCTTGTATTTAGCAAAATAGAAAAACAAAAAAAATTAAAACAAGCAACAAAACAAATTGGTAAATTCAGAACTGGTTCACGTCGCTTCTCAATAAAACTGGGATTAATATCAGCCATCGGTTTAGAAAACTAATCGCAGGCACTCATCCATGTATTTTAAAGCAAAATAGAAAAAAAAAAAAAAAAATTAAATATAAAAGCAAAACAACCTGACAACAAATGAAAGCAACTTGATAAATTCAGAACTGGTTCACGTCGCTTTCCAATAAAACTGGGATTAATATCAGCCATCGGTTTAGCAAACTAATTGCAGGCACTCATCCTTGTCCTTGTGTTAATGCATTAGTCTAGACGCACATACGGTATATGATTACACATTTTATGTTAATTATAATTAAAAGCTTTCCACGGCTTAGTTGACACGTACATTAATGTTGGCAAGTAATTGTAACCAGGAAGTAGAGGGCGATAGACTGATCTGTAGTCTTAATTTGTGCTGATTAATTGATCATTATTTTATTATTGTGTTTGTTTGTAACATTTAAACATAACATAACGCAACAATAACATGGCGCTAATTTAATCAAAAATGTTGGCCACTGACAAAATTATTAATGCAAATGATCTAAATTTTTACAACTTTTCCCAACATTTTTGACAAATTTCGAAACTTTTGGTTACACTTAAGGCACAATATATGGCTTTCGTTGTTTTGTTTTTGTTTTTTTTGGGGGGAAGGATTGGGAAAACTTTGAAAAAATTACCCATCCATATACTAAAATTGGTCTAGATCTAATAAAAGGGGTCATTGATATACCAAATTTGCAATTTATCTAGATCTGAAAGCCTGAAAAAGCTACCTTCTACTATGCTGCAACATGGCGCATCACCTCATTACAGCAAATGACACTTTTTGAAACTATCGATCCATGTTTACACCATGTACATGTAGAAATCAGTACAGAAAATTGAAATGGGAAAAATGCATTGTGGGAAGATATCTTCTATACCCCGTACTACAATGTGTACTTGACCAGAGAAGATGAGAAGACCCAATAAATTCTCTTTCCCCAATATTAAGGGATGGGGTATGAGCGTTTGGACAGTATTTATTGTGGGACATTAGAGCACATCAGACATATCGAATTGCATTCTGAATACGAAGAATGTCCTTCTGATATCAAATAATTTTCATTTTTGAAATTAGCGATTTAATACATATTTTATGTCAAATGATTAAAAATTGATGTTTTTGATATTTAACAGTCCTCAAAGTAAAATTTATAAATCTAATGATATGATTTTGAAGATATACGTTTTTTTCCCAAAAAGATCTAAATTTTGTTGGTGTTTTTGGGAAAAAATCAATATCTTCAATACGAATCATCGGCTTTTCATCCCAGCTACATACACTTTAATGTAGCTAAACACTGTCATCAGTGATCCCAACAAAAGCATAAACATGAAATTTCTAGAAAAACAGAAAACTGAAGGATAATGCTATCGATAAAACAATTTCATTTTGCACTTTTTTCAAATGAAAATTGCCAAGGAAGCAAAACAGCATTGCTGAAAAATGTGCTCCATATTGAAGTGTCCTACTTCTTTAACATTTACTAAAATGTTCAGTATTTATGTCTTATCACTAATTTTTGATGATTTTTCAGATTTTCTCTTTTACCAATTTACAGATAGTGTATTGCAAGGAATTGATTATTGTGATAAAGATAATCACATTTATTTTGATGGGTTTTTTTTTATTGCAGAAAAACAAAAGGAAAGAAAACGGAAAGAAGAGAGTGGAGAGCGAGAAATGGTTGCTGCCACATAGGATATGCTCACTTTGGATGTCATCTGCTATGGAACCAATTTATATTGGCAAACTTTTGTCTATGAAAGATGACAAATGTACTCAAGTGCAAAAAAATACTTACAGAACTTGACAATGCCAAGGAATACATGAATTACTTTGAAGCTGAATTTGTAGATATGATGATATTTGACGTCATATCAAACAGTTGGCAGTTGGCATTGTTCCTTGCACAACAGTACATGTATGTGTACACATCCTATTTTAGTGCAAAGAACTTTTAAATCTCACACAAATCGAAGCAGATGCCTATTGAACACTGAAGTGTCATATGCTATTCTCCCGAACATATCGATAGACCAGTCCTTGTGGATAAATACTGCTCTCATCTCATCTATACTTGTTTGTTTTGGCAGGAAAGTGATCAGGCTCAGTTGTTTTAGGCGGCAAAGACAAGTCCCAGTGGGAATCATTTTGGTCCTGTGTTACTCTGCATGGTAATTGCACACAAAGTGTGAAAAGATTTTTAATTGTACACTATTTTATCCCAAAATTTAAGATGAAATTTTGTGTTTACCAAGCAAATTTTCAATTTTACATTATTTTTGCCCAAAATAAAGGTACAATTTTGTGTTTATCAGACCAATTTTATACTGTGGGAGGTGGGTTAAGGAGTTGAAATTGGTTTTAAAGGGTTGAAATTTTCTAATGGGGGGGTGAGCTAGCAAAGCAACTCGAATTGGGGGGTCATCCCTCCACAAAGACCACACTGCCCATATAGTTCATGACCTCCCAGTCTAATGAAAATGCTGGAAACAACATTTTTTATAAATAACAATAATAGATTTTAGAACTGGTGAAATTTGGGTGAAATTCTTGTCACTGACAACAAGAAAATGTTTGTGCAATATCTAATGCAGTTCAAATCAAAAACCATGCTTAGCAAATGTATTCTACAAGAGGGCGCTATTATAGGCCAATGTACAGTTACAGAAGGAATTGGGCCAGTCCACACTCCTCCTGTGGAAGATTGGTGAAATATCTTCCACAGTGGGAGTATGAATTTTAAATGGAATTAGCACATTAACCAACTCTATTTGAAACTCACCCTCCCTCTGGGGAAGATTCAGGTTGAATCTTTTTCAGAGGGTGTGTGAAATTCAAATGGAGCTGCCTAATGAGTTCAGTCCATTGGAAATCCATACTCCCCCTGTGTGAAATCCATGCTCCTTCTGAGGAGGATATTTCCGTAATCTTTCCCAGGAGTAGTGTGGATTTATATGGAATAGCCAATTGATTCAGCTGCCTTGCAAAAAAAGCATGAGATCAAATAAACCTAAATTGTGCTAATTGCTAACATTTTGGATAAGTTAGGCAAACTTTCTTATACAGCATATCTCTGCATGTTCATTTAAAGGGGCATTTTGTCATCCACAGCCTCATCCCACCAATGTTTTCAAAAAACTTGACCTTTTTATACCAGTGGAAATCTCTGGCTTCATAAAGTTCAAGTACAAAAAAATTCTTGTTGATAAATTTGTTAAGCAAAAATATCATCAAATGTGATTAACATTCTGGATTTTACCTTCTTGTTAAAAGAACGAAGTCACAACACAGTGGCATATGGAGCAGTGTAATTCACATTATTATGTATAACTTGCGAACACAAATATCGGATTTGACTGCAATTTTGGGAATAAGCTTTTTTGAGGATATCCAAAAAAATTGTCATAAAAGATGATGATAATACATGTATCACAAAATACTCCTTTTAAGTTCCATACTTATTACCAGGGACCTGTACAAGATTGACTGTACGGTAATATTGTAATTCAGTATGAGCTGCAGTAAACCTGCACTACATGTATATGGACCACAATAGCCTCATCCTAACAGAATAGTTCCTCAGTTAAACATTCCTAGTGCAAAATTTGACCTCAAGTTGCTGAGTATGAGTTTTTGTACCCAAATTTTCAAAGGTCATTCAATGAATGTGCAAATGTATTGGGGTTAAAGAACTTTGCCCTGATAGATGAGCATGTTGTGGATCCTAGTGCAGGTACATGTACACATAGTAATTGTCCATGATTGTGATGGATGAAATATGATTACCAGATGAAAGGTAATCAAGAAAGAAAACCCTGTTCTACGGGCCCGACCGACCCAGATTTTGAACAAATTGGGGAAAAAATTTTCCTGTACAATTGAATGCCGACCCATATTTCGGGAATTTCAGGAACAAATTTTATTTTTTTTGTATTTTGTCAAATTGCAAATTATTTACAGATTTTGGTGATTTTTTTGGGTCATTGCAAAAAAAAAAAAAAAAAAAAAGCAGACCGACCGACCCTACTTCTACTTGAAAGGTACGTTCGCCCGTAGAACAGGGTTTCTTTTTTTCGTCGCCTAACTGCATGATTGTATTTTGAAAGTTGATTATTTGTTTTGTATTTCTTATATATACTTTTATTCTGTCGGTCGAACATCCGGGCTATCTCTAGTCTCGGGCCCAAACTGCATGTGCCGCACGGTTTGTTGTGAACAACAGAAACCAGCTGTGAAGGAGGCTACATAGCGATGTTGCTGGAGTGGCATTCAATTTCGGAAAAAAACGACACTTTCGACCATGGAATTTAATTTTAAATTTGTCAGTATATAAACGGTAAATCAAGTAAGTTTCTTTCACTCTTAAGACTTAGAAACGGTTGCTTGATTCCACTGACTATTTGCGATCGAAATTTACATAACACCAATGACAGAAATCATCAACAAAAATCGAATCAGGAACTTGTTTTCACTCGAACATCATCAACCGGAAGTGACGTGACACGGACCGACAGAATTATTGTTCCTTTTTACTCCTTTGTCAACACAA
This sequence comes from Amphiura filiformis, assembly GCF_039555335.1. Taxonomy (NCBI): domain Eukaryota; kingdom Metazoa; phylum Echinodermata; class Ophiuroidea; order Amphilepidida; family Amphiuridae; genus Amphiura; species Amphiura filiformis. The sequence goes on from NC_092638.1 coordinate 56,885,988, forward strand.
TGATGAGGAACAGATGAGAAGTGGACATCAGTCCAAAATATCAACTTGAAAGAAAAGTGTAGATTCTATTTATTGACCATGCACCTCTGATACTTATTGTGACCAAAATGTAATGCCTATTAATATAGACTTCATTTTTTTTAATTTGATATATATAATTATGAATATGTGCTGGGGAAAATATATTGTTGTACGTATGACATTGTTGGGCTGCAGAAAAATATATATCTGGTTCCATTTTTAACCAAGCAATCGGGAAGCTTGAGTTGTTCATTCAGCCAAATTTTATTTAACAAAAAATTATAGCAGTTTGGAATGCAGAAAAATGTATAGTCTCCTCAGCTGTCAGTTTGATAGGGCTCTTCCAGTTGACATCCATACACCCCCTATGGAAGACATGACCTTAATCTCACACAGGGGTGTAGATTTCAAATGGAGTCATCCATTCAGGTTACCCCATTTGATATTCACACCCCCTGTGAGGGAGATTAAGGCCATGTCTTCCATAGGGGGTGTATGGATGTGGATTTCAACTGGTATCCTAATTAGCATGAGAAGTGTGGTATATCACTTAATTATGTTCATATAGTTGATTTTGTTCGCTTTTGTGTTTAAAAATAAAAGCTTGTTGCAATCACTTTCATATCATTTATAGTGTTCTCATATTGAAAAATCATCGTCTGTATCACTTTCTGTCGTATCTCAAAAGGCTGCCTTGTGTGATTTTTTTTATTATTGTCATCATTGTGATGAGATACACTGAAAATTTAACTTTTAATTTTAATGTATTATCACTATATTACAATCTTATATCCATTCATTCATAAAAAAATGAAGCATACTGAAATATGAACAAACAATAAATGAAATGATAATGATAATAAAATTCACAAAAGGCAGCCTTTTTAGATACGTCAGTATGTGATGCAGACGACAAATCTTGGATAACTATAAAACATCCCTTTGTATTGTACTGACTGTAGATGGCAACGTTATTGTCATTTTTCAGTGAAAAAAACATTTTTGCCATGCTCACTACCCACCCTCGGCCCGGGGGGCACTTACATCTCGTAATGGACACCATGCTCATGTACATTGTTGTATGGACTCTCGAAACGCACCATAAACGAGTATTACTCAGCGCTTGCAAAACATACCTTAAACAAGTATTTTGCCATTTTTTAACACTAAGAAAGTAAAAATTCATGTTCAGGTTCTTGTTTAATATAAGTAGTTTGATGTTTCTTAATGTTTTACCTTACGATTTGTTCTGATAGAAGCCAAACATAGCCTATTTCACCCTTTTTTATTTTGCCATTAAACTTTGGTTCCGTAAGCAAGTATTTTGCTTGGAAAAGTATACCCTTTCATGATTTTTGCCGTTTTTGAAACAGGTACAGCGCTGTACTTGCCCAATGCTGAAAAACAACCCTTTTTACTTGTTTTTTTAAACGAGCATGGTGCCCACCTTGAAATACAAGTGGCCACCCGGGCCCTCGGCAAATCGCAAGGTACTCCTCAGGGTTATTTAGAGACAGTTTATAATATCTAGCATTCAGTAGGCAAAGATCATTATGATATGCAATTTACATGTATATGTTGTAAAAATATGTACTTATTGTGAAAGTATTTTTCACTATGGGCTATTCCAGCTGAAATCCATACACCTCTGGAAGACATGGTCTTAATCTTCCACACAGGTAGTGAGAATTTCAAAAGGGGGTTCCTACACCCGCTGTGGGAGATAAAAGTCTAGTCTTTCATAGGTGGTGTATGGATTTCAACTGGAATAGCATTATGTGTTTCAGCAATGGTGTTGTTTGCCATATTAGTTTCAGTTATAGCTATTAATTATTATAGAAATGACTCAAGGAAACCAGTTATCACATTATATTTCTGCAGGTTCTTGAGTTCTTGAGTTAAGGTCAATGTATAAAAACAAATGTTTTGGGCATTTTTCCCCTCCCGATAAAATTCATCAAAGCCTTGGGATCTCCTTTCTAGAACCCATGCCATTTCTCTTATGTGTCTAATTTGTCTAAATATTTGAGTGCAAGCACCACAAGGTCATGTTCTCCTACAATGTGCCATATAAGTCTCAAATGCTCTTGGCTCTTGTTGTAAACCTTAACTTTGAAGCCCTGGTACATGTGCATCAAAGCCTCTTCACAGGGGGGAGGGGGAAGGTTGGGTCTTCCCTTTGGTTGCTCCCCAGTGCAGTCAGAACAAAATATCACTGAAAATCTCATTATTTTGCAAACAATATTCCAAATTTTCTGATTTTGTCCCAAGATTTGGTGCCTCCACTGATGAACTTGCGATGATGAAGCAACATACACTGTATCTTAAAAGGTTTTTAGTGCTGAAATCAGGGTGTATGTGTATTGTGTAAACTGATAAACAAAAAAGCACATAATTAGCTCATAATCCCTCATTGTAATCTACACACCAAATTCTGTGCCGTTTTACATGATGGATTAACCAAAATCTGTGAAATAGTAGGAGTCCAGAAGAGCCAAAAAAAATGTATTTTAGTTTAAGTTGTGGACTCATGAACTGTCATCTCTGTTTTTAATCCAACAGATGTAAATATTCAATAGTCTAAAGTGTATATAAAATAAACTCAATGTCAGGATGACTTTCCTGAATATGAACCAAATGTGTGTCCATATGGTCTTTTTCATGTTCTTTTCCAATAAACTAACCAGATTTTCCTAATTGAGGGAGGAGCAGCTGGGAGAGTGGATGCAGTGTCCAACAGACCATGGTGTCCAAGGGATGAAAACTGACCTCCATACGCTGGCGAAGTGATGTAAATCAGATTAACTACCATAGCAATAGGTGAAAACAATTTTTGAATATAATTGCACTGTACGTTCATGCTGTATACCTCTGCATTGAACCATATCATGCTGATCACTCGCACCTGTAAGATTAATATCTTTGAAAAGACCAGTTTCAATACTATGATTGCAGACATACACAGGTGATGCGTGCAACCTGCTTGTAGTGCAGCGCGATATATTCAACATTGTTTTCACCTATTGCTATGGTAGTTAATCCGATTAAATATGTCACTTCGCCAGCGTATAGCACCTGTATAATGGGCTATTCCAGTTGAAATCCATACACACCCTACAGAAGACATGACCTTAATCTCCCACACAGGGAGTGTAGATTTCAAATGCAGTCACCCATCTGTTCTTATTTTGAATTATGGAAAATGTTTTGGATTTTTTATATTTCATTTTTACCAGAATGCTTTTTGGTTTCTTTATTTAATAATTATTTGAAATTGAAATTATTTGAAAAATTTGGCCAATTCTCAAATTTTCGTAATTCGGTCTTTGAGTAAATATCTTGCTATATTTGACTATCTGGTTTAGAGCATTACATACAACCTAATGTTATGGCAGAGCTGCCAACTACAGGTAGATTCTTGGCCAAGCTCGAACATACCTGTTGCGTCCATGTAGTGTACTAAGCATGTATGCAATGTAAGGCACGTGCATGCTTTCTTCTGTACCACGCTATGTATGTGTGTGTTTATTGCGGAGCCACTAGCATTCCGAGTGTTCGAGCTTGGCCAAGAATTACCTAATACCTGCAGTACTGATTTCCAGTATTTTGTACTAAGGCCTAAATAATAATAGTAATAATAATAATAATAATGCCACTTACTTTATTAAAACCACAATTTCACCACAAAATATGATGGTAAACAGGTTGAGGTTTGTCAGGCTTTTTATGAATTACAAACAGGCTAAACATTTTTTTAATTTCAGGGTCAACCCTAGAATTAAGACCACATAACAGTCTTCAGAAACACTCCAGTATTATCAGCATGGCAGGATTTACCACAGGGCATAGTGGCCCCAAGCCCAGGGGGCAAGTCAGGGTCGGGCCTACTTTTAGGGTCGGGCCTACTTTTAGGGTCGGTTAGGTTACGCCAATCAAACAATTTTCTTAGGCCTTATTAAAGGCCCTTTCAGTGATCCCAACTGAAGTGCAAAAACGATAAAATTGTTTATAAATTGTCTAAATGTGAAGGATAAGTCATTACAATAATTGTCATTAGGTATTTTTGAAATGAAAAAAATTGGTAAAAATAAGGAAAACAGCAGTATTGACAAAGTTGAGGCCTTAATCAAATCCATGTAGCTAATTTATATACTGTCAGGGAGTGTCAGTATATAATGTAAATTCATGTAAATTCATGTAAATTGCCTATAGTTTGTCTTAAATACACAGCTTTCTGCTGAACCACTAGCAGGCTATGTTAGCACATCTATAACAATGACAATGGTACCAAAATCTGAATTTTGATGATTTTTTCGATCGTCGGGATGAGCAAATCATATGGAATGGGTCTTTAATAAAAACAGGACTGCCTAGCCTATTACTGTAAGTGAATCTATTTTCCCCTCTGTGTAGCCCCTGCTTTAGGAAATCAAATCCTACAATCTCATATAGCATTGGAAAAGTGCACAAGGAAGTCCGTTAATTAGGAGCTTGGATTGAGCCGGAATAGGCTAGGGTATTACTACTATACCGAGTGCAAACATTCATATTATGGCTGTCCAAACAAATGATGATTTCTTACAAATTGTTCCGACCTAAGGTGTTGGTATTTGATGTGTAAATCTGGGGGGAGAGGGCACCTCCATACAGGTATGTTGATTATGTTCCCAGGAAAGATCCATTTTTGGACTGCACAGCTCTAAGAGACCCCTGAATTTTCTAAAATAGACAACTGAAAGACCCCTGATTGTAATCATTTCAACTCCTGAATTGCTCATTCCTCACGAAAGACCCTTGATTGTGACCATTTACAGCTCCAAAAGACCACGCCCCCCCATCTCAGAATTCCAGGGGAGCATACCCACCAAAAATTGATGGGGTGTAAATGTCACATTTTGTTATGTGTTAAAAAACAAGATTTTATTTTGGGAATATGGAAAATTATCTAGTCCAGCCTCCATTATACCTCTTATCCAGCTGAATAATCTTCAAAGGGATCTTAACTTTTTTTTAAATGTATTGACCCCAGGGATACTCATTACTACTCAAATATTTAACATTTTTAGTACAAATATGTGCCACCCAGATTTAATTAAAATGCAGGCTCTGGAACAGATTTTGAGGAACTAGAATGAAAATAAGGCCTTGTTTTGTGAAAATTTAACTTCTTGTTTGGAGCTCAAATTTAAGTGTGTTTTTTGGAGCTCAAAATGACATCTTGTATAATTCACTTGTCCAGCTAGGGTTCTCACTTATTTGGGCATGCTGGATAAAAGGGGTTTGGACTGTGGTAACATTAATTGAAAATGCCAATACAGGTAATTTAAAAAAAATTAACAAATCAAAAGAGTAACAGATTGACACAAACACCATTTCTGTGTAGATTTCATCACCAATTTATTCCATTTCAATACAATTAATTGTGCTTTCTTACCATTGGTATCATGATACATGGTTGACTACGACAGAGGAACAGGAACGCATTAAATGCAGAAGTTGAGTGCTCTAAAATGACTGCAATGAAAACAGTTTCCCCCTTACCACAACTACGAGATTCAGTTTTATGTAATGATACTAAGAGACACCAGTAGCGAGCAGTGTATCAGACAGGGGACAGTGCCCCCTCCACCAGCTTTTCTTCCATCTACTTGGCAAAATTCAACCACAATAGACGTACCTTTTCAAATCATCTTCTTTTCAGCCCAGTAAATACCATGATTTTGTGCTAAAATAGTGTAAAATTTGAAAATTGGCCCAGTAAAATTGATATTGACATAATCAAAATTAAAAGAATTAATATTAAAATTTGTATTACGCCTATATCGTAAATTTCAAAAATTATTTGATATCAGAAGTATATTCCTCGTATTCAGAATGAACAAGAGCACCAATGGCGCTGTGGCTCTGTGCTTTTTTGAATGTGAAAGTAATTGCAGTCGAATGTGCAACATGTGAAATCATATACATTGTATGTGCCAGATCACACGCAATCATACATCTTGCTGGTTGGTAGCTATATCTTATTTGCAGAGCATAATACATCCATCAATAAGTTTCATATGACACGGTTTCAGATTTGAAGCAGGTTTGACTGCCAAAAATGGCAAAATATAAAGTTTCAAAAAATATTGTTTTAAATATGTTTTCTAGACTGAAATTTTGTGCAGAATTCATTTCTGAAGTCAGAAATGCACAATCTCTCATTGTTTTCCTGATATGAGCATTACAGTAGAGGCATATGCTTTTGACGGAAATAAAAATATGAGATCCATAAGTGACAACATCATCACAACATATTTGAACTCTATTGGCACACTTATAAAGGCTCTGCAAGGCTCACATCATGTTGTAGTGCAAGTCTGACATCTGATTGGCACACACATTGAATATAGGTCACATGCTTGCGCATAATATTACAGGTACTAATTGTTCCCGATTTGGCTCAAAAATGGGGTGGCGAGTCAATTTGATAAAAAAATTAGAACTAAAAAAATATGCATTTTAGCACAAGTTTGATACTATATTCCTGTAGTACTGTATCATGGGATTAACTGATTAGTTTTTCTGAAGTCAGAAATGCAAAATCTGTCATTGTTTTCCTGATATGAGCATTACAGTAGAGGCATATGTTTTTGACGGAAATAAAAATATGAGATCCGTAAGTGACAACATCATCACAACATATTTGAACTCTATTGGCACACTTATAAAGGCTCTGCAAGGCTCACATCATGTTGTAGTGCAAGTCTGACATCTGATTGGTGCACACACATTGAATATAGGTCACATGATTGAGCAATATTACAGGTACTAATTGTTCCCGATTTTGCTCAAAAATGGGGTGGCGAGTCAATTTGATAAAAAAAATTAGAACTCAAAAAATATGCATTTTAGCACAAGTTTGGTACTATATCCCTGTAGTACTGTATCATGGGAATAACTGATTAGTTTTTTAAACATGTCGCCCTCATATTTTTTTTTTTGCGATTTTTCGAAATGCCAAATTTTACGTAATTTACAGATGTCACAAATTGATAAAAAAATTAGAAAAGAAAATTGAGAAGGAATGGAAAGATATTAGTGTTATACCCAAGTAGGAACTTATACTGTGCATAACTGATTAGTTTTTCAAGCCTATAGCTCTTGTAGTTTTCTTGTAATCACGATTTTTATAAATGGCGGGAATTTTTACACACATCAAAATTTTAAGGGGTAGGGGAAACATTTTTACATTTTGCAAGTCTTTTCCTTAGTTAAAATGAACAAAGTTAGGTATCAAATGAAAGCCCATTCCATACTGCATAGACTGGTAGGTCAACCATCACTGTAGCACCTTCCTATCAAGAGTTATGATTTTTCAAATCAATTTTTTGCGAAAAAACGGCTTATTTTGGCATGTCAATTGTCACGAGGCATGTCATATTTGAATGATTCTGGCGTGCAAATGATTAAGTCAATCACAAAACAAATACCTGAATGCATCAAATAGTACCCTCAGCTGATATGTTAACATTTTAAAGGGCCATATCTATGTATATTGTAGACTCTATGAGTATGCAAAGTTGGCATGTGAAAATTTTTGTCACCCAAAAAGTGTGTTTTTCGGGCAAAATCGGCCACAAATCAACATTTTGTAGCAAAACGATGTACGATGCACGCGTTTTGACAAAAAAATCATGTTCTACAAACAATTTTACCCTAGAAAAGACACCTTAGAAATTAAACATAGCTATTTTCACTCTAGGGTGAATTTTTACACACTTTGGCAGTGAAACCTGCTTCAAATCTGAGACCATGTCGTATCCACATGAGGTTTTAGTAATTTGACCACAGATGACCCCTGAGTGACCTTGGATGCCCCCGAAATGACATTCCAAAAATTTGGCTTGAAATGTTGACTGTACCCACCAAGTTTCATGCCCATGCGAGTTTTAGTAACTTAACCTCAGATGACCCTGGGTGACCTCGGATGACCCCGAAATGACCTTCCAAAAATTCGACTCTAAATGTTGACTGTACCCACAAAGTTTCATGCCCATACAACAGTTTTTAGTAATTTGACCTCAGATGACCCCTTGGTGACCTCAGATGACCCCAAAATAACCGTCTGAAAATTTGACTCTAAATGTTAAGTGTACCCACCAAGTTTCATGCCCATACAAGTTTTTAGTAATTTGACCTCAGGTGACCCCTTGGTGACCTTGGATGACCCCGAAATGACCGTCCGATAATTTGACTCTAAATGTTGACTGTACCCACCAAGTTTCATGCCCATACGACAGTTTTTAGTAATTTGACCTCAGATGACCCCTTGGTGACCTTGGATGACCCCGAAATTACCTTCCGAAACTTTGACTCATAATGTTAAGTGTATCCATCAAGTTTCATGCTCATACGACAGTTTTTTTAGTAATTTGACCTCGGATGACCCCTAAGTGACCTCGGATGACCCCAAAATGACCGTCAGAAAATTTGACTCTAAATGTTAACTGTACCCACCAAGTTTCATGCCCATACGACAGTTTTAGTAATTTGACCTTAGATGACCCCTGGATGACCTCGAGTGACCTTCACCCACTAACCAATACAAACTTGTTCTGTCTGGGGTCAAGATGCACCCGCCCACCAAGTTTGAAGAATGTGCGACCCCTAGTCTCCGAGAAAAAAGGTTTTTGCATATTATGCATAAATTATGCAAATTAGGTAGGTAATTACCATATTTTGCGCTGAAAATCGAATCAGGTCGAGATCCTCTGGTCATGCTACCCCCACCACGTTTCATCATCATAGGGCTTAGCATTCTTACGGATCCCCAGAAACAGCTTCACAAGGCGGATTTCTTCAGATTTCCAACCATTTTGTAGAAGCGCCCGCATAAATTATGCAACTTAACAACTAAATGCGCATACTTTTCGCCAAAAACTAATCAGGTGATCAGCAGGTGTGTATCATTCCTGTCACAAGGTTTCGTTACCATGCACCGCTATCAATTTGCGCTGATATTCGCATAAATTATGCAAATTAGCTATGTTAATTTGCATATTTTCACCGAAAACATACAATTACGGAGCAAACTTGGATACCCTTCCTCCCACCAAGTAAGCGTCCCCGTGAGGTCTTACGGTTCCCCAGATACAGCTCCGGACAAACATTCGGACATCCCACCCCACACACAGACGGAAATAGTGATTACTAAGTCCCATCCTGAACAAAGTTCAGAAATGAAATTTTATCAATTTGCGCTGATTTTTGCATAAATTATGCAAATTAGCTATGTTAATTTGCATTATTTTTCACCGAAAACATACAATTACGGAGCAAACTTAGATACCCTTCCTCCCACCAAGTAGTGTCCACGTACTGCGTAGGTCTTACAGTTTCCCAGATACAGCTCCAGGCGGACACACGGACATCCACACCCCGGACAGACAGAAATACTGAGGCGAGACAAAAATGAAATTTTATAACAAATTTTTGTGACTTGAGATCATTTGCATTTTTTGTAAACACCAAAACTGTTCTGTCCTGACATGTCTGTTGTGTCATGTGTGTTGAACACGGTCCAACCGAACAATCGTAAGTTCTGTTCGGATCTGGATCTGCCTGGTCTGGATGCTGTACTCCGATTAAGCAGGACTAGCCTACATCACATCAGTGTTTATTTCTGATAGATTTCACTTCATGATTTTTTCTTCAATTTCATCACTTACGAAAGTACAAAAGTAGACAATCTAGTAGTCAGTATAACCTCGGAGCAGTTCGTGTGAGACCTACGTACATGGAATAGTAGTACATGGCTTCCGAATTTGGAACTTCACATGTTCAACTTGTCATGCCGGTCGAGTCCCGCGTTTACAACTAAAATCAAACCACTTCTATATTAAGTCCATCGCTAAATTTTACAAATAACTTAAATAAACATCTTTATATTTAATAAAAAAAATATTATGGTATGCTCGTAAATGCTTCGGAATGACATTTACCAGAAGCTCATGAGCTCAGAATGGTAAACAAACTAGCGTATTTTCACCTCGATTATGCACCGTAGCTCTCTGTGGTTGAGTTTGCAAGGTCAGTGGGTCAGTGAACTTAGTCTCCTATGCAGCCAGTTTGGTTACGCTCCCTCCACAAAAATGTTTGTGTGGAAGGGGCGGAACCAAACTGGCTGCTGTGGAGACTACTGCAAGAATCGATCAATCACACAAAACTGTTTGCTGATTGGTTCAGAAATGGTGATGTCATCAATCAAGAAAAACTAATCGATTTATTGGTTCAAAATAGCCTCATAGAAAAGTACGAAGTTTGTTGAGCATCGCAGCTTATTGGTAAAAACGTAACCTTTAACAAAAAAATCGGCACAGTGCTTTCGTACTGCACTTGCGCAAGCCAAATAGTCCCCCAGAAAAGTCATTTGTTCAGATTTATTCGGGGATTTATTCAAGATTCAGACATGTTCTTGACTATTTTTTGACATTCCTTACCTATCTCTTTATTTAAATTATAAAGAAATAGTGAAGAAAAGTTAAGAAGTAGTCAAATAATTTCTGATCTGAACTAAATCTTAAGAAATGTACCTCCATTGGTTTCCGTCTGTATTACGCATCTTAAATTATACAGACCAGAATAATCTCTAGCACACACAGGGAACCAAGATATAACTCGATTATCGTGACTATTTTGGTCTTTTTACCCAAAAATAATACTTTTATCGCCTGAATTTCAATAAAATCTGGAGTGCAATCGATTCGAAAATAACTTAGCCAAACTTAGAAACGAAACTTAAGTCTTCATATCAGTCATTAAATGATCCTTAGCATAAAAACCAACAGCGTATTGTGGCCTGAAAATGAATGCTAGTTAGTTGCATGACAAAGGCACTGATAAGCTCCGCTCAGAGCCAAAAATGATGTGTCTGATGTGCTCTTAGGTCCTACAAAAATACTGCAAACATCGCTATCCGAGCCCTTAAATCATTTATTTCTTGATCATTCCGGTTTGTGTTTTTTAACTATACGGTCCACAACTTATAAGTTCCCCCCTAATACTTCTTAGAATAAGTCAAAAAATATTTTACGAAATGTAAAAATGTAAAAAGATATGTATAGCCCTATTTGTTTTACACATGTGGACCAATTTATAGCGTCACATGTCATTGCGTTCAGTCACAATGGTTAATTATGTAAATAAAAAGACCGCTTTAAAAGTGGCACCTGAGTCCATAGCAGTCAGGTTTTCTTTAACAAACATGAATAGACCTGGGGCTACTGTATTGTTTGAGAGCTGACTCCTATGGACTCAGATGCAACTTTTAACACTCTTTAAAACGGTATCTTTTTTTACATAATGAACCATTGTGACTGAACGCAATGACGCATGACGCTATAATTTGGTCCATATGTGTAAAACAAATACAGCTACCCATACCTTTTTACAGGTTTGCATTTTGTCAAATATTTTTCGATTTATGTTAAAAAGTATTTAGGGGGAGCTTATAAGTTGTGGACCCTATATAAGGGTTATGACCACTCAAACAACTGGGAACTGTCTTTTTTAAAGATGTTTATTTCAAGTGTTTGAATACTTTCATAATAATAACATACATGTAACACACATCAACTATTTAGTAAATAAAAGTATAAAAATATATGAATGAGTTACAACCAATGAGCTATTCCACTTGAAATCCATATACACCCCCTATTGAAGACATGAGTTTAAACTCCCACGCACAGGTTGTAGATTTTAAATATACACCAGGCACAAAAAGAAACTCGTCAGTTATATTCATCCTTGCTGTTCAATAACTTGATAATTTTGGATTATTCTGAAATATACATTTTGTTAATTAGACTTTACTTTCTCATTTGACACCCTGTTCGTGAAAAACGAACAAGAATTGACCAAGATATGCGCCTCCAAAGCCTCAAACCCCAAAATCAAAAGTTGCATTTTCAACGATTTTCAATGGGAACGTATCGTTGTATTGCACACAAGCACCACTGGCCAATCAATAAAGCACACAGTGTAACAGGCACAATTGAATCGTTAACATTGCAACTTTTCATTTTTGGGTTTGAGAGTTTGGAGGCGCATATCTTAGTCAATTCTTGCTCAATGTTCACGAACAGGGTGTCAAATGAGAAAGAAAAGTCCAATTAACAAAATGTATATTTCAGAATAATCCAAAATTATCACGCTATTGAACAGCAAGGATGAATATAACTGACGAGTTTCTTTTTGTGCCTGGTGTAGTCACCTATTCAGGTAACCCCATGTGAAATTCGCACTCCCTGTGCAGAATACAAGGTTGTGTCTTCTATACGGATTTCAACTGGAATAACCCAAATTTGAGGTTAAATACTATACAACTTGTGCTTTACAATACATTAGAATTTGACTCAATTTTAAAATTTTACGAAATTTATGATACAATCTATCAACTTATTTTTATTCATATTATTTACAGTGATTTACATACAACATATAATATGTTTTTGCCACTTTACATACATACAAACAAATACATATATTTATGTACATATATCTCATCTATAGACAAAAGATGATGCAAAAAATCATGCAAGACACCTCACATTAAAGAACTGCAAATATAGGATGCATATGCCAGTGAGAATAACAAATTGAAAACAAAAGGCAAGCAAGCTTGGGCAAACTGCATCTCGAGGGTTTAGGACTATAATTTGGTTCATCTCAAGTTTGGTAGTGACGTATTTGTGCGTATTTCCCGTGCAGCAGTATCAAATCGTGCGCGTAAAGTTAAACGCCCTAAGTGTGCATGCACGCGTACATGAGCATTTTGTTGGCACGCTTACAGCGCAACCGCGAAGAAGCATTGACGTCACTACCAAGCTTGAGGTGAACCAAATTATAGAAGGTCCTAACTGCAATAGCTGCTCCATAGACATTTGAGAATTTCTGCAGTTTTTATTGCACACATCTAAAATATTACACCTGGCAGCTATTGCAGATAGGACCTTCTGGTCCTAAACCCTCAAATTGAGAGTATGAGCAGTTTGCCCATGCTTCTGACTAATGTTTGTCAGTAATGGTTCATTCAAATAGCTTCAGCCCATAATGCGACATTGGCTTGTCACGTCACGCATGAAGACCAAAATAGGGTACGTACCCTCAGCAATTGTCACCAGAAGTCCGAAATCGAACAAAAATGTATGTTTTTAAGCAAACTATAATCCTGAGGTACAATGTACACTATTTTACCCAGCCTCCATGAGTGACAGGCAAATATGGTGGCATCTCTGATTCCAATAGGATTATTTTTCAAAACATTAAAAACATTATAGTAGATTATAAAACCTCAAATTCATTGCACATTAAATGGCATAAATTCCTCCAACAACTCGTTTTCTTTTTGCATATTATTTCACCAGTCACTATAAAGAACCATTGGAGAAAATGGAACATCAAATCCATTATTATACATCCAGTATAGAAGACTTGACCTTAATATCCCACACAAGGGGTGTAGATTTCGAATAGAGTCACCCATTCAGGTAACCCCATTTGAAATCTACACTCCCTGTGTGGAAGATTAAGGTTATGTCTTTCTATAGGGGGTGTATGGATTTTTAATGGCCCATTTGTAGACAAAACAAAACTGATGAATATATTTCTGCCATAACTTCAAATCATACACTATAAAAGTCTACAATTTATAATCATTACCGATGTCATCATCATCATCATCAATCATGATATCGTCACCAACATTATTATCATAATCAGTGGATCAAAAATCTTCATAATTCTAATATTCTCAAAATAATACTCAGCAATCCTGGTCTGTTTTACATTGATCATACACATAATAATATAAATTAGGGAACAAATAAAACGATCCATGAAACCCTATGAATCAAAGAAGGTCCTATCTGCAATAGCTGCCCTGTAGACCTTTTACAATTTCTACATTCTATATTGCATTGTACACATCTAAAAATGACACCTGGCAGCTATTGCAGATAGGGCCTTCATGCCCTTATTGTAACTAGTTTCATTACAAACTGAGCTACTAGTAGTGAAACCAGAAGTTGGTTAAAATTACATCAATGAATTTTTTTAATGCACTCCATAAAGAAATAAGTTTCATTCACAGGGCTTCATGGATCTTTTGGTGATTTGAATCCTTAGTACTGCAATGTTCAGATATAATTATTCAATTTTTTTACAATATATACAACACATTAAAATTAATCTTTTACATTTGATATAAGACATCTCCATGCATGGAAGGCTAGGAACTTTTGGAAACATCATTTCTATTTGATATCTGCTATACCCCGAAGATTTAAAGACAAATCTTCCACAGAGGGAGTATTAATAGACTAGTGTAATTATTTTGATGATACTCCCAGGGGCTCCAAGGTGTTCAGGGGCCCTGCGCAAAAGCTAATAGAGATAGGGCACATCGTCATCATCCCTATATCTTCGTGTCAAAAATTGCCGTGATAGTACAGCGAATCCTCTCGTTTTTCAACAGCTACGCATGGCGATTTTGTTCGAGATAGGCCGAGCGACTCAGGCTAAGCATACCATGACTATCATATGAGATACCACAGCGTTTCTATATTCTACACATTATTACGATTTGTGCATGCTCAAGTACCCCATATGATGTTTCTATTACAAGAAAAATCGATTTGTTTTCACGTAAAACCAGGGTTTTGTTTCCAGTACACTAACTCGAAAACCAATACACTAATTAGCAGGGCCTTGCAGCTTGCTGTGGATATCTTTTACTGCATTTTATAAGTAAAGATTTTGAAATCCAAAGTAAAAATTGTGATATATTTAATTTTGAGAATTACAATTATACTTTATAGGTATAAAGGAACACGTTTAGCCCATTCAGTTAAGTTCCAGGTGCAAGTCCTATAACACAATGCATATGTAAACTTTCTTTATCTGTGTCAATAATAGAATATTGATTTCAACGGAGTATAGAGCTGTATGGTAAAAATATTTATAATACAGGGTGTTGACACTGTGTAGGGCTGATAAAGGAGATGTTAAAAGAGCCCACAATATAATGCTCAGAAAGATTGTAAGAGAGGCAGTAGTCCCAGGGGCTTACTGGAGGTGGTTATCCATATTTCCTTATTAGGTAACTTTGAGCCTATACAGAACAGTACACGCTTATATTTTCTAGAATGTTGCAATAATATGTGTTAATTGGATCCAATTATAATTAATTTTAGCACACAAACAGGATGGTACAGAGTTGAAATGCATCCTGTTTCACCATGCATAGGAAATGTTTTGTAAACATCCAAGAAAGGTTCTACAAACCCATGATCATATGCAAATTATACAAATTAGTGATATTGAACAAACAACAGGAGGGAAAAAAGTTTGTTTGTCCACCCGACCGTCCCGTGTCATGAAAATTGGGCATTATTTTACTGACCCTAATTTTGAAAAGTGACAAAAAAAGGGTGTTTTTTTTTTCAATCCTTTAAAATGGATGGACTGACCCTACATCTGGAATAGTGTTCCTGAGAGGGGGGAGACACTCATCTTAAATTTTGGTAACTAAGAACTTTTTAGGCAAAATAGAACTGAAATGTCAACATTTGGGGGGGGGGGTGGTTAACTAAAATTGGACCAAATTATATGCTGTGGAGCTAAAAAAAATCCATTTTTTTTTAAATTTGATATAAAGAGCTATAATTGTCAGAGTTTGAAGCTCAAAGAACTGGAGCATGATTCAAAAGTGGGTCTTAAAGTCGTAATGTACGATCTTATAATATGAATTTGGTTATTTTTTTTTCAAACCTGATTTTTTTTTGTTGCATATTTGTAATGTTTACACATGTCACAACTTGCACCTAAATGGAATCAGCCAAATTTGTTGTGTTTGTAGGTAAACAGAGCAAAGTTAGACATAAAGTCATAATTCAAGAAATTATGACTTTATGTCCGCCCATAGAACTGCGTGTTAAACGGCCAAAATAACAAGCAGTGTTCTTTCATGTTAATACCTCATTATTTCAGCTCAAAATGGACAGAAACCATTCCCGATCATTATTACTATAGTATTATTTCAGCATTTTGAGTATAATGACAAATTTAAAATTTGAAGGAAATAGTACATTAAGCCTTTAAGGAACTGCTGGAGAGCCTGAAAAGGGGACCCTTGACTGCCGAACATTATACAAGCATACCTCCTTTGAGAGTGCACCCCTCCGGGATGTGGATCAACAAACAACTTTTTTTTCCTTGGCCTCAGCTGACCACCACTGGCTGTAATCACACATGATTTGTTCAACCATTGCAATCGCATTTAATTGCCCTTTTCAAAAACATCCTACAGGAAGTTGACAAGTGCGTAAATACACACGGATATGTCATGCTAAATTTCACTGCCCAGATAAGGCATCTATCTTTATAACCCGTTAAGGATGCATGCAGGATCATGCACATATGCCAGGAAATCATTAAACCTTATGTTCACTTTAACTTCTGAAGTAATAAAGAGAGAAGTACTATATGAAAGTATACATTTTAAGTTGGAAAGTGAATGGTATAAAGATTTGAACTGTATTTTTCTAAATTAAAAAAAAATCCTATATTTAAAAGAAAATCATTAACCATTAGTTAACTAGTTACGCTTACATGTTCAAAAATAAGACATATTATACAGTAAAAAATACTCCCTCGTATATGAATAGCAGTGTAGACGGCCCTTTATGAGCGGTCCCATTTTAATCATTTAAATGACACTTTACTATTTGCTGTCACCATTTTCATCCCTGAAAATTTCTGGGGAAAAGGGGCAGTTTGCCATCCCGGCTCCTAGCTCCCTGGATACGCTACTGCCTGTGGAAGATATTTCAAAACTATTCCACAGAGGGGTGTGGGCTTTGAATGGATCAGCCCAATAACACATTGGAACAACAGTGATGAATGCATCACAAATGCACTAGTACTGTACCTGATGTGGATCTGATTGGTCCTGATTGAACCAGTTCAAACAGTTCCATCTAGACACCTTCACAGTGCAAACTCGGGGCAGGAAGAGCACTATTAATCCGGCAGTGGCACGCCTATGCGGGCCAATGAGAATTAACTTCCTCGCTTGAGTTTAGGTTTTGTGTCGGTGAACTAGCGATAAGGATTTCCACTGCCTTCACAGACTGTGACATTGGATTAATTCTATTCATTACTGGAGTAATGAACCAATCAAACAGTTCCTTGCTTCATAGAAACAGTTCACAGATTGTTGGGCTGTTAGTTCTCAAAAGTTTGAGTTTGTCAGAAATTTGCACTAAAATTATTATATTATTTTAAAATCATACAGTGACAATAATATGCAATTGTATTTTTTAAATCGTTTTGGTATTGATATTTAAGGAAAAATACAAAAACATTATGTGATTTGTTTAGAAGCAGCAAATAACATGGAAATAACCAAAATATGAAACCTTATTCTGAAAATTTCAAAAATATAGGAGTCTACACTGATAGTGGGCAAGTGTTGAATTGAATATAGATAACATCCTACTCATCCCCATCTGACTTGATTGATAGAGTGATCCAAAGGTCCCAAGTTTAAATCCTAGATGGTCAGTCAATTTTTTCACTGGCTATCTCTTATTATATATGTTGGGACTTTTGTGTTACAAACCATTACCAATGGCGTAGCAAGAACCTTGGGGCCCATGGACAAGGAGCAGTGGGCCCTTTTAACATCTCCTTTATCAGACCTACCTCTAAACCCATATAGCGTTTGCTCAGGGCCCTTGAACCCTCGGAGCCCCTGGATTTCGTCCACCCGCTTGCTAACCCCATGACCATTTCTCATTATCTTATTTTCATAATATGCAGCTCTTGCATGTTTACTCTTTATCATAATTATACACACATTTTTATAAGGACATAATGTGGGTATATGAGAACCGACAAACAGACGGGGCTCGTTCTCAAAATAGCCGGCAACAGCAAAAATTACCGCGTAATTAACCAATTTCCTGACTCTGCAGACTTTGCAGCAATCACTGTATTCAAGAAGCAAATGGTAGAGACAAAAAAAGTGCATGGAAACACTGTCGCTATGGCAAATTGCTGATGATTGACAGACCACAACTGTTAGCCTTGGTGTGGGATCCATACTGATATAGATATAGGCTTGCATTTACTGGCAATCAGTAAGAAATTGTTAAGTACAAAGCAGAAATGTTTTAAAAAGCATATTTGCTATTCACTAACTTGTGCCCTGGTTATATGACTTAAAGCCTTAATGTACAATTTCCTTCAAATTTTTAATTTGTTATTCTATACTCAAAATGCTGACATAATACTAGTAATAATTGTCTTGGAAGGGTTTCTGTCCATTTTGATTTGAAATAACAAAGTAAAGTGAAAGAAACCCTACTGGTTATTTTGGCCGTTTAACATGCAGTTCTATGGGAAGACATAAAGTCATATCTTGAATTATGACTTTATGTCGAACTTTGCTCTGTTGACCTACAAACACAACAAATTTGGCTGATTCCATTTAGGTGCAAGTTAATATGCCAAAAAGTTTCAAATTATAAGATCGTACATTATGGCTTTAAGTTTTTTAGTAGTAGACTGCTGGGTAACAAACAGTTGACATGCATAGCATTGTCTCATTCATTTTGCCAATTATACTACAAGGCAAACAAAGTTTATGGTTGACTTATAGTCGTACAAATCTACTGCACATATGATATGGTTAATTTAAATAAGTTAACTCTAAAAGGTAACCCAAATACATGGGTTAGATTTTGTGATTGAACATTGAAGACAAAAGATGATTTCAAAGTTTTGAATACAGTTGCTCAACATATAATCATTGATCATATTTTCTGTTAAAAATCTAGGTATTTAAGACATCTTCAGCATCTTGCAACCTCTCTTAAAATCAATTTGAGTTCCTGGACAAAGTCATGTGAATCAAGCCTCAGTGTGTCAAACAATTCACATATATCATATATTCAAACACACACAAACACAACCCATAATGCTCAGGCCTGGGTGTAGATGTTTTCCTCATCCTTCTGATATCAGTATCAGTGTCTTTAGGGGTAGGGATGATTAAAGGGTGAGGGGATTTGTCTGTCTCTATGAATCAAACTTAGACCCTATATATTTTTGCAGGCAGTAAAACCAAAATGTTTTTTTTAACTATATTTTTTTAATCATAAAATTCTGGATTTTTTGCCCCTTGTGATGAATTACACACCTCTTGGACTTTTATTTGTAGGAGAGCATTAAAAAGCTCTTCTGAAGCCTTCAAAGAGAACTGTTTAGAGCATTTACAATAGAATGTAGGGAGATAATGGTCAACTAAGGAGAGCTAAAAATCACTCTCCTATATCAGTATGATTGCTCATGCTCTCCTCAAGGCAGTGATGCACAACTTCCACTATTTACTCCCAGAATACATTGGGCCACTGAACACACTAGTGTACTGTAGATATCTTCACAGTGTACTGTAGATATCTTCACAGTGTACTGTAGATATCTTCACAGTGTACTGTAGATATCTTCATCCAATAGAATTGACTTTCCCTGCAATATCAACATGAAGCAAACAACAGAAACTGAAACTATATCTTGATCAAATTACATCTCTATATCGCCAACACTTCCAAGAATTCATCGAAAATCCTGTACATATAAACACCAAACTAGGAAACACCCATCTCATGTTTGCTGTGACGATAGTATATCAAGTATGTCCTCTCTTTCTAGCTCTTCAAGAATAGCTTTAAGTTCCTCCATACAGTGAGGTCGTATAGGATTAGTTTGGCAGTGCCAATAGTACAATATGATATCAGTAGGTGAATGTCTATGGCGTGTGCTGAATGAATCGATCATCTGAATGTCGGCATTTGTGTCAATTCCTAAAATAGACAAAAACAATGCAAAATGTTTCATTACAAATACAAACATTAAAGCGATTTTAAAGTGATTTAGATCGCTGTGATTCTTGCTAAATAACAAATACTAGCTTACTATAAATCGCCCCTATAGTTGTTGGGCAGGAAAAACCTCCTACCGGGTATGTGCTTTTGTCCCTTGAACATGTTTAAAATAAAACTGCCAAGAGGTTACATAGGAGGTTTTGCTTTAAACATGTTCAGGGGCCAATGATACATAGGAGGGTTTTCCTGCCAAATGATGCTACATTACCTATGTTACTTGTTGAGTGTGGGCGGTGATTAGTGGCAGCGTCAAGGGGGGTGGGACACTGAGTACCCCCAAAACATGATCTGATGAGCTGGTTCTCCCAGTCAAAAGCAAAGGTCATTGAAAATCCAATAATGAGAAAATAGGCTTTGCACCACTAAAAATATATCTCCCTCTAAAGTCAATATGATACAAAAGGACTGGTTTATAGTGATTCGTCATTATATTGAGTTATTCCAGTTGAAATCCCTACACCCCCTATGGAAGACATGACCTTAATCTCCCACAGATGAAGTGTGAATACCACCCTATCATATTATTCTATTCCATTTTTCACCCTGATGTGGCAGTGTAGCCTTGATCAAGGCTTCCTCCTTACTTTATCTCTATTCATGCTCTTGTATAATCAGTGGTAGAAGTCACAGAAGTAGGCCCATCATATACTGGACTCTCTAGAATTTTTAGTCAGGTCAAATTTTTTTTGTGTAGGACGCTGCCAACATGAGCTAGGGAGGAAGTGTGCCTTGTGGGGTGGGCGTGGCGTGGTGGGCATTTTGCTCAAACACTACCCCTGCAGTGCACAGTATGCCTGGAGTAATGTATTGATAAGAAAGTCCACTATCTGGCCTCAAGAATTGAAATGTCAAATATTTTTTTACAAATTATGAAAATTTCAAAAGAATAACTTTGGATACAGAATTTTTTGGGAAGATGTGGCAAAGCTTCCATGAATTTTACATTCACTGTCTATGGACCCCAAAGGACTTGAAGCAAGTCTAGTGGCAGTGATGTCAACACCTTGCAGCATCTTTAAGCACATATGCTTGTATACAACAGCCTTTTGAGCGAACACTTTAACGATTTGAAGCTATGCTCAATTATATGCGCACTGCCGGACTGCCACATCAGGGTGAAATGTTATACATTCAATGCCTATCTGTCATATAACTCACCAATGTTAATAGCAAGTCCTTTCCAGTTGTTCGGTTGTCCACTGATATTTTCAACATCCATACTAAAGCATAGTTTCTGGAAAGTACTGTACGTCATGCCCATATCACTGCCTTTTACTTGTCTGTTGCTGTTCAGAATCACATTCAGAATGTCACTTACCTGAAAAATGACAGGAAAAATAATAATATTATTACTATTATTGTACAACAAGTAGCATTTTTGGCCATTTGGTATCAATGACCCTTTTTCTAGGCCAATCTTGGTTTATGGATAGGATATTTTTTTCAACATTTTTTCATTTTTTTCTGAAAAATATCCCAATCTTGCCTAAAACTGTACCCAAAAGTTTCAAAATTTGCCAAATATTTTGACACTCTGTATAGTGATGTGTCCACATTTTTAGAAAATTGGAAAAATGAATGGATCCACTTTCAAATTCTCAGATTTGAGCATCCCCCGGAACCTCCCCTCACATTTTGGGATATTGGGTAAAACCTACATAGTATACATTTTAAAAACCTGATTTTGTTTGTTGAAGTTGTTGTGCTTACTGGGCTTCCATTCCATATACTGTAAAAACTCAATAGTAAGCATATGTGCTTACTATCAAGTGCTTTTAAAACATGCAAACTTGAAGAGCCCCATCCACAAAAGTGTAAAGGGTTTTGAGCAAATCATCAATACACATAGTTATACGAACAAGTAAACCTGCAAATGTGTGTCTCTCAACCCCAAAGCGCCGGACTTTGGTACAATTTCATGTTTTCAAAAGCGCTTGATACGGTAATAATCCTCACTGCATATATGCTTTAAACTGACTATATACAATTATAGCTTCCCCTGCATTGACGTGCTGCCAAGACTGTGATTCCATTTGACACAAGTGATTTAATACAAGTTTTCATGTTTCCTATTCTACTTAATCATTGGATTTACAAGCGACAAAAATACAATTATTTTCTTTCTAAGAATAGGAATTCTACTGTTCCGTTGCCAATGTTTGAACACTTTGTGCCAATTTTCATATTTTTTGCATTGACTGTGTTCAATTTAACATAAATATAAATTGATTTGAACTTCCCAAATGATTTGGTTTGCAAACTCACCCACATGAAAATTTCAACCCCTTCTAAAACCAACCCTCAAAAAGATAATTTCAACTCCAGTAGTGTAAAAGTTAAAATTGGTCCTGTATACACACAATTTTAACTTAATTATTTGGACTAAAATAGTGCAAAATTGAAAAATTTTGAGCACATGATTTTTTTAATCTTTGCCTCTTCAGACAACTGACCCTGATATGCCACTGAACATGTAAACTGCTTGGACCCCCCCCCCCCCCAAACAGGCCTGGAAAAAATGTGTGAAGCTCCTTCCTGGGAAATTTGGAAGTTTGGAGGGAAATTAAGGTCCTTAAACAAAGAAATACATGAGAATTTGGAGGGAAATTTATCTTTTTGAAGGGAAATTTTGATCTTCTTCCAGCTAAATTTTCATTTTTTCCAGTCTTGCCCCCCCATGGATTTTTACCACATTGTCCTATATAACCCTATAGTGTGGACATTAATTAGACATTAATATGCCAAATCTTGATGCTAGATACTAGAGGGTTTTTTTATTTGCCAGAATCACAGAAAGTTCAAGTAAAAAACAAGATGTTCTTATCTCGTATGTTAAGTTCCGCATCCTAATAGAATAACAGGCCAAGGAGGCATGCAGACTGAGCATGCATCTCCTATTGCGCTCTTCCATTTAAAATCCACACTCCCCCTGTGGAAGATTTTGGAAATATCTTCCACAGGGGGTGTATGTTTTTCAAATGTAATTAGTCAGGGTTAATCATTTTGAAACTCATACTCCCCCTGTATTATGGCTTTACATATCTTCTACACTTGGAGTAAGGATTTCAAATGGAAGTTCCCCAATTGTCTATTTGATTCGAAACTCATACTCCCTCTGTAGCAGACTTTAGTTAAACCTTCCACAGGGGTAGTATGGATTTTAAATGGAATAGCCCATTTGAAGCATATCCTATTAAATTACAGCTGGCTTTCAGTGATCCGGTAAGTAAGGAAGCAGCGCACTCATGCTTAATGACTTTGAATTTAGCCTAAACCTTTCCTAATAGAGCTCAATTCCAGACCGGAACCATCAGGCTTCTTGTGCTATGATTGGAAAATGAGAAAATCTAAGATGATGCTGGAACGTATAATCAGTTATGAGAGGTTATTAGCAACTTATTTCTCTCAATTAAAATGTGCAATTTACTGCCAGACAGACACACACATGCTCACCCCCATACACCCATCAGATGTTTCAGAATAAGAATAAAGTCGAAATACCTAATAATTGTAATACACCAAAAGACCTACTGAATTAAAAACCTCAGTTTCCCAGAAAAATTTAACACACAATGAAAATCTCTTCTGCAATTTTTCTGAGAATTTATCCCCTAGCTAGCTGTTTGGGCTATTCAAGTTGAATCCATACACCCCCTGTGGAAATCAAGACCTTAATCTCTTACACAGGAGGTGTAACCATTCAGGTAACATTTGAAATTCACAAGATAAAGGTCATGTCTTCCATAGGGGTTGTGTGGATTCAACTGGAATAGCCCTATTTCTCATGTTATTTGGACCCTTGATGAACCCTTACAATTAATTACATGGGCTACCATTATGGTTTGGGAAGCATACTGATTTAAATTAAGTTCAAGGTGCGCTTTAAAAGTGTATCAAAGTATATTTAGAATCAAACTCAAAATTAGACCATACATGTAAGGCAATGATTTATTGGTCCCTGGAAAGGCTGAGATCTGGCACTGTTTTTACTAAAAAACTATAAAAAGTCACATTTCCAACTTGTGTAGTCTAGACTGCAGTTCCTCAATTCTGATACAATCCATACTATCAAGCATTGCAGACTTATTGAGAATAGAGGTAGGCCTATTGTTTCAGGCCTAATTTTGATCAAGATGGGTATAATTAAACTGAAAACAATCACATGCACACCCTTAAATGTTTTCACCGACAAACGTGGACCCTATGAAACTCGTTTGTGGTTAACAGAGTAACCGTGGACCTCTAAGTACTGACATTTAACTCTTGAAAGTGTGGACTTTTGTGGTAAATATATAAATGATATTTAACTGCCAAACCGTTGACCTGGTATTACACATGCGTAGGGGGACCTATACCCCCTATGTATTATTACGGTGTCTAGCGCCTTCTGCTGCTCTATTACAACTGTGGACATCCATGGTTGCAATAGGTCCACACTTCATGAAAGAAATGTCATAGGTGGGTCCACGTTTGTCTGTGAAAACAACAGCACACACACACACACGCCCCTAAACAGTGGCAACAGTGGACAATGCTGGACATCAACCCAACCTGTTTGGACTCTCCAACTGAGGACACACATGTTTCACTTTAATTTATTCGCCCTAACAAAAAATTGTTGGCGCACTTGCTCAAAACAAAATGCATGTCATACCAATAGTATGAAGGCGAGTGATACAGGTCTGTCGTGAATTTTAAGTAGAGTTTCCCATCCTTCCCCATCGTTCAATGTTGGAGGTCTCACAGACCTGATGACAACATGGCTTTGTCCAACATTGAATTACATGTAGGGGAGCAGAGGCAGAGATTCACCAAAAGACAGTCAAAGTGTGCTAACATATTTCTCTGTAGCTGAGCATTTTTAGCCTGGTCCCATCAGGACCCAAGTGTGTCTGTGCATGGAGGGACCATATATACAAACAAACAAACACATACATAGGTAAAACAGCTCAAAATCTTTGACAATCTCTTACAATAATTCCAAAACCGGGCACCAATCCTCAGAATTTCACAGCCTAATTCCATCAATCAACGGGACAAAGAGCGGTATTATTTTAGGAACTCTAGAGACGACAAACCAGATAAAAGAGTAGAAGAGAAAAGAGGATAACATGAGGGCAAAGGGAATTAGGCACTGGAGACGTGACAGGATGCCTGGGGTTGAATACAGGAGGTATGTTCACACGGAGGACCTTCTACTGAAGCAACACAGTTCTCAAGCAAAAACTTTGGGAAATCCACCGTGTGAACTGCCTTGAGGATTCCAAACCCTAAGTTTGTCCCTAAATTTATCCCGAAATTTATCCTCAAGAAATTATGGGGATTTTGCGATATCCCAAGTGATCCTCAAGTGGCCCTTGAGTGCTACTGCAGTGTGAACTAGCCATTTTACGATTCTCTAAAGCAGAGTTTAACCTATGACCTTAAGCGTGCAACTAGAGGTCACAGTATGCTTTCAGTTGTAATTCCAAAGCTGCCGTTATCAGATGTCGCAAAACTTGAGGATTCTAGTCTTCAATGGGGGTGTGTGGACACACAGTCAGAGACTCGAGTACGCCGATCCTCAAGAATTCTATGACCGTCAGAACACACCTAGTATCAAAAGGATATATAGCAAGGGACCTACAGTTTGATCAGCTCGTAATCGGCAGGAATTGTGAGGCTTTTACCACTACGCCGAAAAGTAGACCCGTGTTAAGAGTGATATAGCTGACCTGTCCGGTGTATATTGTGGGTGTTAAATAAAGTAGAAAAAGTATAGGACTTGAATTAATAAGCCATGATACTTCTAGCAAGATGTCACAAGACAATTCTCGAAATAAAATATATTGATATTAATCCGCGATATTATAAGGCCCATCGTTTTCGAGCTGATTACCATATGGGTTTTTGCAGGACCATATGGTGCAGCATGATTTCCTGTTCAATATTTTTTCCAATGTTGATTTGCAACATTGGAATTGAGATACAAAAAAGATAAAATCATTAACCTTCTCCACATGGGTGTCAACTGCAGACAATAGGCTCCAAATTTTCTTTAAAAATTGCAAAAATTTCAGAATATTGCACATTTTCATGACCATATTTGGAAATATTGATTTTGAGATATAGCCAAACAAAGCAACTATTTCTTTTTGTTTCTTGTTGTTTTGGAAACTCTTTAATTACCGGTACTCATATCTTTGGAACTGGTTGTCCATTTTCTGCAAAATGCAGCTTTGTAAATGCTGTTTACTATTCTATAAGAAACTGAAAATTTAATATTTCCGAATTCCGACTGATTTTGTTTGATCGCATCACATATATAGTGTAATATTATTGATTTTTCAGATAGTGCTTGATATTTTCAGAAAATAGCTCAAACTTGAACTTTTTATGAAGCCTATATGGCAAGCATGCTAAGCATTAAAGAACCCAGAGAGTAGGCAGCAGTTGCAATTTTGAGAATTAAAAAAAATATATTTTCAACATCTGCAAATAATAAATATAACCGCAAATATATTGGACCAATAAAGTTGGATATATTTCCTCAATTAAGGCAAACATTGAGCATGGTCACAAAAGAAGGTCATGTTCATTCATGCAAGACCAGTTTAACTTTAAAACTGTAAAAAACATCTACATTATCCATGCACCCTTTCTGCACAATCTGTTTAATCTGCGCAATCAACATGGCTAATTTGTGTTCCCCCAAGAAGATAATTGGGCCCATAGAAATAACCTTTTAGAGGATATTGGCATGGTTCCTTCCCGGAATGGCGGCAGCTAACACACTGCAGATACAAATACTTTGACACAAGTCAAGAACCTCATGGATCGCTCTAATTTTAGCTTAATGCAAAATATCAGTTGAGAAAAGGTTTTAGACTTGCGGTTCACAATGCTAAACCCATACGGCATAGCCCATAATATAATGCATGTAATTGTATATTACTCTTAATACTCGGCATGCTAGCCATATTGCGCTTCAACGAAAAAGGTTCAACTTTTGAAATATTTTCTCAAAATATCAAAAGCCATCTTAAGAACTACCAAACCAATACTAGGCCTGTTTGTACTCATTTTAATGCATTTTTCATGCTGATTCCAAATATGGTCAAATATGGTCATGACAATTATCATTTATGAAATTTTTGAATTTAAAAAAAATTTTGAAACATGTCATCTGCAGTCGACACCCACGTGAAAAGAGTTAAAAAGCACATAAATGAAGTGTGTGTATGTCTGGGGATGTTGCATGGGGCATATAGGTTTTTGTAAAGTCTGTGGGTATGGTGTGGGTATGTGGGTGGGATGTGTGTATTGGGGTGGGTGCATGCGTATGCGTGCCTATATATATGGGACTTGTGCGTGCATATGCATATCTGTACAGTGTCAAGAGGCCAGTCCGATGTGCCCAAACTTATCATATTTGAAACTCAAGTCATCTAATAAAGATATCGTGCCATCAGCTTAATTTGGAGGATCTCGGCACAGGACGCACCACTTAACCCAAAAATTCTCTCCACCCTAACGATAAAAAAAAACTTCCCTAAACCTTGCCTCATCTGTGAAACTTAAGGGAGTAGTCTTTTAGTACATCCCGGTATTCCTGGCATCCCGTGGTTTGGCAGGCAAAATCTGCTGACACATCCTAACACCCAGCTGCATTGCTAACATGCAGATGTCGGTCGGTCGCAGCCGGGCGGCCATGATGACGCATACAAAAATACTGTGATGTGCCAATACTGGTTGTTTGATATATAGCCTGCCGGTAGAACTAGCAAAGTTATCATGACAGCACAAACAACCAAAATGAGTCAGTTGTAGTGGATATTAAAATGACTCAGAATTAGTCTTCTAGTTTTGTATACATGTACAAAATAACCACAACAAAATGTGTGTAATACTTTAGTCACCTGATTAAAATAAATGGTGAGGGTTCCCTAGACAAAGTGTGCTTCATTCAACCACGTTTATGATGACAATGAAAGACATTACAACAGTAATTTGCCGTGTAAAACTTGTCTTCAAGCAAGTCCAGGCCTTTTTACCGATGAGTCCCTACAATGTATGAGAAGTTTAAAAACCTTTCTCTATGCCAGTGTGTAATGTCCTTGCCCTAGATCACAATTTTGTGGAAATCTTGATTTTACCTCCAAATTTATTCTTACAGACTCCTAAGTTTGTATGCACAAAACAATTAGACCAAGTCTAACTTTAGACCTGGTCCACCTATGGAACCTAAAACATGCAGTGATGTTTCTACCGAACTAAAAGTGACACATCGCGGTATATAGCTAAAACAAAATGGACATTCAGAGAAACCTGTTTATTACACAATTACTAATCTAAAACTGTATGAAATCACAGAAGAAAGCATACTTGACCCAGGGTCTTAGCTTGGATTTGTTGAGTGCCTGTCATTTACACCAAAACTGAATGTCAAAAATTTGAATCTGAAAATATAAACCAGACCTCTGCCCTGCAAGGAGTTCATTCAGTTCAAATAGCTATTGAAATATATAGCCTTGATTTATTAGTCTGGTCTTGTTTTGAGTTCACAGAACTTATTCAACCCTTATGATCAACTTTGCCTGTCCCAGCAGCAAACTACCTGTCCAAAATGACGAGTGGATGGGCGGCTAGCTAACACCCTGACTTGACCGCAAACAGTGGGTCAGCACACCTCAAGCTCTATCTAAAGTACTAGCTCAGACCTAAAAAAAAAAAGGAAGGCTGGCAACATAGATCTCCACAATCAACATTCAAGCTCAAGAATCTGGACCTTCAAGCAGCAAAGAACTAGACAATGTCAGAATAACTTGAACTTGGCGAACATTGATAGGCAGTTCTATGCCCAACAACAGCGACAAGGCGTAATACCGAGAAAAGTTCAATCTAAGCATTATTGAGACACTGCCCCCTCCGAGCACAACTACAAAAAAAAGTCAAGTTAGCCTTCCATAACAACGTGACCGGATTCTTGGATATAGGCCCCATTACACTAATAAAATGTGGAATGAACAAAGCCTGGTAATTACCGCGGAAGGTCACTTCAGGTTTACACCTCTACACAACAGAGACCAGTCTGATCAGGAAGGCTTGTCAGGATTGCATGACAACAATTTTCAGCCCAAATCACGGGTCAATTTAACTCATCGGAAAGTCACACAATTTTTCTCTTGACATTTGGTTTCTATATCATGAAACTACTGAAAATCACAGGAGAAAATGTCAAAAAACCACCCAATTTTTTCATAGCCATTGGTTTCTATGTGACAAGAAATTGTCATAAATCGTGGAAAAAATCTTCAAAAGTCACCCAATTGGGCTACCAAATTGCAGATTTGGCAACCCTGGGTGGGCCTAAGAATAGCATTTTTTACCCTATGTGCAAATTGAAAAAAACAATTTTCATATCTTTCAACATGTTAATTTATTAATCCTCAATTGGGTGTCAGATTTCTAAATCATGTGAGTTCTTTATAATAGGATTAGCATGTATTAAGCTGGGTTCAATACGATCAGGAAGTTATTGTAAAACCAAAATCCAGAGTTGATGTTCACTTGCGTGATAATTATGCCCTTTGGATTAGAAAGGTTTGAAAATTCACACTATGAGCTTTAAGACTACAATTAAGTTAACACTTATGGTTAGTTTGGAGTTCAGTCAAAACCCCGGGTCAAAACACTTCCAATTCATGGAAGTTTTTACGCTTTTTATGCTGTAACAAGAATGCACTGTTTTGGCAGCCATCAGATATACTTTCTGCTCTCCGCTACAAATTGATTTCTACACCACTATAGTTTGATCAGCTCATAGTAGGCGAGAATTGTTAGGCTTTTACCACTACGCTGAAAAGTAGACCCATGTTATAGGAGTGCTGTTATTTATGTGTATAAAAAGAAAGTATAGACAAATTATATGATTTGAATTAATAATTTGTGATGCTTCTGGCAAGATGTCACAAGACAATTCTCAAAATGAAATATTTTGATATCAATCCGCAATGTTATAAGGCCTGCCGGTTAGAAGTTGATCAAAGTATAGACATTGACCCGTATCTGTACAACTCACCTCAGTGGCTGGTGGGTGTTGATCTTGCAAACTAGCTGGTCTTCTTTGGTGCCTGGGAAAAGTAAAATAAAATATATCAATATAGCAAATATAGGTAAAAGATGGATAACAAATAACTTTAAAATAAATGACTTTATGAAGCGACAAAGTTGGTGAAATGCAGTTAATTATCTGTTTCTACCAACTCAACAAAGAAGAAGAAGCTTGGGCAAACATGATAAATTGAGAGAGCAAAAAAATTAGGACTGAGCGGGATTGAACCCCGGACCTCCCGATTACCAGTAAGATCTTACATGCATACCACTACACTATATACCTAGATGCCACTCAGTTTCACTAAATAACCTGAACTTGATGAGAAAAAATGTGAATACAGGCCAAAAACCAAAAAACTGGCTGAAAATAAATAAAAATGCAGGAATTTGGACTCACAAAAAACCTGAATTCAGGCTCAAACCTGAAAAGTGTCATATCTGTACCTGACAAGCTCTTGCAATTAAATAGCAGAAATTAACACAAAAAAAATTAATTTTGCTTGCAAGGCATTGCGATTTGAGAAAATCTTTTAAACTGATGATTTATTTTATTCTTTATCATTAAATTATATGAAGATTCAGGAACTTGTAATCTTAAATAATGTATTTTGAAAATAAACTTTTCAATATCAAAATAAAAAAATTGTACATACAATGTATGGGCCTCTCATACACAGGACACAAGAAGTTTTAATCTTATAAAAAGACTTGCAGAGATTTCAGCAGAGGAATTAAGGAGGATATGGGGTGTTCCAGTTGAAATTCATACACCCCAAGAAGACATGTCCTTTATATCTTCCACTTCAAATGGGGTTACCTGAATGGGCACCTCCATTTGAAATCTATACCCCCTGTGTTAGAGATTAAGGTCATATATTCCACAGGGTGTATGAATTTCGAATGGGGTTACCTAAATATGGGCAACTTCATTTGAAATCTATACCCCCTGTGTGGGAGATTATAAGGTCATGTCTTCCATAATGGGTGTATGGATTTCAACTGGAATAGCCCAATGCATTGAGAGCAATTTCCTGTCGCGGTTAATCTCATGGTTTCATGGTCTAACTGACCCCAAAAGGGGCTCCGGTATGTCGCTTTTGCACTTTTTTCAAATCATACCCTCCACAGGAATTTGCCCTTTTGAGCAAGATGTATCCCTAAATATGAAGTTAGTGCAATTTACACAACAAATGTTACCCTGAAAAGTCAGAGATGTAAGTGGCATTGCATAGATGTGGAATGATGTGAACAAAGAATAATATCCAGGGAAGCCTCGAAAAGGATAAAAAAAGGAGTTAAAAAGAAGTTTAAAAACAACCTTTTTCTAGAAAACGTTTTGACCCCATAAATGTGATTTGTGTACACTCTCTGAAAAGGACCCTTTTTGCATGTTTTTTTGGTCATTAATAATGTGTGCACTACGAACTTGAGTGCCCCCTGGGTTTCACTCACAGGGCATAATTTAGTCGGTATCGCATCGCAGTTTGCTACTCAATCTAGGTCACTTGCGATTCATTATTTTCGATGCATCGCATATTTTGCGATGCAAAATTTTACCACTTACAAAACATGACATACTATAAACTCACCTTGTTGTCAATAAAAGCTAATAAATTGATATGTGCATGCAACAAAATTAAGTTTGTTTTACTTATTTACCACGTTTTCCTGTTATTTGCCTTCAGGGGTCATAATTTTGGCAGTATTTTGCCTTGTATTTTGCCGTGTGTGCACACAGGATCGCTATGAAAACGGCTATCTTTGTTCTTGAATTTTGCCGATGTGTTTCTAGATATATTTTTTAGGAAAACTTTTAAAATATTCCTAAAATCGGGAGGGAATTAAATCTGCTACTCAAACTTGAGAAACTGCTATATACAAGTAGAATTTTGCATAGCACTTTTGCTACGCAAAATCTGATCACTAAATTATGCCCTGTTCACTCATGATGAAAACATATAAACTACTCTACCAACTCATATTATTTTAAAAGGGCATTTTGTGATCTACAGCATTGGAAACCTCTGGCTACATAATACTTATGTACAAATCATTTCTTGCAGATTAATTCATTTAGCAAAAGTATCGTGAAATCCAAATTACGTTCTGGTACACCAGAACGAAATTACAACACATTGTCTATGGAGCAGTGTAATACACATAATCATGCATAACTTAAACGCAAAATTGGAATCAACTGAAATTTTGGGAATAAGTTTTTTTCATGGATATCTACTAAAAAATGTCATAAAAAGGAGATCCTAGGATCACAAAATAGTAAATACTCCTTTAAAATACAGTCTCCACTTTAAATGTTTCAACATAATCATGAAAATATCCTTTATAACTTCATAAATTATCACTAACTGGACTGGAGGCAAGATCTAAAGGGGGTATTCTGGTTAAAATCCATACACTAGACATGACCTTAATATCTCTCGCAGGGAGTGTAGATTTCAAATGGAGTTGATCAGGTAACCCATTTAAAATTCACACTCCCTCTGTGGAAGATTAAGGTAATGTCTTTCATAGGGGGTGTATGGATTTCAACTAGAATAGCCCAATATTGCAGACCAGCATATTGGAAATTGGCATAATTAACAGAAACCCGCCATGTCATAGTGGCAAGCTGTATGCTTATCTATGGCTAGCCGGGATGCTGTGAGTTCAATTTTAAGCTGGGGTCAATTTACAGTTACGATCTACACAAATTGTGATCCCAAACCAACTGTAGTAATTCTTCCATAGGATTTATACAATATAAATAAAAACAAACCTATTCTCACAACATAAGCGGAAAGTTGCAGAAAATGAGATTTGGTTCATTTGAGCATGCCAGAAAAAATAAAAAGCAAAATAATTTTTCTTTGATTGACTTTTGTACACCAAGTGAAGGAGCAATCCTGGCAAGTTATATACCATTAATAAAGCTTATGATCCAGAGATTATGAATTGAGACATAACTCAAAATAAATATTTGCAACTTTTCCTCTAGCTCATTTTGTGAGAACAGGACTCCTGTAGTCTGTATACCTTCCTCAAAGTCAGTAAAGTAAATCAAATTATGAGATTTTCTCAAAAACTGTTAATTTTTGCAGGAATCTGTTATGCTAGTTGGATTCTTTGCATCATTTCCTTTCCAAAAATGTATACGTTTTATATACTTCTCATCATTACAATAAAAGATACAATAAAAATAATATCTAAATTACTGACTCGAGAAAAGTATACAGACTAAAATGATATAGCTTACCATGGTGGTACATCTGGTTTAGCTCCTTTAGGTGGTATAGGTGGTAATGTATTCAGAGGGTTATATCCATCGTGAAACATAGGAGGATTCTCATATACATCATCTCTCTTAGATACATTAATATACACCGGATCATCCGGACCCATTGTCACATTTTGTACGTTGATATAATGCGGCATGTTTGGTAACGTATGGCCGGACAGAGAGGGCGGTTTGCATTTGGTATCCGATTCAATTGGCACCGACACTGAACGTAGATAAGGTGCTCGTAAGTAATTGACACCAGCGTCGCTTGTGCTGCGTGTATGCTCCTTAGGACTTCCCTGGTTGCTACTACCGTTAGACTGATATTTTGTTTCTTCATCCGATAACGACATAGGAGACGAGCTTGGCGTTGGCGACTGGGAAGCTAAGCTTGAATTTGAACCGGTGTAAATGCTATTCTCGTCTATAGAGGGCGGTTTTGCATGTTTCACATGAGGACTGTTGCGTCCTCCTGGGAAACAAGGTACTGGGGGATGTGGTAATGGAAGCTGTTTAGCTGATATTGGTATATCCGGTGAATTACTACCACTGGAATACCCACTGAGTCTATGACTAAAATAAGTCGGGCTTGGATCGCGCAAATTCCCCGTCGATTGCGAAAATGTCTTCGTAACAGGAGGTGTAGTTTCTCCTATTACACATGATGAAGTTCTTGAGGTCGTTCTTGACGGGATTTCAGGAGTGGTGGTTCTTCTTTGTCCTGTAAGAAGTTTGGGACCCATGAACCTCTTTCGAGGTTTATTAGTAACAGGAGACCCTTGTGAGGATGACGGGGAAGGCGGGGTAGTGTTCTTCTTTTTGGGTGCTGTCTCCTGCTGTAGTGGCAGGTGGTCGGGTACCTTCAGAGGTACTGCTGCTGCAAGTGGCTGAGTTCCATGAAGATCTTGCACATTCATATGGATATCTTCTCCTGTTGTAGGATCTATTGAGGATGTTGTACTGGCGGTACTGCTGGTTGGACTTTGCACTGGTTTTGATGGTGACGTGGCTGCTGCTGCAACAATAGGATCCTCGGTATATCTTTGAACCTCATCACAAGCTGAAAACATGAAAACAAACAAAAATATGGATTTAACTTAAGTACAGAGAAGTTTCTTCCACCTAGGACCCAAGAATGAGCTACCTGAAAAGCACTCCAATTTGCTTCCATTCCCTTTATGTTTTTTTCTGTTTGTCTTGTTTTTGATTTTGATTTTTTTCCTATGCTTAGAAAATTGACTGGAATTGAAAGGTCCTGAATAGAGGGTATTCAATACTACGTCACTTATGACAGAGTCATCTCATTTAAATAAAATTCTGTCCTCCATAAGGTAACACGGGGGAATTCGCGTGATAATGCAATAAAACAGGTGATAGGTATGAATGGTTATGGATTCGATCTAGAGACCTGTCCCTCTGTCATCTTAACCCATCTTAGAACTGTCCTCCAGCATGGCTGCCATTTCAATTGTTATACGGTTCCGGTTGGTTTATTGCATACTCTCTATACAAGCCATATAGGAATTTTGTGAGGGTGTCCACTTTGACAGACTTGAGAAATGGGTAAGTGCAATAAATGTACCAACCCGACTATACTGTACAGTATGAAATGTTCAGATACATGAAAATGTTGTGAATTTTGCAAGTAAAATGGAGTCAAAAATTGTTCATGCTCACAAGTATTCCTTTTCCTTGTAGGTCTCTAAGAAAATATCTAAATTTTGTGAAAATTACATACCGCAAAATGACGGTTCATTTCAAATTGAAAAAAAAAATTGTGTTGTGAAAATATTGTACTTTATAGTACTGAACAAAATATGGTGTGTATAAATTTCAAGAAAATTACATGCAACAAAATGAAATTTCAAATCACAAAAAATGTGTGCCCTGAAAATATTAGTTTTACAGTATTGTAAAAGTGGTAATTTTGCCAATTTTGGACTACATTGTTTGTTTTTAATTTTGTGATTTTGAGTTTTCTTACATAGAACTATACATTAAAAGAACATATTTCTGTGTTTTTATTTTTGCGGTTGATGTGTTGCGCGTGAAAATCACGAAAATCAATATACCACAAAAATTTCCACTTTTACAGTATTCAACAAAAACATTACTGCATGCACACCGATATTGAAATTCATTTTTTTTACACTTACGTGGAAATTCTGCCATTTGTGGAATTTCAAATGTTTGCATATAAAATGCATCTTCTATCCTTGATGACTGTCTTTCTTTTTCCGTCATAACTTCATAGTATCCTATAAACAAACGCACAAACAAACAAATATGGTAAATTTAGGAGGAAATGTATTTGAAGACACATCATATAAAGATCAGGTCAAATTGTAATTCAATATGAAGAGTATTTGTGACACGATCTGCTCCACGGGGGCCAAAGGAGGCATTTTTGAAAATTGAGTTACTTTAATCATTATCTTGTAGTAACATTAGGTAGTAACATTAGGGCCTTAGGCTATCATGTACTGAAAACAAAGGTCTAGCATATTTGGTTTTTATCCATGTTTTTGCCTTAATTTTATTTCAAATTTGCCGCCTTTGGCCCCCATGGACCAGATCATGTCATATTTATCCTCTCAGTGAGTCAGTGTATATTTTATAGGGTACAGCTTCAAATCACAAGCACTTGTTCAAAGTGCTGGCATACATACACACAAGATAAAGATATGCCACAGATGTGCAGATGAAACAGCTGAGAGCAAAAATACTAAAATATATCTTGGATACATACCACTATTTCCTCCGCTTGAGACAACCGTAAACATAAAGTTTTTTCCTTTACTAGTTGCTTTCTGTACCTCCTCTATATCCCACCTTAGGAAGTGTCTTGGCGGGTTGACATGGGCTAGGCCTAAGCTGACCTTATTTAGATGCAGTACAAATTCCTTCTCATTGGATTGGCTGATGCCATACACTGGCTTTACCATCCAGCTCTCTGTAAAAATCATAAATAACAGGCATTTACTCAGTAACTGACTTCAGTAATTGGGGGGGGGGGGCACCCAACTTAAATTTTGGTAGGGATGAGCAGCGCTGAATTTGGCTGAATTTTGGGAACTTAAACTGATTTTCAGGCAAAATATGGGCTTGATGAATTGAAATTTTAACATTTTGAGGGGTCTAGTGAACTAAAATTGGGCCAAATTTTACAGGCTTTCCAGCTAAAAATTCAACATTTTTTCCAAATTTGAGCTAAAGAGCTACAATTGATAGAGTTTGAGGCTCAAAGAACTGAAGCATGATCTAAATGTGAGTCTTAAGGAACTGCCGGAGAGCCTGAAAAAGGGAACTTTGATCGCCGCACATACCCATACCACCTGATCCTGGGCCAAATCCGTCAGCAAATTTCTGTCAAATGTACAGATTGCAATTGAAGACCTGTGTGTGAACTGTGTATGCCTAGTGCATGATGCGAAGTATAATCACCATGCTTTGTTTTTCTTTTGAGGGTACATTCTGTAGGCACAAACCTTTTCAAGTTTAGCTCTTACTAGGTCATCATGCTAATGTGCAATTTTGATCCGACCTGACACAGACTTTTAGTGGAAAAAGCTGAAAATGGGGCAAAATAGCTCAAATTGGGCTAAAATGAATAGAAAATATGTAAATTTGAGCAACTAAAAAGCTGAAATCTGTGGGCATTAATTGTGTGATGCAGGGGGAATTGGGAGAATATATGCAGTAGCATGATGACAATGGTCTTAGCACTTATTAGGCGAGGTACACAGTGGCGGTGCTAGGGGGCAAGGGGCATTTCCCCTAAATATTTCCCCAGTTTGCCCCCCCAGTTTTGAGGCAAAACCCCCAAATTATGTAAATTCCCACTTTTTGCGGCAATTTTGTGCAAAATTTGTTGATTTTGCCCCCCCCAAAATTCACTTTGCCCCCCCATGCCCCCTCTAAATTCCTGGTGCCGCCACTGGAGGGACACAAATTAAGGCAAATGCGATACTTACGATGCCTCCATAATTCTTTCATCAGATCATTCCATCTTTCAAAATCCGATGAGCTATGAGCATTCCTTGCATCTTGAAATAACACCGTCTCTGTTGTCAATATAATGGCCCAATACAACACAGGATACTTGCTATTGCGCTTCACAGATCCTCTCTCTGTCCCAACAAAGTTTCCCTTGGTGAACACGTAGGTTTTTCTCAGTACTGATTCGTTGGGGTCGCGATATAATTTTAAATACACCTCATCTGAAATGAAAAGAAACAAGAAAAATTTGATGAATTAGATGTGAGAATGTATATTTACTTGTTGGTTTTATTAATTGATTGGTGGATTGGTGGATTTATTGATTATATTGATTGATTGAGAGATTGATTGATTGATGGAGGGATTGATCTGAACTGATAGATCATCTTTTCTGATGTGATCAATAATTTGATATGATTTATTGATCTATTGATTGATTGATCTGATCTGATCTGATTGATCTGATCTAGCACTGGCTTCTGTGCTGTACTCT
This sequence comes from Amphiura filiformis, assembly GCF_039555335.1. Taxonomy (NCBI): domain Eukaryota; kingdom Metazoa; phylum Echinodermata; class Ophiuroidea; order Amphilepidida; family Amphiuridae; genus Amphiura; species Amphiura filiformis. The sequence continues at coordinate 56,923,864 of NC_092638.1, forward strand.
GATACCTGTATGATGATTTTCCAACTGTAGGATAGTAGCTGATAGCTACGCTCGGTGCTCCCTTCGGTCGCTATTCGAGAGGCGTCGCGGTTTGTGGAACGGGGCTAGTTCTAATCTGATCTACTGCTTGACAGACCTGATTGATCTTATCTGATCTATTGATCTGGTCTATTGATTGATTTGATCTGACTGATCTGATCTATTGCTTGACTGATCTGATCCATCTCATCTATTGATTGTTTGATCTGATTGATCTCATCTATAACCTGACTGAATCGGCTATGATCTATTGATTGATTGATTTTATTGATTGATTGATTGATCGATCGGATCTGGTCTGATCCGATTGATCTCATCTATTGATTGATTGATCTGATCTAATCGATCTGATCTATTACTTGATTGATTGATTGATTGATTGGTTGATTGATTGATTGATTGATTGACTGATTGCTTGATCGATCTATCGATTGAATTTATTAAAAATGATTGATTGATTGATCGATTGACTGAATTTATTAGATTACCAAAGCTGGGTAAATTCTTATGTATTACTTGAACAGTTACTTGTGGGAAATAAGCCATTTTTTAAAAAACAATAATGAAGACAAATGGAACAAATAAAAAGTACAAAATAGAAACATTTGTGGAATTTTCAACATGGTCATGCCATCACAACCAGTCAGTCGATCGACACATGTATTACTTTCAGTTGATACAATTCAACATTATCCCCTCAAAGGCCCCAAACTGCATATTTTAGCCAATGTATTATTCATTGATCACAACCTGGTTTATGCAGATACCAACACATTATGTAAATAAACTGGGTAGTTCTTTTTTTTCTGATTTAAACTGCCATTGTTTGAAAGAAATTGAATGTTTGTATGTGCAGTCGAGCACTTTATTTATGTTGGTTTTGTTGTCATGGTTATCTATAGACTATGTTTGCATATAAACCATAGAAAATACCTAAGCGATCACATGTTGTGTTCAAGGGTCCTTCGTGGTATCAAAGTATGTACAAGTAGTAGTACATGTGAAATTTTAAAATTATGAAGAAATTTGTTGAACAGTAAATAAGTGCTCAAAACAATGGAAAATTAATTAATTTGACTATTAAAATTATTTAAAACTCATTTGCTTGAAATCATAGCGGTTCTAATCACATACATGTAATATATGCACACTGACCTGCATGTGAAAACCAAAATTGTTGCACACAAAATTTTAAGAAATTGAAAAATGCAATAAAGAAATACAAAACAATTCTGCAGGAAATAATTTCTGATTTGATTTCTCAAAATGTCAAGATTTACATTTTTAATAATATAGATTTCATAGGCATGTGTCTTATTATCATTGCAATGCAAGAAGGCAAACTATACTCTATAGAAAACTAAGCGATTATGTCGTCTGAATTGTCATTTGTACAATGTATCACAGTAATTTCCATGAAATCTATTACCATTTCAGTTAAGTTCCATTTCTGCTATATGACTCATTTGAGTTCAATCAACTGGAACTTACTGAGTCCATACTGTACTATAGCAGCTGAGAGCAATTATTGTACCTGTTGACACTGGTAGCTGCTAGTTGCCCTGACTTGCCCATAAAGTGAGAAAAATTACATTCATTTGTGTTTTCTGGTACAATTGTTATCAATTCATAAGTATTTAGGGGTCTATTCCACTTTTTGAGTTGAAATTATCTTCTTTGTGTAATTTTGAGAACATTTTGTGGAGATTGAATATGTTTCATGGCAATCTCATCATACTCTTTTTTATCTTTCATATAAAGCTCTTGGATAGCAACATTTATTTTTTGTGGTACATGAGAGCTCATCATTCTGAATGAGGAATATCCTTCAATTTTTTTTTTAATTCATGATATAATACAAATTATATGGCAAATTATTAAAATTTGATATTTTTTTAATTTTTGATATTTAACAGTCCTCAAAGTAAACTAAATCTAATGCTATGTACTTAAATTGTATGTAGCTAGGATGAAAAGCCAATCATCAATTGAAAATTTGCAAATCCCCCCCCCCCAAGAAAAAATGTTCGCATAGATCCATGTGAATCCATGAAACCATTATTGCATCAAATTCTTCTGCTCTATTATTAGATAACCTTTTCAACTTTAGGTGCATCTAGAATCACATTGTGTAAACACTGATTAGGCAAAAAAAAAAAGGTTCGTCTCAAAGCTTGCGCGCGCGTTTGTAAAATCCCACGATTTGACAAAAAACAAATGCGGAAATTTTTTTTATTTCAAAAAAAAATTTTTTTTATAGTTTTTTCCAGAAAAAATCGGCAAAAATCAGACTTTTTTCTCAAAATACCATGAAAAAAAGTCGGGAATAAAATTTTTTTTTTTTTTTTTAAATCGCATTTCGCATTTGTTTTAAATTTCTCGTGAGCTTTGAGACAAACCTTTTTTTTTTTTTGGCCTTAGTTCAAATAGAGTCTAATCTCAGATTGTTTCCCAATTGTGATATTTCATTTATACTGTTCACTGTATGCATTAAAATACAGTTTACAGTATAAATGAAATATCACGTTTGTCTGTACTGTATGCATACATGTACATCGCATACAATTGAATTCGTGGAAAGAAAACCAAGATAAAATGGAAACTTACTTCCTGGAGTTGTTTCATGTAACCTGTACTTGCCAATATTAACCAATTTACCTGCCCTGAAGGCTGCAAAACACTACAGCACAAAGCACATACAGTGGCCACACCAGAAATTCTTTTCGGGGAGGGGGGCATTTGGGGGGAAAGTGATTTCAAGGGGGAATCAACAAATTTTGAACACAATTGCATAAAAAAGTAGAAATTTGAGTAATTATGGTGTTTTTGCCTTAAAAGGTGTGGGGGGAAGCAAACTGGGGCCATGAAAAATATTTGTAGTGCCCCCCACTGAGCACATGTGAATGCGTTATCATCCAAGTCAAGCAAAAATGTTATTTATTTTTAAGAACAAACTTGAATATATTCAACTATCAACTGCCATTGTTAAAAAGTCATTCAAAAAAACAAAATCATATTCAATTGTTGCAGAATATGTCTTTTTTAATTTGACACCTCATTATGTGAAAATTGAGCTAGAGGCGATAGAGATTTAGGATCACAAAGTATTCAAGTTTGGTTTTGGCCAGTAGAGGTGTGCCGATGAGAATTTGAAAGTGGACCCATCAATATACCAATTTTACAAGAAATTTGGGCCCATTGATATACCAAATGTCAAAAACTTTGGTCAAACTTAACACAAATTGTTGTAGTTTTTACAAAATAAAATTGAGAAAAGTTTGAAAAAAGGGCCAATCCATATGGCTCTGGTTTTTTTAACATGTATCAAAAGTGTGAACTAAGAGGGTAAAAATGAAATTGACAGAAGACACTAAAAATATGTCATTTCTCAAAGCAGATGACTTGGATTTTATGAAAATACAAAACTTGGAGCTTAATTCTGTTCATTTGGTCTGTAAACTTTGTAGACCCTTTGGCCAAATGAGATTTTTTCATAAAAAAGCAACTTGTTGCCAAAGCTAGATATTGCTTAATGTAATTCCCATTAGTTACAACATTAGTTGTCATAGGAAAATAATGAGTCCAAGTTACTATTGACCAAATATGGCCATTCTGTGATCTATATTAGGTAACTTTTCAGGCATATGAAACTGAAAAATGGGCAAAATAGCAGGTTTGGTGGTCAAAAATATGCTCTAAATGTAATTAATTTCATCCACATATATTGCTAATCCATATGTGAACAAGGTAATGATAACCAAGTACTGACATATCAAAATAAGTTTGATAATGCCTTTATAGTAAAAATGTAACTCTAGATACTCGTGGGTTTCGGATGTTACATTATTTTGTTAACATGCATTATTTGCAGATATCTGGCCCTATTTCTACGCACATATTAGTTCAAAATGTAAATGATAATCACTGTCAGATGATTAAACCTATCACTTGAAAATCTAATCATCATTAAATGATATTTTCATCTTACTGAAGAAGTTTTTTAATTTAGATGTATATACATGTACTGATATGGCATTTATTCATATACATTGTTACCCACATCCTTATTGTAAATGTGCACTGGACATCATAATAAACCAAATTAATTAGCTCCTGAAGCATTAAGTTGATAATACAAAGGGCTACACCTTTCTTACAATCATAATCAGGCTTTCTTTTACATCTTCCCAACTTAAGAGTGTTTCGGATGTTACATTACGTTAACATGCAATTGCAATCTAATTGAACTTATTGAGGGAAACATTTGGGACATTTCATTATTTTAGCATAATATCAATCACTTTGAATCAGAAAACCTATTGAAATTATTCAAATGATTCAAAATATGTACAAATATGTGTATAATTAAAGGCAGTGATTCGGATGTTACATGATGTTAACATTTTTACAAAGTTTGATGGTTGGAAGTTGAATTAACAAACATGAGATCATTGCATATACAACAGGTATGTTGCCATGATGGACACTCAGAAATTATTTAATGCAAGGCACAATCATTTTATCATTTGCACACATATTAATATGCAAAAACTGATCGTATTAAAACAGCTCATAAGTCTGTGTTAACAAATAATTCCCATGAAACTTGTTCTGTTGTAAGAGTATTTTTCTTAGTGGTTAATTTGTTTCCATTGATAATTTATTGTTTTATCGGACATAATGAAGCTGTATGAAGCATAGGAAGTATTTTTCCTGCTTCGTTTCTGGTATATGTGCATAGTGATTCCAATATAGGCCTAACACATGTACATACTTATATATTTTATGTTAAAATGATCACATTTTTATGAAAATGCAGCTTTTTTCAATTTTGAAATAAATGATTATGACAAAATTGCTACTTAATTATTTTCAATAAGTCTTAGATATCATCTAATGCTAAAATATTATAAAGTTTATTGAAATTACAACTTCATTTTGGACTTGTTAACAAAAAATGGGTAACATCCGAAACACATTTTAAATCAAAGTATTTTGCTAGTGTAATGGAGAAATATTCAGTGTAAGTTGCTTTTCAAATTTAAAATAAATTTCTTAGGACATGTGTATATGTCAGTAATGAAATTAATTTGAAAGGAGTGAACCAAATTAATTCTGTTGCTTTTTATCTTATGTGTTATGCATAGAGACAATAGATATTGTAGAGTTAACAGCTTGTAATTTTTTCCACTAGCAAGGTTTACAAAGGTGAAATGGAGTCAGCAATATTAGGAAAATGAGGATGTACACCATATTTACTAGAAATTCACATTCATTTAAGTGTATATTCTAAAATCTTCTTACAATGCCCTGTTATTGGCCTCACTTTCCGTTAACATTTTGCCTTGTAACATCCGAAACAAACTTGACATGTTAACGGTTTGCACACTCAAAGAACAAACCTGGGTATGGTAAAAAATATTTCTACTATGGCCTTCCCATGATTTCCAATCCATCTGACCTTTTTATTTCCCCTCTAATTAAATTTCTTCAACAAAATGTCACTCTTTCTGTCTCGGATGTTACATTTGATTCGGATGTTACCATTGTTAACGGAAATGTTGTGTGGCCAACATTTTACATAAAGTCAAGAGGAAGTGAAATCATTTTTCATTTAGATACTTGTTGTCATGTCTACTTCAACTTTTAAATAATGAAAATTCAAAGCTAGTATTGTTCTTCACATAATTATAAGACAATAAGTATTCTTTCGGATGTTACAAAACTGTTAACGGAAAATGAGACCCATTTAAGTAATGCTTCACCATAATTTGAAAACATTCAACTGATACAAAATTTGCACTTGCAATTATTTATGTTGCCCTGAGGCAAACATTTAAAGTATTTGTGTATGTTTTACATGATAAAACAATCACTTAGACCATGTTAAAAATAGAGCAAGATTGTTAACGGAAAATGTAACGTCCGAAACATAATTTTCAAGTGCTCAAAATTTTTTCATGTTAGAAATTATTTAGGTAAATCTTGGATTTCTTGGATCTTGTACTAACATGTGTTTATAAAATATTGAACAGAATACTCAGAGCTGATCTGGTTTTATTTTGTAAACAAAACAAATTAGTCACTTTTGTTAGGTTGACAAATTTCCGTTAACAATTGGACATTTGGTCTTGTCACAAGTAAAGAAAGAAAACTGTGACAAATTTTGTTAAGCTATGGGAGATTAGCCTAGGTCTACACTACATAAAAATATAAAAAGTTATCGGAAATAGGTCATGTGTTTCTGCTGGGGTCTCCCAAAGTGTCATTTAGCCTTTTGATACATGTTAAAAAAAACAGAGCCATATACCAAAATTGGCCTAGAAAAATGGGCTTTAATTACCACTAAAGGCGGAAAATGCTACCCATGTTTGCAGAACATCCCCCATTTGGTCATTTGTACTGAGTACCCTCAACCCCCCCCCACCAAATCATGCCAAGTTTTTGAGTTTTGTAATAATTGTAAGAAAACGTCCATATTTAAAGGGTTTACTGTCATTTTGCTTGCAAGGGTGGTTCCCAAATATGGAGGGTATATAATAATTGTTGATATACTAACATGGGGGTGGCTTAAAATTAAGAACATAGAACGAAATTTAGCAGCGTAATATACATATCATGCATAACTCACAAACGCAAAATCGGAATCAACTGAAATTTTGGGAATAAGCTTTTTTCGTGGATATCTACTGAAAAATTTCATAAAAAGAGGATGTTAGGATCACGAAATCCTCCTTTAAAGAAAATAATGAATAATGAAATAGTCACTTCAAAACTGAATAATAATATAGTCACCTCGTAATTATAACCTGATCAAAAAGTATGAAATGGGATCCAATGAATCATTATAGCCTTATATGGACAAATAAGGTTTGGTTTCCTCTGGATAACAACAAATAGGGCTATTCCAATTGAAATCCATAAACCCTAAAAACTTCCACCAGTATAGGCCTGAATTTCAAAATAATGGGCTATTCCAGTTAAAATCCATATCCCTCTGTGGAAGACATGACCTTAATCTTCCACACAGGGAGTGGTACCATACTGGTTACCTCATTTGAAATCAATACACCATTCCCATATGTGGTAGATTATGGTCATGTCTGCCATAGGGGTATGGATTTAAACTGGAATAGCCAATTATTTTGAAATTCAGGCCTAAATATTTGGAAGTGATCGATGTCCGGATTCAGTATCTACATGAGATCAACAATGATTGTTTTCCTGCTTACCTGCTATTATTAGCCTATCATGAATGTCAATAAACATGGGTGGCATCACCTTTTTTATGCAATTAATGAATTAATTGTCCTTATAGCATATTTCTGTGAAATAAAATTGAGCAATTGCATCATGAAATATTATTGAATTTAAGTCTGAAAGTCTGAATGTAAATTTACTTGAATATTTGTGGTATATTACATGCTTTGGCTTATATATTTTCAAATGCTTGAATTTTATGATTTTGTAATGGTTTTATTTGGCTATAAGATTTCATAATGGTCTTATTTTACTAAATGTAGCTTTTCGCTATTTTATTTAACTATGTGCAGGATGTGTGGGCATTTCTGTGTTTGGACCACAGAGCCTAAAGGCTCTGTGGTTTGGACTTCAAGCCCATTCACTCATCCTGAATTACTTGCTTTTTCATGTGCAGAAATCTAAAGTTTGTAAATGTACTGTTATTTTGTTATTTTTGTATTTTGCAAATAATTCAAATAAATATTTTTATCACTATACTGTACATGTAAGATACATTGAAAAATCTCACCTGTTTTGCTTTACACTGCTATTGGGTTTTTTTAAAGGTCACTTGAATTCAGGCCATACTAAATTACTAGTAATAGGCTATCAGCTGAAAAATTCCAAAATATGCAATCAAGCACAACAAGGAAGTGGATATTCTGGGTGGCTGGGAAAATTTGGAAACTTTTGAATCAAAACTATTTTTTGTCTCCTCCTCTTTTTGGATTGTAAAACATTCACATCTGATGTGGAATGTTTTGGTCCCTTTTGATTATCCGCTGTCCTTTTGGAAACTGAACAATTCTGAGGACAGCTAGGTGGGAAGGGGGGGGCACTCAAGAAATAAACTGTATACATGACCAAAAAACAATAAAAATGCATGTTTGGTTTTGAACAGTCAAGTAACTTGTAAGATGCATTTAGGGCTTATACAAGGAGATTTTCAAACCACCAGTACACTTGTCTGCTTTCACAATCACCTGATTGTCAGAATTAATTTGGGTAACAGACGTAAATGAGGGTGGTTCTTGAACTACAAAAGCTGGACCGTGGGGTTTTCACAGTTTGTAAAAAGGTAAGATTAAATATTTAATTTTTAAAAACTTTTAAAATAAACAATTTTTTTATGTTCATTCTGTTTGTTTTCTGCACCACTAAAATGTGAGTTTCTCATGGAGTGAACTTTCATGTTGCAATAATTGAGTGTTGATGACATGGTCAGATCACCAGAGGTTACTTTCAAATACTGCGATATTATAAAAAGTACAATACAAACTTTAAAATTTTATTCAAAAATATTGACTTACCAGAATCCAAAGCTCTTTCCAACACAGCAAATCTCTGAAATAAAATAAATAAAAAGGTTAAAAAGATGACATATATTTTAATTGAAACATTTCAAATCAATAGAGTCGGTACAATTAAACCCAAAGTATATAATTTCCGAAATAACTGCATATAAATTGGTATTTCTCAGCATGCAGAGTTTCAATGTGTAACATGAAAGACATGATAAAGCATGGGGCATGTCTTATATAAGAGATCGATGTTTACGTTACAAGTGTCAATTTTTCCAAAGTGCCGAAAATGACATACATTTGCACTTTTCTTTCCATTATCTGTCATATTATGAAGTACCAATGTGTTAGTTCAATATAGGTTTTGAAATATTTTAACCAGTGGGGCAAGGGGCATTTCCCCCCAATATTTTTCTTGCCCCCCCGCTTGCCCTCCCCCACTTTTGTGGAAAAAACCCAAATTTATGTAAATTTCCATTTTGCACACATTTTGTTGATTTTGCCCCCCCATCCACCCCGAAATTTACTTTTCCCCATGCCCCCTCCCCCAAAAAATTCTTGGTGCCGCCACTGATTTTAACCTCATGACCCTATGTTGACATTGGCTGTAAAATAAGTTGCATTTTCCCTCAAAAAGGTACTGTGATTCATGATATTTTGTACACCATTTTGGCCCCCTACATTTATAGAATATAACTACATGTATGAAACTCTAGCATTTTATTAAATATTATTTTTTTAAAGATATACACAAACAGCAAAGTTATGAAAGTAAATCTTTTTGGTCTTACTAAATAAATTTCATACAACCATTACAATGTATGTTTTACGCTTTATGATGACAGCTACACCTAATGGACACGCACTAACCGTAACAGTTTGCATACCGATAAATAACGAAGAATTCATGCCTTTGTATTGTGTGACGTCATTCCATTCATTCCCAATAGGGCATGGTTAGCTGAAAACTAAAGTACGTAGTACTACATGGCAGAATTATGTAAAAAACCCGGCAAAGTTCTCAGAAATCACATTTTTAACACTAACTGGATTTCATTTTCAATTTCACTCGGTTTCGACTATGGTACGGTACAAAATTTTGGCACTGTATATATATGTCAATATCAGAGAAGATAGCTTACATTTCCCATAATGCATTTTTCCCATTTCAATCTTCTGATTTGCAGTGGCGGCGCCAGGAATTTTTTTTAGGGGTTAATTGAGGGGGAAAAGTGAATTTCAGGGGGGCAAAATCAACCAATTTTGCACAAAATTGACATAAAAAGTGGAAATTTTCATAATTTTGGGTTTTTACTGGGAGGAAACAGGGGGGCAAGAGTTTTGACTGGGGGAGCATTTTCCCCCTGTGGCACCGCCACTGCTGATTTGCCTATCTAGTGCAGTTGGGTCAAAAGAGACAAAATGGTGGTGAACACAGGACATCCTGATCTTGTAAAATATATTTTTTGACAGGATGTTGACCCATATTTAGCCAGTCTACTGTCAAAATGAAAATAAATGGAACTTTAGTGCTATTTGATGTAATGAATAATGTTGCAAAGGATTCTGGGAAGGGTAAAATTTCGTCTCTGCATGGTTTTAGTTTTATGCAGCCCCATAGTCTGCATTTATTTGTGGGAGGGTGGGGACTTTTAGAATGTACACTTTTTGCCAAAACCACCCTTTGAAGGTACGTTGGGAACATGTTCACTCAAAAGAAGTGGAACCTATGCAATACGTTTTTTAGCATATAGTTTGGTCAAAACATAAAATAACATTTTACATACGGGTTATTTCACTTGGAGCTGCAAACAAAAAATACAACAACAAAAAAAAGACAGAAAAAAGCCAAGAAAAAAAATAAATAAATAAATCGAATAAAAAAAAAAAATTTGATATAAGCATGTGAGCTACCAAATTAGGATTTAAACATTATATTACTAGAATGTTTTGGTTTATCCTTAGTGTAAGAGAGCACTAAATACTAATAGGATTAGAGTTGGGTTTGGGGTTAGGTTTAGGGTTAGGGTAAGGGTTAGGGTTAGGGATTAGGGTTAGGGTAGGATTAGGGTTAGGCAAAAAAAAATTGTTTGTTTGTCCATAGAGGCTTATGAAACAGTTGGGTCGGTAGGTCGGATTGTTTTGTTTTTTTTTACAGATATTGCACTTGAAACTGACAATTTGAAGACTGGTAAATAAGTCAAAACACACAGCACTTTACTGGTTTAACTCTTGAGATGGTTCTGCATGTTATACTGTGCATTTTCTTTACATTTTCTTTCTTTAAATTTATACTTACCACTGTTTTATAAGAAAAAACAAGAGCACCAATGGCGCTGTGGCTCTGTGCTTTTTTGAATGTGAAAGTAATTGCAGTCGAATGTGCAACAGGTGAAATCATATACATTGTATGTGCCAGATCACACGCAATCATACATCTTGCTGGTTGGTAGCTATATCTTATTTGCAGAGCATAATACATCCATCAATAAGTTTCATATCCACATGAGGTTTTAGTAATTTGACCACAGATGACCCCTGAGTGACCTTGGATGACCCCAAAATGACATTCCAAAAATTTGGCTTGAAATGTTGACTGTACCCACCAAGTTTCATGCCCATGCGAGTTTTTAGTAACTTAACCTCAGATGACCCCTGGGTGACCTCGGATGACCCCGAAATTACCTTCCGAAACTTTGACTCATAATGTTAAGTGTATCCATCAAGTTTCATGCTCATACGACACTTTTTAGTAATTTGACCTCGGATGACCCCTAAGTGACCTCGGATGACCCCAAAATGACCGTCAGAAAATTTGACTCTAAATGTTAACTGTACCCACCAAGTTTCATGCCCATACGACAGTTTTAGTAATTTGACCTTAGATGACCCCTGGATGACCTCGAGTGACCTTCACCCACTAACCAATACAAACTTGTTCTGTCTGGGGTCAAGATGCACCCGCCCACCAAGTTTGAAGAATGTGCGACCCCTAGTCTCCGAGAAAAAAGGTTTTTGCATATTATGCATAAATTATGCAAATTAGGTAGGTAATTACCATATTTTGCGCTGAAAATCGAATCAGGTCGAGATCCTCTGGTCATGCTACCCCACCACGTTTCATCATCATAGGGCTTAGCATTCTTACGGATCCCCAGAAACAGCTTCACAAGGCGGATTTCTTCAGATTTCCAACCATTTTGTAGAAGCGTCCGCATAAATTATGCAACTTAACAACTAAATGCGCATACTTTTCGCCAAAAACTAATCAGGTGATCAGCAGGTGTGTATCATTCCTGTCACACACGGTTTCGTTACCATGCACCGCTATCAATTTGCGCTGATATTCGCATAAATTATGCAAATTAGCTATGTTAATTTGCATATTTTCACCGAAAACATACAATTACGGAGCAAACTTGGATACCCTTCCTCCCACCAAGTAGCGTCCCCGTAGGTCTTACGGTTCCCCAGATACAGCTCCGGACAAACATTCGGACATCCCCCCCCCACACACAGACGGAAATAGTGATTACTAAGTCCCATCCTGAACAAAGTTCAGAAATGAAATTTTATCAATTTGCGCTGATTTTTGCATAAATAAGCTATGTTAATTTGCATTATTTTTCACCGCAAACATACAATTACGGAGCAAACTTAGATACCCTTCCTCCCACCAAGTAGCGCCCACGCACTGCGTGAGGTCTTACAGTTTCCCAGATACAGCTCCAGACGGACACACGGACATCCACACCCCGGACAGACAGAAATACTGAGGCGAGACAAAAATGAAATTTTATAACAAATTTTTGTGACTTGAGATCATTTGCATTTTTTGTAAACACCAAAACTGTTCTGTCCTGACATGTCTGTTGTGTCATGTGTGTTGAACCCGGTACAACCCCCGTCCAACCGAACAATCGTAAGTTCTGTTCGGATCTGGATCTGCCTGGTCTGGATGCTGTACTCCGATTAAGCAGGACTAGCCTACATCACATCAGTGTTTATTTCTGATAGATTTCACTTCATGATTTTTTCTTCAATTTCATCACTTACGAAAGTACAAAAGTAGACAATCTAGTAGTCAGTATAACCTCGGAGCAGTTCGTGTGAGACCTACGTACATGGAATAGTAGTACATGGCTTCCGAATTTGGAACTTCACATGTTCAACTTGTCATGCCGGTCGAGTCCCGCGTTTACAACTAAAATCAAACCACTTCTATATTAAGTCCATCGCTGAATTTTACAAATAACTTAAATAAACATCTTTATATTTAATAAAAAAATATTATGGTATGCTCGTAAATGCTTCGGAATGACATTTACCAGAAGCTCATGAGCTCAGAATGGTAAACAAACTAGCGTATTTTCACCTCGATTATGCACCGTAGCTCTCTGTGGTTGAGTTTGCAAGGTCAGTGGGTCAGTGAACTTAGTCTCCTATGCAGCCAGTTTGGTTACGCTCCCTCCACAAAAATGTTTGTGTGGAAGGGGCGGAACCAAACTGGCTGCTGTGGAGACTACTGCAAGAATCGATCAATCACACAAAACTGTTTGCTGATTGGTTCAGAAATGGTGATGTCATCAATCAAGAAAAACTAATCGATTTATTGGTTCAAAATAGCCTCATAGAAAAGTACGAAGTTTGTTGAGCATCGCAGCTTATCGGTAAAAACGTGACCTTTAACAAAAAATCGGCACAGTGCTTTCGTACTGCACTTGCGCAAGCCAAATCGTCCCCCAGAAAAGTCATTTGTTCAGATTTATTCGGGGATTTATTCAAGAGTCGGACATGTTCTTGACTATTTCTTGACATTCCTTACCTATCTCTTTATTTAAATTATAAAGAAATAGTGAAGAAAGTTAAGAAGTAGTCAAATAATTTCTGATCTGAACTAAATCTTAAGAAATGTACCTCCATTGGTTTCCGTCTGTATTACGCATCTTAAATTATACAGACCAGAATAATCTCTAGCACACACAGGGAACCAAGATATAACTCGATTATCGTGACTATTTTGGTCTTTTTACCCAAAAATAATACTTTTATCGCCTGAATTTCAATAAAATCTGGAGTGCAATCGATTCGAAAATAACTTAGCCAAACTTAGAAACGAAACTTAAGTCTTCATATCAGTCATTAAATGATCCTTAGCATAAAAACCAACAGCGTATTGTGGCCTGAAAATGAATGCTAGTTAGTTGCATGACAAAGGCACTGATAAGCTCCGCTCAGAGCCAAAAATCAAAAATCAAAAAAAAAAAAAAATCCCACCCCAAAAAAAAAAACCGAAAAAGAAAAAAAAAAAAAAAAAAAAGAAAAAAAAAGACACGGTCGGGACCAGGGTACACGGTCGGTCGGACGTGGACAAACAAACAATTTTTTTTGGCCTTAGGGTAATGGTTAGGGTTAGGGTAGGATTAGGGTTAGGGTAAGATTAGAGTTGGGATTTGTTTGGTATTCTCTTACATGGAGGATACACCAATGTTTTCATTAAGTTTTCAGAATATTGTTGGAAGTTGTTAAAACATTTTACCTGTATATATCCATTTTAACCTGACATTTAAAGATTGTTTGTAAAATGTTTTGTGTTTGCTGAGTAAATAGATTAGGATCACAGGAGAAAACCTTGGCTATATCTGGTTAGACTAAAAACATTCAGTCCAGTACAGGTACTAGCCAATTTCCTTAATAAGTACTACTCGGAAGTCACCTGGGCTACAGCAGGGTAACCGATAACCAAAGAGATGTATACCACTTTTTTTTGTTGGTTTTAAATAATACACAAAACAGGACAAATGACAAAAAACCTTGAGGAAAGAAAAGAAAAGGGAAAGTGATAGAAAGATGACGAAGAAGAAAAAAAGACTCAACAACAAATACAAAAGCATCTCTTTATACTGTCCCACTTCAAACGAAATGTATTCAATTTATTTATCTTCTGCGAACAAGCTTTTTCTTCTTCAATTTCTCTACAGTAAGTTGATTATTACACTTGATTATTACATGATGGTGTATGAAATTCCTTGGTTGAAAACTCCACACTTGGGACTGAAATTTGATGTTTTTTGTGTTATTTTTTGGTTCGCTACTGTCATGTTAGGATTTTATCATCATCATTACGTACAAGGTCGGCAATGGTCACTACAGTATGTAACAATTTGTTGCAACTGTGTGTACATTCAGTCACTGACCTCTAGTGATAAAAGACATTACGTAATTCTGTTGTTGCCATAGGAACAGGGCAATAACAGGAAATAGTATTTAGCAACTTTTTGCCACACATATGTAACTGCATGTTTCTGTTCACGATCACAACTAAAGTTATATGACCTTTACTAGATAGGGGCACCCAATTTTCAATTTGCTAGGAGTGCACATGTCCAATGACAATATAAAGGTTGCTTTCGAGCTTCCAATAACACCAAAATCTTCATCACAGGCAAATTGCTCAGGCCAATTTCTAAAAACTTTCTATTTTTCCTCCTAAACTGCCAACACTTTAGTCTTTTTGAGGGGAAAACCTTATGTTCATGTAATTTTGGGTGCATTTGTCTTGAATATGCACCCCAAAACCATTGCGCATACAGGGAGAACATCACTGGGAGTAAACAAACCCTGAATGCAGGATTTTTTTTGCAGGGGTGTGATATTGCCAAAATCATGTGCATTTTTTTTTTGCAGGGGTATATATGTGTTATTGCCAAAATGTGGATCTATCCCCCTCCCCACCCAATGAAACCAAAAAAACATCATAAAATCGCTTTCATGCAAAAAGTGGACTTCATGCAGCCTCCTAAACAGGTAAAAGACAAGTTTATATGAATATTATAGTTGTTATTTTTTCTTTCTACCAATACCTTTTTCAGAGGGCTTGATGATGACCTATAAACACAACAAATTTAGTCTGATTCCTTAAGGAATTCTAGTTGGGATGTGTAAACATAATATTACAAATATAATGACAAAAAATCAGGTTTGAAAAAAAAAAAAGTTTGCTTACCTTTGATGCTCTATTGTCTAGAATATGCTCTAGAAATCCAGTAAGAAGTCGCTGTGACTGTCCACGTCCAAATATCGGAGGTGTATCGGCCATGGTCCGCATGTGGGCATGGGGCTCTGAAACCAAAGGCCCACACGGCATATAGAAATGCTGGTTTGATATGCAAAATATCTGATGAAATAAAAGCGAATATTGATAATTGATGTCTGTTTGATGATCAAACTCTAAATGAAGATGGTTTTTCAAATGATTATGTTCACACTGATGATCAAAACAAATGTATTATCAATATTAATAAATCCAGCAATGTGTCTGGTATACCAGTCCAACAGAGTACTCCAGAATATAGGTTCGAATAAAGTTATTCCTGGTGTTGTAAAACTTCAATCAAATTCCTCCTCCAAATGGGTCACTATACAGAAACTCATCTTGAACAGTAAAATAAACTTCACAAACTTTAAACAGCAAAATTATATTAAATTCCTTAATGTGTGTCACTAGGCAGATAGTTTCAATAAGTTTTACGCATAACAGCAGTGTAGTGTATACATTGTATCAAACACAGCAGTGGTGGCACAGACTATTGTGATGTGCTTACTCATACGTAGTATACATACACACACAGTGCAATCAGTGCATGCCTTGCTGTGCAGCCTGTTAAATCTGACTTTAAATAAGTGCATCCTTCCTTCTATTCACATGCACTGTTGACTTGCTTTGATACCACACCTCTTTTCGCCAAACGCCAAGTGTTTCTGGAATGCTGCTTAAATTAGAAAACTTTTAATGCCAATTTATTGCACATTCTAGGGAAGCGTGGTTACCTTTTTTAAACAGCCAAGTGAGAGGATTTTCAGTAAAACATTTTTGTGTCAAAATTGAAGCATCCTATGTATAAAAGAATATATGAATATTTACTGCACATCATATATATAACAATTTGTGATACCCAATTGTTGCACATTTGATGGCATTTAAGAGGCAGAGAATTTTATTTCAATTTTATATACGGCAAAATATTTTTTTAATTGAGCGAGAATAAAGATAGAAAAAACATTGAAAATTCTATGTAAAAATGTTGAAGTTGCGATTATATGTTAAAATAAGTTTCAAAATGAATACCAACAAGACAAGTGGCCGAGCGGTCTAAGGCGCTAAGCTCACTGTAGAGTATCCATGATAGTGGTGTGCCGTGAGTTTGAACCCCACCCCTGCCAAACTTAATTTTCCTTTTTTTTTTATTTCATATTAGGGAAATGTGGCTGGGAGAATTTATGTATGGCGTGGAGTGGTGTGCTTTGATACGCACCTACATGTATGGCTTGTATGCAGGTATACAGGACGTCAGATAAGGTCAAAGTTTACTTTCAGTTTGTTTTTGCCTTGGTGGTGTACTTTGGTTTGTGTTGCCGATGAGCAGGCTTCTGGAAATAAAGAATATTAAATATTATTTTTGAAATTAATATAATTTTTTGCAACGTTGCGGCTGATACCAGTGAGTTGCAAAATTGTACTTTCAGTATCAGATTCATTTAATGATGATAATGATAATGATGATGATGATAATAATAGATTATTTAATTTATTTGAATTAACAACATTAAGGGAAGAGGTATGAACGTTTGGACAGTATTTATTGTGGGACATTAGAGCACATCAGACATATCGAATTGCATTCTGAATACGAAGAATGTCCTTCTGATATCAAATAATTTTTCTGATGATTTATACTTAAAGTGTATGTACAGGTGGGGTGAAAAGCCAACGATCAATTGACAATTTTGACCTTTCGTATTGAAGATATGATTTTTTTCCCAAAACACAAAAAAAATAGGTCTTTTTGGGAAAAAAATCCATATCTTCAATATAAAAGTTCAAAATTTTCAATTGATTTTCAGCATTTCCCCCAGCTACATACACTTTAAGAATATATCATTAGATTTATAAAAAAATTTCGAGGACTGTTATATATCAAAATTTGAAAAATATCAAATTTTAATAATTTGTATTATATCGTGAATTTCAAAAAATGAAAATTATTTGATATCAGAAAGACATGCTTCATATTCAGAATGCAATTCGATACGTCTGAGGTGCTCTCATGTCCCACAAAAAATACTGTCGAAACGCCATAAACGCTCATTCTAGATCCCTTAAGGGTACTACACCCCTGGGAAATTTTGTGCCTATTTTTGCATTTTTCTCAAAAATTATAGCGTATTGGTGACAAGTAAGATACTACAACTACTGCACTGGAAATTAGTGTTGCCAAAACTTTTCAGCGTCAGGGCGCAGCGCATTGACTCGCCAGGCCGCGGTAAAGGATTCTCACGCAGCCCAATTTTTAAGCTTTAAAAAAACGCCCAATACCGGATATTTGGGCGGATTTATCCGAATTTAGAACGCAAAACACCCAATTGGGCAGAAAAGCACTTGACTAAATGGTCACAAAATACCCATTGTAATTGCAATTTGGAGCTTCAGAGACTCAAAACCTATATAAATAGGCTAAATTGAAAGGAAATACATCAAATGACTGCCGCGGCCTGAGACTGGCAAAAGTAGCCCAATTTTAGACAAGTAGCGGCATGGTTTCTTGAGTAGCAGCAAGTGATCACCAAGTAGCCCAATTGTGCGCCTAAAGCACAGCATTTGCATCACTGCTGGAAATTTTATTTCAGCAAAGACAACAGCTGTGGAGTTACAGTCAAAAATGAGGGAAAACCAAAATTTGATCAATAAATCAATAACTGCTTGCCTTGAGTTGCTGAATTTCCAGTGCAGTAGTTGTGGTCCTTGCCCTAATTGTCACCAACGCGCTATAAATTTTGAGAAAAATGCAAAAATAGGCACAAAATTAGCCAGGGGTGTAGTACCACCTTAAGAGATTAGCAATATTGAACAGAATCTCAAGTTCAAATACATTGTAAAAAATAAAAAGGTAGATTTACAACTAACTTTTGTTGTCAAACGAGTCTTGAAAATAAACAAAGATTACAATGCAAACACCAATGTTGTTAAAACAGGATCGTAAATGAAAGCCAAAAATAAATAATAACTTATTTCCAATGGGATTCTTAATCATGTTACATGTTATATTTAATAATCAACAACAACAACAACAACAACAACAACAACAACAACAACAACAACAACAACAACAACAACAACAACAACAAAGCATGTTAGGTAAGTACAACAACCCACAAGTAATTATTCATACACTCTTGTTAGCGAGAACCAATCAGAGCAATTAGCGTTAGAAAAAGGCTAATACAGCGTGCAAAAATGCTTTCACCAAAAACATATTTATCTCTTATGATCATCTTCCTTTATTCATTACCACCAAGAGTCTAGAAGCTCTAAAACTGATTTATTTTCAGGGTGCAATATTTATTTTTTCAATTTGCTTCTTTTGTGCAATAAGTTGAACCATGAAAAATTAAGAGAAAAATAAAAGTAATAAAGAAAATCATGCAAACAAAGGTGTAACTGTGCTTATGTTTAACTTTTGTTGAGCGTTATTTTGATGGTTATAGCCACTCTTGACACCCCTGTCATTTTGCGCTCATAAGTTAAAAGCCATATTTTAACATTTCCATGAAAAATAGAATTGTATTTTTTTGGTATAAAATGTGAGTTTTCCCTGTCAGATATGTGCTCTTTAAATTTGAGCCCAAAAATAATATAGTATAGAATATACAACTCTATTGTTGCACCACATTTCAATTATTGTAATATAATATGGGGTAATTGTACCAAAACAGATTCAATTAAGTTGCAACGAATGCAGGCAAGAGCTGCTAGATATATTTGCAATGTTCCTTGGGACACATCAGGGTCTGAAGTTCTTAATCAACTCAGCTGTTTGACACTTGCTGAAATAAGAAACATCCATTTGGCAGAGTTCATGTTCAGGGTTACAAACAACATACTTCCTGATAATATTTGCATGTTATTTGAGAAAAAGGAATATAATTATAATCTCAGGCGTAATCCAAATAATGTTGATGTTCCTTTTCCTTCAAATAACTTTAAGAAACGCAGTCTTTCATACAGGGGTGCTCATCTATGGAACGATCTCTCAGCTGAAGCACAGTTGTGTGATAGACCTGCTGCGTTCAGGAGATTGCTTTACTGTAATTATGAATTGAACTTTACCTAAATGTTTGCTTTTGGTTATTACTTTGTCAATTGTACTTGCTTTGTATGCTTAATTTATATCACTTTGTCATATATAGTTTTTATACTTGTTTTGTATTTCCATTTACTTTTAATATCCTTGATTAATGATGTAATGTAACATGTAAATTTATATAGCAACACGGCCCCAGGGAAGACCAGCTCAAGGGCTGATCTGGGCTTTTCCGTGTATAAATAAAATTGAAATGAAATGAAATGAAATAGCATAAATATTGCAACAAACATTAAAATAGCCATCTGCCAATCAAACTCTACCGCCGAGTCGAGACGGTAATCAAGTGTCACTGATAACTTGTGCAATAAATATGAGCCCCCTCGCCTGGAGTAAAATTTCCAAATGGGTCGCCAAAATTGCTGCCCCTCCACCCACCAAAATTCACCCCCCCCGGCCTGCCAAAATATCTTTGCCCCCCCCCCTTTTTTCAATACTGTTTTCCTAAGCCTTTTTTTGAGTGTTTCAATTAATTAAAAGACGCCACATGAATGTGTGCCAAAATTGCTTCCCCCCCTCCCTTTGGCCCTCGGCTTTGCCAAAAATTGCTGCCCCCCTTTCAGGGTTCAGCTTGCCAAAATTTTCTTGCTCCCCCCTCCCAATTTTACAATCCCACCAGGGCTCATATATAATTATTGCACAGGCAGGCCTGGTCCTGGACAAGACAAATACAATATTAATATTAAAAGGGCATTTTGTGATCCACAGCCTCATCCCCCCACTTTTCTAAAAAAAAGTTGAGATTTTTATACCACTGGTTGACTGGAAACCTCTATCTGGCTACCCCGGCACATAATGTTTATGTACCGGTACCAAATATTTCTTGCAAATTAATTCGTTTCGCAAAAATATTGTGAGATTCAAATTTCGTTCTGGTATACCAGAACAAAATTACAACACATTGTCTTAGGAGTAGTGTAAATGTGTAATACACATAATCATGCATAACTCCCAAACACAAAATCGGAATCAAGTGAAATTTTGGGAATAAGCTTTTTTGTGGATATCTACTGAAAAATGTCATAAAAAGAGGCTGCTACTGTGCTAGGATCATGAAATACTCCTTTTTTTTGAGCATATTTTTTAGTTATAGGCCTTTAAAGATGACACTCCCAATAAAATATATTTTGGAATTCTTAATTTCATGGTATTTGACCTTGGGACTGAGTGGGTTTCCAAATACTTGAAAGTACTTCAATCAATCAATCAGATTTATTTTATTTCCATCAAAAATTACAACAAAATACAATAATTATAAAAAGTACAACACGATGGAGGAGGTACAACGATAAGCGAAGCCTGTAAATGCTGCACCCCCTGTGTAATTAAATTACACAAATTAAAACAGAACAAAAACAAAACGAGGATCTGTAGCCAAACAATTTAAAGACAAATATAATGAATCAATCAATTTAAATATAATATTGTACTATAATCATGAGTATTTAACATTTACATATAGCAAATTACAAACGCTGATATAAAGCATAAAAGCAATGATAAACAACTTTGAGATGACATATTAAGTGGAGGCAATGATTTAACAGAATGATTAACAGAAATATTACACTATAATAATGAAGCAAAACATACTTGGATCTACTTGTCATTCAGGAAGGCATGTACTCCTCTCTTAAAGAGAGAAATGTTGGTAGCCTGTCTAATCTCATAAGGTATTTGATTCCAAATTTTGGACCATTTGAGACAACAGTACTTGTTTTGTGCAGTTGGTAATTATGCTTATTTCTAGTATTATAACTGTGAATATCCTTAAGACTCTTAAACATAGCATCAAATGATTTTGGTAACATACCTTGGGTATACTTATACATAAAATAGACAACTCTTTCTTGTACATATCAAATATATCAAGAACATTGTATTTATCAAAAAGTGGTCTTGAATGGCTTAAATACGGACTATGAGATATTATTCTTAAAGCTCTTTTTTGTAGCTTAAATAATTTGTTCAGATATGCCTTGTTTGCATTTCCCCAAAGTAAAATACCGTAATTAAAATAGGGTACAACTAGTGAACAGTAAAGGTTGTACAAAGTTTGTTCGGGTAAATAATGCTTCACCTTGTTCAAAACGCCAATATTTCGAGAAGACACATTACAAATATTAACAATCTGTTTCTTCCAAGAAAGATTTTCATCAATAGTTAGACCCAGGAATTTGGCTTCTTTAACACGAGTCAGTTTACAACCATCTAAAGATATTACAATATTATTGTCATTGATTTCCTTGGTTTTGGACACAGTACCTAAAAACATGAGATTTGTCTTTTTGCATTGAGTGAAAGTTTGTTAGCTTTGAACCAGTTAATTACCTCCCTCAGCTCATTATTAATTACATTACAGAGTTCATTAATATTTTCATGTGAGTAGAAAACAGTGGTATCATCAGCGAATAAAATAAATGATAGTAATTCAGATGTGTGAGCGATGTCATTCATATAGATGATGAAAAGCAGAGGACCCAATATTGATCCTTGTGGAACGCCACATAAAATCGGTTCATAAGATGAGACTTCTGAATTGTATGACACATATTGTTTTCTCTCAGAAAGATAATTTGAAAACCATTGAGATGTTACTCCTCTAAAACCATAGTGTTCCAGTTTGCTTATCAAAATATTATGATTTATGGTGTCAAATGCTTTTGACAGGTCCATAAAAATACCAGCTGTGTGTTTCTTTTCACTACTTGCATTTTCAATGTCACATACAAAATCCAAAACTGCCATATATGTGGAATGGTTGCTTCTAAAGCCATACTGCTTATCATACAAAACATTGAACTTATTTAAAAATCAATACATCTATTATACACAATCCGTTCAAGCAATTTAGAAAAACATGGTAACACTGAAACTGGTCTGTAGTTACCAAACATTTCAGGGTTGTCTTTTTTGTATATTGGAACTACCTTTGCCATTTTTAAATCATCTGGCACAACACCTGTGTTTAAAGAGATATTTAAAATCCTTTGCAGTGGATATGCAATTTCATTCGCAACTCTTTTTTAACAATATCAGATCCTATACCATCGTGACCTGGACTTTTCTACTACCCAAAGTTGCAATAATTTTCAGAATTTCTTCTTCAGTGGTTGGTTTAAAGAAACATGTAGAACTATTTGGATTTTTAGATAATCACAAAAATCTTTACCAGTATGGCTTATACTTTGTGCTAGTTTGGGTCCAATATTTGAAAAATACTCATTGAACTTATCAGCAATTATCTTAGGATTTGTTATTGTTTCCCCATTACTTACACATTTTTGAGACATGTTACGCCTTTTACTTCTCAGTATATTGTTGAGAATCTTCCAAGTATTTCTCATACTGTACCTTTCTCTTTCAAGCAATGAAGAAAAATAATGACGTTTTGCCAGTCGGAGTAAAGATGTTAGCTTACTACGATATGATTTATATTTAGAAATGTTTTCCTCTGTTGGTTTTTGATTGATTTCTTGTACAATATATTCTTTCTACGAATCGATTTTACCAACCCTTTAGTTATCCAAGGACATCTAGGGTCATGTTTCTTGGCCCTCTTGTTGGGTTTACATTTTGGAATACACTCATCATAAAGTAGCGTAAATTTTTCAATGAACTTATTATATGACATATTTACATCATCAGATGAACAAATAAAATCCCAGTCTACGTTTTTCAGCTCATTTTGAAATTTTTGTACATTTTGCTCAGTTTTACACCGTGTGTTAAAATTACAGGTACCTTGAAGATTATCAATCTTTCTGTACAAATTTAAATTTGTAGATAGAAAGATTGGAAAGTGATCGGTTATATCTGTTACCATGATTCCAGATGTTTGACATGTATAACAATTGGTAAAATGTTATCAATAAGAGTAGCTGTTTTTGTGGTAATTCTTGTAGGCTTTGTAATACATGGATATAAGGAATAAGATGACATAGTATTTAGAAATTCAGCAGTAGGTACATGAACATCTTCATTTAACAAATTAATGTTAAAATCACCCATCAAGTATACAAGTTTATTTTCTTTATTAATAATCGACAGAACTCCATCTATATACTTATTGAATTCATGTATCCCTTGATCAGGAGGTTTATATACAACACCAATAACAATGTTTTGCAATCCTGTTCTTTCTATTTCTAGAAAGAGACTTTCAACATATTCAGGATGTTCAATACCATCCAAGTCATCACGGAGTTTATAATGTATGTTGTTCTTCATATAGAGGCAAACGCCACCACCGCCTTTATTCTTTCTGTTTGCAAATTCAAGATTATAACCGCTAACATTAAAATAATCATGTGGCTTTTCTTTTAACCATGTTTCCACCAATCCTATAACATGAAAGTCAATATCAATAGTACACATGTAATCTCTAAACGAATCAAAGTTCTTATCCAGACTCCTAATGTTAAAATTAAGGAGTGACAAATTTTCAGAAGATTCGTTAGTAACATCTCTTAACTTAGTATCAGTATAATAATTAGTGTGACTGTTAAATTGCCCTGTATTCATATCATCCTGGTATTTTGTTGGATCAATAGCCAAGTGTTCATATTTATCAACATTAAATTCACGTGGAGTATCATCAATATCAAAATACTTGTACAATTCTAATAAGAAATTTTCATCGTCAATGAAGTGGTTAAATGGTAAATTCATTGTATCATTGCATTTTACACAAAACCAATAATGATTGTCATTTTTCATGAATTCTTTTCTGCTCAGATTGCTACATGATTTATGCACAAAACATTTACAAGTGCTACATTTCAGTTTTCTGTGATTTTTCTTAACACGCTTTTGGCATACAGAACAAGGGCTACATTCAGACATCAAAACACAAAATAATATATATATATAAAATTACAATTTAAAAACAAACAAACAAATTTTTGCACTCAAATAAATTTGAGGTCAACATTAAGTATGGCCCACATGCCACAAACAATATTTGGGTGAAAAGTACTGTACAACAATGAAACGTCAGTCAGGCATTATCAGAATTACTTAAAGAACCACATGTATTACTAGGTACATGTATATCACAGATTACTAGAAAAAGAAAGATACACCCAGTATAATAGTACCTGTCAATAATTTTCGCAAACAAAACAACAACAAAAGATTTTCCTTTAACCATTTTCAGGCTTAAAACATAACCAAGCTGTTGAATAGGAAAACTGTTAACATGGTAAAAATGGTACTGGTTGGGGTGTACATATTGTAAGTAAACCATTATCTTGATCAGTTAATAACATAAGGTGTCAAAACCAACATCTTCTATAGTTAATGAGAGACACAAACTGTAGTAACTATTGACACAGTTTCGGAATTACATCATCATCATCAACATCTTGTTCAACACCACCAGGGTCTTTAATACCTTTTACTAGAGTTGTTACCAACAAATGTTTAACATCAAACAATAATTTCTGTAGACACTCTTTTGTCATCAACATCAGCCTCAAAAACTATACCATTTTCACTAGTCAACATTAGGCATTGGCAACACAAATGGTTTTTGATATTACAACTACTAATATTTCATAGTACCAATTCTATTAGAGTCAATAACAACATGATTTTCATGTTAAACAACACCACTTTGCAACAATTTTATTGCAGCTAGTACAGCATAGAAATCATTACCAGCAATTGGTTTGTGTTTAAAACCACAAGATATTATAAAGAACATTTTTAATATAAAGTCATTACCAACAATAATGTTTTGTGTTGAATACCACCAGTATTACTAACACTATTTTGTATTAGTAAATACCAACATCAGTATCATATTATAGCATCACCAGTAAATTCACAACACTTTACATTCAGTACCAGCATCAAGTTCAAAACCACCTAAATTTTTATTATAACATTTCATTCAAGTCATTACCAACTGATTCGTGTTGTATACCACTAGTATTACTAACACAATTTTTTAAAACACCAACATGTTTCATGTCATTATCAACAGCATATCAACAACATATTTTCGTTCAGTACCATCGTTAAGTTTCATGTTCAGTAGAACATTTTTAATTCTAGTCATTACCAACAATTGTTTTGTATTTAATACCATCATTATACTAGAGTCAATACCAGCGTTAAATACATGTTAACATCACCAGTACATCTGCAACATTTTTCATTTATTTTATTATTTCAGTCATTATCAATATCCAGTTCAAAAACCACTAGTTTTTCATTCAACTAATCTATAATATTTACCAACAAGGGTGTCATGATCAACATCATCAAACTTTATTTGCATCAAATCATAGACCCTGTTGTCTATGATCAAAATAATACACACATAAAAAACATTGTATCACATAGGTAGTTTAGTAGGACTACTGTCCCGTAACTACATGATAAAGACAATAATCACAATAATATAGTATAATTATTTCACATGTTTTACAATATCAAGTGCAATGTCACTGTTACTGACGCGATTGATCAGTGGACTCCGAGTACCACTTTATTTTACATTAAAGTCTGTAACTTCACTTTAGCCTTTACCGTAGGCTCCGTGCAGTAGTTCCCTGATGATATTACACTGTTACAGTGACAGTAAAGAATTATAATTATATAGTACAAAATGTTTGTAAAATGTTCACATACAAATCGCTAGCCTTTACCGTAGGCTTCCGGCCTTTGTTCGGGTTAGCATCTTGTGTTGAGTAAGTTCAGCATTTACATTCTGATTGGCTTTTGCTCTTACCGCTCTTTGTTTCTCGAACTCTTCGAAGACTTCCTTGTCAGGAAGTTTCTGCCAATCGCTGGTATTTCTTATTTGAATTATTACAGTTTTACCTGGGGTACTTGTTGGTGCTGCTACAAGGATGCGGCCATCGTGACTCCATGTATTCTTAACACCAGTTCTCTTTGCTGTATTGGTAAGCAAGTCTTGGTTAATCCTGGTCAAGTCCTCCTTTATTGTGATGTTGCTACCTTTTAATTTCTTTCTGTCTTTCATCACATCATTTCTGGCTTTGTAGTTGGTAAACTTCATCAGAATTGGTCTTGGTTCTGGTCTTGGTTTACCCACTCGATGACTGCGATCTATGTCTCGATCGTCTATTGTCACGCCCAACCTCTCCTTAGCCATAGTTTTGATGAGTTCATTTGTATCTTCTTTAGGATTCTCTGTTATTCCATTTATCCGAAGACTATTTCTACGGCTATATTGTTCAAGATCATCGAGCTCATTTTGGACATTAGATAGTTTTTCAGAAAAATCATCATCTACTTTCTTTCTCTGGTTCTTGTCCTCCTTCAATGTGTCAATCTCCAGGCATTGAGTTTTAAGGCGTGCGAGTGCGATTTGCACGCGCCGCACGCCTGAAAATGCGCCGAGGGTGCGATTTTTCGCACGCCTAAAAAAAAAAAAAAAAAAATTTTTTTTTTTTTTTTTTTTTTTCTTTTTTGGATTTAGAATGTCCCTGGAACTTAAGAATGTCCCTGAAAAAATTTTTAGAAATAAAAAAAAAAAATTACAAAAAGATTTAAAAAAACTATTAATTCATGTTCAAAATAGGCAAATTTATAATTGATGTTCACATTGCAACCTATTTATGATGTAAAGAAGCATACAAAACAAATGCATTTGAAAATCATTCATAGATTATTATGTGAACATAAGTTACGAATTTGCCTATTTTAAACAAGAATTTATAATTTTTTAAATCTTTTGTAATTTTTTGTATTTTTATTAAATTAATTACAAATGACACTAGCAATTAGTCCAAGGTCCAGGGACATTCTAAATCCAGGGGAATATAAAATGTAAAAAACAAAATTAAAAAATTACGGTAGATTGTGATATGAACACAATATACAACTTTGCCCTTTGTGCATACCAACTTGTAAAATAATTTTTTCTTGTTATTGTATTTTTTCAATTAACCACGAATGATACAAGCAAAGTTATCACCAAAGCAAATTTACAGCTAAAAGACATCTTTGCAGAATGCACCGTTCATTACCCCAGAGCTTAACCGTGGCCAATTAAAAAAAGTACATGTAGTCACAATATTGCTAAGTTTTAACTGAAAATGAAATCATAGTCATACACCAGTTTTGAAAAAGCACACCTTGATTTATTTAGGTGTGCGATTTGCAGCACACCTAAGAGCACACCTCAGGTTATCCAGGCGTGCGATTTACAGCACACCTGTCACTTTGCAAAACTCAATGCCTGAATCTCTAGTCTTATCTCATGTATTTCACTTTCACATATTTCGAGTCTTTTTCCAATCTTTTCATCAACTACTTCAGCTAATAGCTGTTTCATGTAGGCTCTATATTCGGAGCTTGCCATTAACTGGTCAGTAATACCCTGAGATGGAGGTGTACTATGATCTGTATTGGTAGATGTCTCCATATTAATCACTACATATAGTTCATCACTACATCAGTCAGTGTTGTACAGGTAGCTATAGTAGAACAGTGATAGGCATGTAGGCTCAATACTTATCACTGATTATCCCATTGATTTGTGTGTAATTGGGAGAGAGAGTGTGAAACACGTCTTCACTCCTCAAAATCAGTCAATATCGTTTTTAAAAAAAGAGGTTTATTTTTAAAATCAAAAAATATAAGTATCATATATACAAAATTATGCATATCTTAAAAGGTTGATGCTATAGAATTATGTTTAAAATTTTGGTATCATTTTGAAGCTTATTGTCTCGTGCTTACATTTTTATTCAAATCATGAAATGTCAAAAATGCGACTTGTTCCTGGTTTTGTCGGAACTAGTCACATATACGATACAGGTACAGCTCTGGGTGATTGGTCCCGCATTGCTAGATAGGTCTAGCCAAGAATGTGCTCACCCCGGGGGGTACTCAAGTTTGATTTTGGTAGGGGTGTGCCGCTGAGAATTTGAAAGTGGACCCATAAATATACCAATTTTTCAAGAAATTGTCTTAGTTTTTACAAATTTTTACAACATTTTTTGGCAAATTTCGAAATTTTGGCTAGATTGAGGCAAAATTAGGCCATTTTTCGAAGAAGTTGACAATTTAAAAAAAAAAAAACCCATTTATATACCAAAATTGGCTTAGAAAAAGGGGTCATTGATATACCAAAAGGCTGAAAATGCTACCCATATTTGCGGCACGTCCCCGTATGGTCATTTGTACTAAGTAACCCCCCTGGGACCTTCACAATCTAGGCTAGAGACCAGTGTTCGAAATTTTGGTTGTCCGTTCACCCGGGACAACCAAAACATGCACCAGTTGTTAGTTTGCTCAAACCTGACACAACTTGATGAATTGTTAAATATTAAAGAGTAATTGTTCATAAATTGACTACACTCACTCCACTTTATTGGTCACATGTAGTTGTTTCAGATTGTGGCAGCTTACGGACAACCAAAAACTTTGGTGGACAACCAGAAATTACAACCCAGGCTTTTATTTTCTTAATTCGAACACTGATATTCAAAATCTAGTTGGATTCAGTGGTGTAGCCAGTGGGGGGGAGGGGGGCCAGGGGGCCCGGTGCCTGTCATGTCCGTCGGTTCATGTAAGGCCGTCGGTTGACGAAAGGCGTTGGTGTAAAAATAATTGGGTTAACAATAGCCTAATTTTAACCCAGGGTGGCAGAAAAAAGGGGAGAATTGTACAAAATGATGAAAAATTGTGAATTATACATATAAAAAGTTTTGTGTTTTTATGTTGGTACTGCCTATTATCCTTTTTTCTTTTTTTTTTTTGCTCTTCACTTTTTCTAACCATGTAAAAAAATTTTGGGTCAATAAACAAAAATATATTTCCGTCGGTACATTTACAAGTTGTTACCCCTCGGTTCCAAAATCCTGGCTACGCCACTGGTTGGATTCGCTGAAGCATGACACTGTGTAAAAGAATGGAAGTTCAGAAGTAAACACAGCCGATCACGACAGGCGATTGCATCAAAAATGTTGCTAAAATTACACTTCAGCAAAATTTTAGACTGTCCAAAATATAGGCAAATCTTGCTCAAAATTAAAGATACAGTTGACTCATCGAAATAACTTTCATTCAAATTTCAACATTAACGAAATAAATAACCAAAAAACCATAGCAAAGTACTCTAGCATCACGTAAAATGCGTAACTATCATGTGCAATTTCAAAGCTAGAGTTCCTGAGTTTTAGTCCCGCATAAATATGTAGGTATGCTAGGTGAATTCAAATTTGCCATCAAACTGCATCATTTTACATATCAAATTAAAGCCCTTGAGTAAAGAAAGCCAAAACTGAAAACATTTTTGTCATAGCACTTTCCGTACCAAAGTTGCATCTTGTCAAAGATTGACTTTCATCAAAAAGATTCTGCTAGCAAAATTCCCCAAAACGGCATTTAGGGGTGTTTCTAGATCTTAGTCTCATGGCGATAGCAGCTTTTTTGTGGCGCCCTCTACGGAGGGGCCACATATAGGCATGACTTTGTGAAAAGCTTCTAATTTCACTCTTGCTAGATTTACTCCTTAATTGTTTTGCTAAAATTATGCCCAGCTCAGAAATAAAACCACAATATGCTAGGATTTTATTTTATTATTGTTTTCTGATATGCACGGGATAAAATGATGTGTGTATATTCTTTGTTTAAAATACAAAATTAATGGACTTATAAAAACACCAAATAACCCGTGACCTTTGTATGGTTTAAACCAGTTTACCGCCTCTTTGAACCCGATAGACGGTGACATTTGACCATTCTAATTATGTATGTTTTGAACATGTTTGCACATGAACTAGTTGTTTACAGTGTGAAGAATCTACAACATGCTCATCTATCAGGGCACAGTTCTTTAACCCCAATACATTTGTGCATTCATTGAATGACCTTTGAAAATGTGAGTACAAAACTCATACTTTGCAACTTAAGGTCAAATTTTGCACTATGATTGTTTAATTGAGGTTATTGATAATATGCCACTGGAATGAGACCATTGTGGTCCATAGTGATTGCACACAGTGAACCTAATCCTTAAACCAACACCAATTAATTATAGTTGACCAACACAACCACTGACCAAACATGAAATTGATTAACACTAATTGGTTTATGTGCTTGAATACAGCTCAGTATCTTTGTGGTGACTATCTCTGATAAAAAACATTAATTAACGAAAATCAATCCTGGTCAGCAGAGAAAGGAATACATTCGGAAGACATGACTGTGTTGAAGGTCAGAAGTTTCTTTGCAAAAATAATATTTATTGTAATATGCCTAACTGCTGGGAAGGGTTCCTAGCAAGGTAAAGTGAAAGAAACCCCAATGGCTATTTTGTCTGTTTAAAATCATGTTAAAATAGAGTTCTATGGCCGACTTAAAGTCATAATTATGACGTAATTTTGTTATTTATTAATTAATTTTAGCAGAATTAATAACATAAAAATGGGCTGTGCCCGTTTCATGAAGAATAACGATCGATCTTACCCTTGATTTAACAGGCCTGTCAATTTCTTGGTATTGTTTGATATGAAAGGAGGGTATGATTGTTTTGTATTAGTTTAAGTATTTCCTAGCCTCTCTTAGCCACATGGTTGGCTACAAAAGACACAGAGTAGCCTATACCTTAGGATAAACTGGCATGAGTGCGCCGACCCCAAGTTTTCAACATTTCAGGATTGTTTCTGGACGGAGGTCGGGTGAAAAACGAAATTACGTTTACATGACTTTGTCGAAATTCGTCGTGTGACAAGAATGAGTGTATAGATGACTAGGGGGAAGCTTACTTATTTGTGTCGTCTAGTTATCCATCATATACCCTAGGCCCTGCATAACGAAATTCAACAATATTCAATATCCAAAGCAATATCCTCACTACAATAGGCCCCCAAAACAGAACTCCCACCCCACATAATCGCAAATTGACATGAAAGCTTCATTCCATGAAGCATTTCTCTCGTCATTTGATCATCTTCTACTCTTCCCTAAAAAAATCATTATAATACCAAATCTAATCACCATGGAATTCACCATATCCCGTCCAGCTCACATTGGGCGCCACATTCCTTTTTTAAAGGAATTTTTATTTTAAAATGTAATTAAACTGCTATCAAAATCCCTGTGCAACTTGATTATCACCATAAAAATTCATATATTTGGGTCAAGTGAAGTATAAAAAACATATTTATGTAGGTTTCCTTCACCGACCTATTCTCGAAAAAAAATCAAATTTCTATGTAAATATGCATTGTGTTTGGGCCCCGGTCTCAGCGAATTTCGCTGACTAGCAAATGTGTTAACTAAGGTTTGCCTGGGTGGCAGCTAGTTCCAGTTCGTCGTACCTAGAGTTACAGTTCACTCTATTATTATCTTTTCCACAAATAAGAAACATCACAATATGTGGGCTCTAAAGATGCAGCTGAGGAACTATCTCAAGGACAGTTTGGGCATGCACTGACAAATTTAATCCCATTGTACCAGGGTTTGGGCGTGCTTGGATGATTTTAATCCCACTGTACTAGTCTATACTCCCAAAGTTGAGGTAATTGATCAACATTGATCTCATCTTTTGGGTGGGTTCAAAATTCCCAGGGTTGGCAAAACCTGCAATCTTCAAAAGTGGTCAAAATATTGCTCTGCAAAATGTCTTGATTTTCATGATTTGGATTTATCATATTGAGCAGCATTGTGTAGAGAGGGTCTACAGCATCTCTGAAAAACTGACAAATACAAGGTATATTTCTTGATGCTTGAAGTTTGGATTTCTTAAACGTACAGTGCATCCCTATGTACCGCTGCAAGACTTCAGGTCAGTAGATGTCATTATGTTTATGATAAAGACTGAAGTCTTGCTGGCAGGACTAGGGTGGCAGCCTGGGATACCTAAAATATGCATGTCAATCAGGCCTTCAATGAAGGCTTCATTTTTGATAATTGCAGCTCTGTTAATCACTCTCCTGAGATGGTGCTCCCCGGTGGTGCTCAACCAGGAGCTCAATCTATTTTTGTATCAAAACATAATAGGGATTCAAGTAGTCAGGAGCTCTGTAAATTTTACTCCTGAAATGTTGTTAAGGAGAGCTGCATGGCTGTAGGAGCTCTATAATCTGATGCAATCGAGTCCTCAAAATGAAGCCTTCATTTTTGAGGACTCGATTGCTCCCGGGGGTCTGTCAGTGTCAATGATACTTAGTTATTAATGTACAATTGAATTAAGTCTACGGCGCAGGGCGGGGATTTACATACTATTTAGGATGATCTTGACTCAATATAGGCCCGAGAATATAGGATGGTCAGGGGGATAACAGGACGGTTCGCACCCTTTCAATTTCGGACCCGTGCACTTTCGCCCCTTTCAATTTCGCACCCGTGCACTTTCGCCCCCCCTTAAAACCGCGGGTAATGTGCTGCTGTTGATTGATGATGCACAATCGATCGCTTCAACTCCCGGCGGTACAGTGGGGTGTTGTATGTGTATAGTATTGGTTGACTTTTGAGTGTTGATTGTCTGTGTTTGCAGTACCGGTACTGGGTCCAGCGTGTACAAAAGCAAATAGTATGTTGATGGACTCTCCGGTTCGATTGAATTTAATAGGCCTATATTATTAATTTATTACGATTCATATATTAAATGTGCTTCGACTAAAGATTGGTATTCATTATGTTTTTGATTTGTTATTTTGTTTTACTTAGGCCTATTTTATTTTATTTCATTTCTATTTTATTTTATTTTAAGCCTATTAATTATTTTTATTATATTATTATTATTATTATTATTATTATTATTATTATTATTATTATTATTATTATTATTATATTAATTATTATTATATTATTGTTATTAGAATTATGTTATCTTATTAGTACTTTATAATAGGCTATATAATTTAGTATTCAATTATTTATGGCCTATAAAGTATAACATTTATAGGGCCTAATATTGATATGGACAAAAATATGATGGCTTATAATTTATAATTTTATCCCATCTTTATGTTGCCGAATTGATCTTCTTTGACATGACACTAATGGAAAAAAAAATATTTAGCAAATTTCTCAAAGACAAATGCGCACAAGCAAAACAAATGCCTGCAGCAGCTTTGCGATAATGCTGTGCCGACTTTCACCACCTTTCTTCACCGCGAGTATTAGCTGCCACTGGTACGCGAAAGCGCCGGGCGTGACATGGGTTCAATCAATGCAATGGTAGCCTACGGTGACTAGGCAGTAGCACGCATATATTCGTCCCAGAACACACCCGTACCGGATCGATTGCTTGACAAGTCTCCGGGCCACGCGGCCGCGTGATTGTATAAAGTGTGACTCCTTCAACCCATTATGTAATGAATGACTTACGCGAAAGCGCCGGGTATGGTGTGGGTCCAATCAATGGTAGGGTACCGTAAACAGACACGCAAAAGTGCCATATGCCTCTTGACGTACGATCGTAAAATATTATTAATCAGGAAAGTTTTCTGTTCGTTTTAATGAGAAATGTAAATAATGAACCAAATGTTTTAACTTTTATGTCTTTTAATGAATGATGTATTTTGTCTGTGTTCTTAATTAATTTAATATATATTTCTACAAGTGTTACGTAAATTGTATAAAACAAAGAAATGTAAATACTTTTAATGAATTTTGATATATTTGATGTATGATTTTTGATGTTTATGCATTTTTATGTTTTAAAAAATTCTTACATATATAGGGCTTATGTATAATTCTACAAATTGTTATGTATATTGTTTTTATGACACAGAGCCCCTGTAATAGCAGATTTATCTGAAAGGTAGCCCTGTATAAATATGGTTTTAATAAATAACATAAAGTAAATAAACAAATTTGTGGAAAAAATGCTATCCAATTCTGCATTGTAAATGATTGACATTTATGTGTTCATGATTCATTTTGTTTACTGGCCTGTCAATCACGGACTCATTATGACGACGCTTTATTAACACCACGGCACATCTTATATCTTAATCTGCTAAATATGCCGACAATTTTAAGGCGGGATGTTTGAACTCGAAGATGTCAATAATGTAATATAGCATCTATTTCTTAGATAATAAAGATCGTGTAAAGGAGATGAATTTCTTTCTTTATTTTTCTTTTCTTTTTCCTTTTTTTTTCGTTTTTATAGTGCCTTTTTTCTTCTTTTTTTTTTTTTAATCAAGAAAGCTGCTTTGTCTTTTGAACCCTGTTTTGTTGCACGTTGCTGCACATAATAAACAGTTTTAAACAATCAATTTATTTCTATCAATTAGATTTGTTCAGTTCATCTTAATTTCTTTGGATTTCGTTTTTTCTTTCCCTTTCTTTCTTTATTTCCTTTCTTTCTTTTTTCGTTTGCATGATCAGGCTATAGGGTCCGACGCATAAATGACATCTATCTTAAAGGAGTATTTCGTGATCCTAGTATCATCTTTTTATGACATTTTTAGTAGACATGGTAGATATGCTTGAAAAAATCTTATTCCCAAAATTTCAGTTGATTCCGATTTTGCATTATGCGTGTTATGCATGACTATGTGTATTACACTGCTCCATAGGCCACTGTTGTAATTTCGTTCTGGTACACCAGAACGTAATTCAAAATTGACGATATTTTTGCTAGACGAATTAAATCTGCAAGAATTATTTTTTGGACATAAACATTATGTAGCCAGAGGTTTCCAGTGGTATAAAAATCTCAATTTTTTGAGAAAAGTGAGGGGATAATAATAATAATAATAATAATAATAATAATAATAATAATAATAATAACTTTATTTAACACGGTAAAACATGTTCAATACAATATTGATCTTCCACATGTCCGTGTGGATATTAAAACATTATTAAAATATAAAATATAAAAGTTTGTTAAAAGATAATTATAATGCAAAAATGTACATAGACTAATACAATATTTCACTAAGAGACAAAAAATTTATAATAAATGAATATGATAAAAATAATCTGCATTCATCCGCATATCATTGTTATTCTTCTTCTTATTATTATTATTATCATATTATTATCATTATATTATATTATTAAGTAAACTTTGTTTATATTATTAACATTATTATTATTATTATTATTAATATTATTATCATATTATTATTATTATCATCATATTACTGAGGAAAAAAAATCGTTCCTCTATTTTGTTATAAAATATCCTTTCTTTCCTTCCTTCCCGGGTTTATCATGACTTTGTGCATGCCCGACGGCCCCAGCACTATAAAACATACTACGCCGCACCGCCGGGAGTTCAAGCAATCGATCGTGCATCAATCAACAGCAGCACAATACCCGCGGTATAAGAAGGGGGCGAAAGTGCACGGGTGCGAAATAGAAAGGGGGCGAAAGTGCACGGGTCCGAAATTGAAAGGGTGCGAACCGTCCAGCATTCGGTCAGGGATATCTGCTACCTCCTCCAGAAATAATAAACAGGATGGCTGTTCTGCGTTCAACATGCTCTCAGGCCCAGCAGTCCTGCAGTGGCAGTCGATTGAATGAATGTCAACCCGGAAGTAGCAGGACGCGATCACCAAGTTTTGTATTCCGGGGGGACGAACCTTATTTTATAATGGGCACAGATGAATGGGCATGCCAGATAACGAGGTGTCAAAGCCCAGGGACGCAGAATAGGTGGCGGGCTTTACCATGGCTTACCCATCAGATCACAGATGCCCGACAGATGCCAGGCCTGCTTCTAAATCGGAAACCTCAATGGGTATTACCATCAATTATCCGGGCATTCATGATAAAAATTTGGGGTATTTAATAATTTGCACTGTCCGCGAAATTTGGGGTAGGCCTACTTGACAAAATCCAGAAATTTTATGTCAATATTTAGTGTCATTGATAAAGGGTGTTTGAAATTATAATAATTGAAAAGGGGTGTTTAAAATTCTGGTCATTAAAAACAACAAAAAAGGGGTTGTTTTTGGCCAAATTTTGTCCTCGTTTTTGCATGAAAAAAGGGGATAAATATGATGAAAATTCATTGCAAAGGGGGCCTTTGAAAGATTATGGTTGTCAATGAGTTGGTGCGGGCAAATTTTAGAGGCTGTACAATAATTATGAATCGGGGGGGGGGGGTAAATTTTCAAAATGCTCTCTGCCAAGTGCCTAGTCGCCCCTCCTCAGTCTCAGCCTTCACCTCGGCTTTGCACATGCCAAATTTTGGGGAACCAATTCACGAGCTTTACAGCTCTTTACCAGTCTAGATCATCATTATCATCCTTCGGCTGCGGAGCATGCCGCGAAGTGGCAAGTTTCCCGTCCAGCTATCGGTCTTATTGGGGTTTCCGTACACTTGGAGACAGTGGCGTAGCCAGTGGGGGGGCCAGGGGGCCGGTGCCCCCCCCCCCCGCTCGTCATGGCCGTCGGTACATGTAAGGCCGTCGGTAGACGGAAGGTGTTGTTGAAAAAAAAATCGTTCATAATAGACTAATTTTCACCCAGGGTGACAAGAAAAAGGGTAGAATTGTAAAGAAAATGATGAAAAATTGTGAATTAAACGCCTATTATCATTTTTTTTTTTTTTTTTTTTGCTCTTCACTTTTTCAAACCATGCAAAAAATTTTGGGGTCAACAAATCACACCTTCCGTCGGTAAAAAATATTTCCGTCGGTACATCTACAAGTTGTGCCCCCTCGGTTCCGCGCCACTGCTTGGAGAAGAGGCTGGGGTTGACAGTTGATGGTCATATATACTCTATATTATAAGTCCGAGGTCTGCTGCGGCATTTGCGGTTCTGGAGAGAGACAGGGCCCGTATGGTTTAATTTTGGAAGGAGAGCAAATAAGCAATATCATCATCAAAGTCCAGGTCATTTAGCAATTTGCCGGATATCTTCTTGATCGACGCCCGGTGTCGTGTGACAAACCCCTCTCATGAAGAAATCGTAAGAGGGTCATCGCGCAGCACCGGGATCGACGAGGACAGGTCACAACTCCAAAGTCTGACCCAGGGGGTGACACTAAATTCACGGTTGTTCTATTAGCAACGCAAAACCTATGAAAAATTCCGCTGGTTTACTAGCTAGAAAGTGAGGCCAGTTATCGATCCGTTATGAATAATTCATGTTCGACCCTTGGATCATGTTAATTGCTATTGGCAAATAACAACGTTGTTAGTTTTGCGAACTTTGCCTGTTCAATGAGAGTATAGCGCGCCCTCAATACATCTGGGCGCAAACCAGGCGAAAACGATCCAGTTTAAGGGCGTAAACCACCAAATAACTTCTCCATTGAAAAGCACGTAAAAATCAACTTTTTCAAACGGCGATTTCTACCAGGCGTGACAATATTTTTCACTTTTTACGTCATCCCTGTATTAATTAAGGACTGAAATTTTATTTAAGCTTCAATTTTGGGGAACTTTATAGAATCAGTTTTTTTTTAAAATTTGTTGAAAAGCGACGCCGCTATTTCAACACCAAAACTAGCATTAAAACTTGTTCCGTTAGCAGTAATTCGGACAGGGCCTACTTTTCTTGTGAAATCGATTTGTATAATTTCATATCTATTTTAGTCATTAATAGGTTAGTATCTTTCATTTAAATCAGAACATGCCAACCTCACGAAGAACATGGTCCCTAAGGACACCACATTGTCTCATGTAGCCATATACGTTTAACCGGAACTCATCACCATTGCACCTTTCGCGCAGTGATTTAGTGTAATACGCCCTTAATGAAATGGCGGACGGATATTCCCATCAGGCACCAGTGATATGTTTGTTTCAAAGAAAGTCTACTAATTTGATATGAAATGACATTTTGCAATAGCAAAGTCAAAATTAGGACTTGAGGTCAATAACATGAAGGAAATACGTAGAGGCAAGGTGTGAAACACAAGTAGGCCTAGTATTTGAAGTTAAAATAATCTTTGATACCCGACCTGACCTTCCATAGCTTTCCATCATGGCGCCTTATTCGTCTTTATGTATTTCTATATGCTCTCAAGTAAAATAAAATACCAATATGCACTAAGCAGACAGAATGTTACTTGGCTCCCAGCATGAATTATTGATTTTATACGGAGGTAAAGAAATACACAGTTGCCTGCAAGCCGTGCACCATAATCCAAATACTTCGGTAAATCTGAATAATGGTCACATGTAGACATATCATGTGTTCGGGAAATCACGTGGCAACATTTTAAGATTTCAGACTTGTTTACTAGTTAAATTGTCATTTGTACTGTTGATTATTTATCTTTGTTAATTAATATATCTTTTAAATGCTGATAAATCGTGGTTGGCTGCCCATATTATATGTTAAATTCAATGTTTTATGAATATAATTCTACCACGCAGAGGGGGTCACACAGCATAATTTCACACTACACGATTTAGCTAGATTTGGAGCTCTGCACTTCAAATTCACGTCAATTTCAAAGTTTATACACTTAATATATTTAATATAATACTTATTTTTTTGTTATAACAAACTGGAACACGAAATGTACTAGCTTATTACCTATACAGAAAGGCGATTTATACACATTCACTCAGCAATTTGACATGCCTGGCGCATCAAGACATTCTCTGTCTGGATAACATGACTGTCGCCCTCAATACGTCTGGGCGCAAATTTAAATAACAATACGCTATTTACATATGAATGCGGCTTCATGCTAATGTCTAGTGCCGCTTCCAGGCGGCCAGGCCTATTCCGTGGTCTGACGCTTTTCTCAAAAGGTAGTCAACAAGGATAATAAAGAGAAAGGGAGCCATAGGCCTTTTATCGCCTTGCAGTTATTCCTGTTGTTACATTGAATGGTTCAGACACGGTTCAGATATGCTTCCGTCAACCATAACTGCACTGCTCACGGAGTTACTATCAAGGGGGTGACACTAAATTCACGGTTGTTCTATTAGCAACGCAAAATCTATGAAAAATTCAGCTGGTTTACTAGCTAGAAAGTGAGGCCAGTTATCGATCCGTTATAGCTCGTTATGAATAATTCATGTTCGACCCCTTGGATCATGTTAATTGAGTTTGGCTAATAACAACGTTGTTAGTTTTGCGAACTTTGCCTGTTCAATGAGAGTATAGCACGCCCCCAATACATCTGGGCACAAACCAGGCGAAAACGATCCAGTTTAATGAAATGGCGGACGGGTATTCCCATCAGGCACCAGTGATATGTTTTTTCAAAGAAAGTCTACTAATTTGATATGAAATGACATTTTGCAGTAGCAAAGTCAAAATTAAGACTTGCTGTCAATAATATGAAGGAAATATGTGACAGAGGCAAGGTGGGAAATACAAGTAGTATTTAAGTTATAATAACCTTTGATACCCGACCTGACCTTCCATCATGGCGCCATGATTCGTTTTATGTATTTCTATTATGCTCTCAAGTAAAATAAAATACCAATCTGCGCTGAGCAGACAATGTTACTTGGCTCCCAGCATGATTTATTGATTTTATACGGAGGTAAAGAAATGCACAGTGTATGTGCATGACGTGCAAGCATACTCCAAATATTTACGGTAAATCTGAATAGTGGTCACATGGTGACATATCATGTGTTCGGGAAATCACGTGGCAACATTTTAAGATTTCAGGCTTGTTTACTAGTTAATTGCCATTTGTACTCTTTATTATTTATCTTTGTTAATTAACATATATTTTAAATGCTGATAAATCGTGGTTGGCTGCCCATGATATCTGTTAGATTCAATGTTTTATGAATATAATTCTACCACGCAGAGGGGTCACGCAGCAGAATTTCACATCACCTGACTTAGCTAGATTTCGAAGCTCTGCTCTTCAAATTCATGTAACTTTCAAAGTTTATACATTTAATATATTTAATATGATACTAATTTTTTGTTATAACCAACTGGTACACGAAATATACTAGCTTATTACCTATACAGAAAGGTGATTATCAGCCTTCACTCAGTAAATTGACATGCCCGGCATATGCAGCCATTCTCCGTCTGGATTACATGACTGTCGCCCTCAATACGTCTGGGCGCAAATTTAAATAACAATACGCTATTTAGGGGTGGTGCAATAATTATGTGTACCCCGGGGTGAATTATAGGGGGGCAAAGATTTTTGGCAGGCCAAAAGGGGGGCAAGCATTTTTGGCAGGTCAAAAGGGGGTCAAGCGATTTTTGGCAGGTCGAAAGGGGGGCAAGCAATTTTTGGCACAGATATTTTGGGCACTGTTTCTATATTACGCCCTAAAAGGCGTAGGAAAACGTTAGGAACACGTTCAAATATGCAAAATTTCCTGCTCGCTGCGCTCGCACTATATGATAAGACAATTTAAGGTTTTAAATTCGGGTTCCCCAAAATCTTGCATGTGTAAGTGGGGGGGGCAAAGATTTTTGGCACATCAAAGGGGGGGCAAAGGTTTTTGGCATGTCGAAAGGGGGGCAAAGATTTTTGGCACGGCCAGAGGGGGGGGCAAGCGATTTTGGCAGACCATTTTGAGAATTCACCCCCGGGGGTACACATAATTATTGCACCACCCCTTACATATCAATGCGGCCTCATGCTAATTAAAGCTGCCCCATCCAGGAGTTCATCTATGTTACTATGTGGCACCAATGTGCAGGCATGAGAATGATCATCCATGAAAAAACCTGTTAAATTTGAAAACGCCTGAAAGCGCGTGAAATGAGGAGTTATGAAGCTAAAAAGGCCAAAAAGGTGCTGAAATCAGAAAGTGCGGAAATTTGGACCACAAAAAAGTAGGAAATCCTGCAAAAGCAGGAAATTTCTCATGCCTGAAAGTGCTTGGACGCAATATTGAGAACATTACCCATGTTACCGGTACTAGATCATAAGGGAAATTGGCATCATCATTTCGATACTGTTTTACTAAGCTTTTTAGAGCGTTTCATTTAAAAGCGCCCTATGAATGTGTGCTAAAAATGCTTCGCTTCCACAGCTTGCCAAAAATCACTTCCCCCTCCCCTTTTCGGCTGGCCAAAAATATTTTGCGCCGCCCCTCCCCCATTTTACCCTCAAACAGGGCTCATAATTATTGCACATACCTTATTAAAGAGATTAAAAAATAATTAGGGCTATTTTAAAATAAACAAAAAACAACAGGGGTTGAAAATGATACCACAAATAGAGTTAAGTTCTGATTTTTTTAAATTGAAAAAAAATCCCAGTATTTTTACATGTGTCAAAATCACTTATCCCTCCCGGGCCTTTCTATCTGGGAAAAATTGTGTAGCGTCATACGAGACACATGGGCATGTACCGTACCGCCCCACCCCAATCGATTTGAAAATTTACAAAATTAGGGAAAATGCCAAAAAACGGCTATCATTATAGGCCAAATTTTTGGAAAATGTGATTATTTTTGACCAAAGAAAATTATTTTGAGAAGGGAGAACTTTTGGAGGATAGAAAAATGTTTTCTCTATATTCACAGGATTTTAAAGTTTTCAAATTAACAAAATGTACGCCATGCTATGCGAAGAAATGTTTTGTAATGGGGGGGTATTTTTTAAAACCCTATTAGCCTAGTACATATATTGTTTAGTTTGAAAAAGCCGAAATTAAATGATGGACATGTATTTTAATACTGTAGAACCCCGTCTACAAGCATATAGAGTGCTTCTGATGAAAGCTACATTAATCCAGGCACCAGTAGCCTATGGAGTTACGGATCCAAGCATATGCAAACAAGTATTATTTTAAGACCAATTTATTGTATTGGTATATATTTACGCTTGCTTCGAATTAATTTAGCTTTCATAAAAAAACATTATATATGTTTGTAGACGGGGTTTTACGGTATATTATTGCATTAAACATATAATGTTGGGTGTCCAAAGTATATAGATGCAATTAGCGAAAGGGAGATCCCCCTCCCCCGAAGTGAGAAACTATGTACCCCTACAGTGTTCAGGTTTTCAAAGTTCAAACAAGCAAGCAGTATACCGTATATAGCGAAAAGGGGGATTTGTTTATAAAAAAAAAGTGTGAGGCAGGCCCCCGATGGAAAAAGTGCAAGGGACTCTGTGCTTCCCCCCCCACCGTATGATCACCCCTACCCTTGAACTTCACGTGTTCGGCAGGACCCCTCAACCCTTCGGGCCACTTTTTTTTTTTTCTACCTTCTCCACCACCCGCTTGCTACGATATATATTACCGGTATTGCATTTATGTTGGGTGTCCAAAGTAGATGCAATTAGCGAAAATAGAGTCGGATGAATGAGCCCCCCCCCTCCCCCCCCCCGAAGTGAGAAACTATACCCCTACAGTGTTCGGGTTTTCAAAGTTCAAACAAGCAAGCAGTAGCGAAAAGGGGGATTTGTTTTTATAAAAAAAGTGGGAGGGAGGCCCTCCCCGATGGAAAAGTGCAAGGGACTCTCTGCTCCCACCCCCCCCCACCACCACCACCATAACACACCCCTATGTACCCTTCCAGGGCCGGATTTACCTTTTGGGGGCCCTGGGCCAGGCCAAATTTTGGAGGCCCCAAACGTACCGTGAGGTGAGGAAGACATGTGCACGCAAGATTTTACTAGGACATTTGCGCGTGAAAAAATTTCAATGTTAGACTATTTTAGCCCATATTGAAGCTGAACATTGCTATATAACTCGCGAAGCACGCAAAATTTTCCAATTTTTGTACCCTATTTTGGCCCAAAACATGGTGTTTTTGGCTAAAATGGAAGATGCACACACAGGGCAATTTTGGGGGCCCCATCTGGCCCTATGGTAAATCCGGCCCTGGCCTTGAACTTCACGTGCCTGCTCGGCAGGACCGCTCAACCCTCCGGGCCACTTTCGCAATCATGGCGCTATGTCCGCAGATTTGCGTAGCGCCATGATTGCGAATGTATTTTATTATTGTAATTCACTTTTGAATGTAATGTCCGACCGTGATGTCGTAAAACTATGGAATGGGAGAAAAGAGAAGAGAGGATAGAGAGAGGAATAAAAGGACTCTAACTAGTCTAAGAATTATGGTAAAACTTCGCCTGATGGTGTGATTTCATAGTTTTATTAAGAAGATAAGCCGGCAGAGAACGTAACATGTCATGTGGTAATGTTATCAATGCGCGATTAATTGCAATATGCGCTCAAACTAGTACGCGGCGTGGCGCGCTATGTCCGCAGATTTGCGTAGCGCCATGATTGCGAATGTAT
Organism: Amphiura filiformis; assembly: GCF_039555335.1. Taxonomy (NCBI): domain Eukaryota; kingdom Metazoa; phylum Echinodermata; class Ophiuroidea; order Amphilepidida; family Amphiuridae; genus Amphiura; species Amphiura filiformis. The sequence continues at coordinate 56,967,748 of NC_092638.1, forward strand.
TTTATTATTGTAATTCACTTTTGAATGTAATGTCCGACCGTGATGTCGTAAAACTATGGAATGGAATGGGAGAAAAGAGAAGAGAGGATAGAGAGAGGAATAAAAGGACTCTAACTAGTCTAAGAATTATGGTAAAACTTCGCCTGATGGTGTGATTTCATAGTTTTATTAAGAAGATAAGCCGGCAGTGAACGTAACATAGTGCTAGAGAACGTAACATGGTGGCAGCGGAAAAAGTAAATCTACAGGTACGCCATTTCCAAGAAATAGCCTAAGAAAGACTCAAAGAAATCACCAAGAAAACATCAACGAAGTTTTCGAAGAAAGAAACTGGAAAATTACCAAAGAAAACATCAACGAAGTTTTCGAAGAAAGAAACTGGAAAATTACCAAAGAAAACATCAACAAAGTTTTAGAAGAAAGAAACTGGAAAATTACCAAAGAAAACATCAACAAAGTTTTCGAAGAACGATACTTGAAAATCGACAAAGAAGGTATCAAAGTCGATAAAGAAGCTTAAAGACTAGTTCAGCTTTGAAGAAGAAACCTTCAGTGAGCTAGCCATAAGAAGAAAGAAGAGGACGCAGAACTGATTAACTGTTGTATTGGAAGCCCGGATTGGAAGAAAGAAGAGAGCGTCACAGTACCAGATAGGTTCGCTACAGAAGAAAGAAGAGAAGAAAACAGATAGCTTCGTGACTGTATCATCATCAATTCCGTTCAAATACCAGAATTGTGAGATTTGATGCATTTTCATCGTTGGAATATATTGCTGATTTGTGTTCTTCTGGAAAAAGACGGGTGAATCGTGTTTTCATGACAGTGGCAGTGTTGTCTACATGATCTACGCATCGGTGTGGCAGATTGATGTGGAAAATGGATTACGAGAGGCTGTCTTCAGGTTCTAGCCTGCTTGGATTCCTTGCTAAATGACCAGACATTTGGTATGATATTTTGACTGTTGGCCTTTTTACTTGAAGACAATCAAGAGATGTTTATATTTTCACAGATGAAAATGATAAGTACGGTAATATATTATAAAATTTAAACGAGGATTGTGCGATAGTGAAGCAAGTATTATAAATATTGCAAATGTACGTGCACAAATGAAAGGTACGTACAACGAAATGTGTATGCACATATCAAAATTAAATGTTGTATACATCATGCGTAGTAGAAATGTAGGCCTAAGCTTACATAATGCACGTCAATCTTTGTGGCATTCAAAAATGTTTTGTTGTGTAAAGCATAATTGCGTTTAAAAACAAAGTTAAACAGCAATGAAACATTATATTGTTTTAATTTAGTATTATCATGCACATGGACAAATGTGTGCATTATTTCACATGCAAAAACTCCAGCCAGAGTACAAAAATGTGTGTAAGATTTTTATTGGATTGTTGTAATAAGCGACGAGCGTTTGGGATTGCAGCAGTAGTGCGCAAGTCAATCGAGTCGACATTTCTTTTAAAATTGAAATGAAGGGATAAAGTATTATTATATGGTCTTCAAAAAACTGTTGTGTTTAAAATAAGATTTTATCACAAAATGTGCGTATTGATCAGGATTTCATGATGAATTTAAATTTCTGGACAAGCGTTTGGTATTGCAGCTATAGTGCGCAATTAGTCAAGCGACATTTCATATAAACATGGACATGTATAACTTAATTCATTATGTTTTGGAGAGATGGAAACTTGTGTGAGATTATCATTGGAGAAGAAATTTATCACATAAATTTTATTTGTATTTATGGCAAATGTACGTTTGGAGAATATTTTATAAAATGAATTAAAACGTGCATTAAAAACAAATGTATGCATGAAATTATATTTATGCACACAAGAAGATGTAAATTTAACGCGATTTAAATGTGCATTTTTGAGATGATTGACACAATCATATAGGAGTTCGGGGAGTGTCATGTGGTAATGTTATCAATGCGCGATTAATTGCAATATGCGCTCAAACTAGTACGCGGCGTGGCGCGCTATGTCCGCAGATTTGCGTAGCGCCATGATTGCGAATGTATTTTATTATTGTAATTCACTTTTGAATGTAATGTCCGACCGTGATGTCGTAAAACTATGGAATGGGAGAAAAGAGAAGAGAGGATAGAGAGAGGAATAAAAGGACTCTAACTAGTCTAAGAATTATGGTAAAACTTCGCCTGATGGTGTGATTTCATAGTTTTATTAAGAAGATAAGCCGGCAGTGAACGTAACATGGTGGCAGCGAACGTAACATCCACCCTCTCGGGCTCTCCACCACCCGCTTGCTACGATCCTGTGCATGTGCCCCATTTCTATGATGATTTATTCCATCGGCCAAAAATACCCTAATCTCATCTTTGTTCAGCCCTCATAATGCTAACTATTATTGCAAATGTGAATATGACGGTAGCCCCCTGTAATTGTTGGAGAAGTCATATGACAATATCCACGTGACATGTTGGGAGGCATATGGTGGTTTCCCTTTCTTCCTTTCATTGCATTTTATTATTGCGATTTACATTCAGCTATCGGAGCTCTAGTTCTATGGTACCAAAGTCACCAAGCGAAAATCATGCAATAAACTTCGTTTGCTCTCATGAAACTGTGTACAGAATGCTGTAAACATTGCTTGATTGACATGATTGATGAGTTGTGTAAGTATGCTATTTCAGTGCACTGCCATTGCCATAATGAGTGAATATGTAACTTTAAGCATGTTTTAAAAACTGAGTGCATGGGTAGAGCATGAGAGTGTGAGTAACTTCAACTCAGTAAGCTTATCAAATGAACATGGACATGGCATGGTGAATTATTGAATAGAATCAGAATCAGTATCTTGATTGATATTGACCTCTCAATCACATAGCTAGGTATAATCAATGTAAACAATACATGTAAGTACACAACACAAATTATACATAAAATCACAAGATAATATTTACAGTTTACCATAATCAAATGCTATAGTATAGTTAAGGCCAAGGGGAATTGAAGTAGTAGATTTGCGTCCAGAACTTTTTGAAATCATGTGCGGCCGTTTTTCATTATTCATTATTCATTATTTTTTTTCCTACTGGGAAGCTTCTCGGAAATAGCACATGGTACCCATGACACGCCCCCTTCCTATACATGACAGCACATGTCAAGTTTAATCGTATCAATTACAGCCCGAGGCATTTATTTTGTATCTCATCAATCCTTCAAAAATTACCATCAAATGATATCATGATTGCAATGTAGGTTTACTCCAGACATGTAAGAGTTCATATATCGCTAAACGTTTTGCAAAAAATTACAAATACAGAAAAAAGATTTTTAATAGTAGGCCTACTGTTTTTATTTTCTGAGACTAAATCTCAAAATAGTCCAATCACATCGCGGGAGCGAAATTCCATTCATAAATGGTCAGGTTCATGAATATTTAATGAGCAGCGATAAATGAGGTCATCGTGCTCGTAAAAGACGACGGGGGATCATCAAAATTCGAATGCAGTGATAAGTGATGCTTGGTGGTGCCTGTCGGCTATCAAGACTCCTTTATTTCTAAATTTCTACCGCGTGTTCGTTTGTGATATCGCCGGCGGGTGAATACGTTTTAACACGTTATTCGAAGTGGATATCGCAGCCGGCATGTACAATGTAAACACGTCACACATGGAGCAGATCTTGTACATGTATGTACAATGTACTGCTGTTGTCCCGGGGTGCAGAGGCCACCGGAGGATTCACTGTGACTTTTGATGACTGCAAAAATGCGTTTGAAGCCCGGTACCCCAGGTCAACATAAAAAGTGGTAACCATGTGTGTTCTAAATTTCGCGGAAAAGGGGTATTTTGTTGACTGAAATCGCGGACCCGCGAAATCGCGAAAAAAGGGGGGTATTCTGAGCATTGTCTCCGCGAAATTTAAAAAAAAAAAAAGGGTATTTCACAGGTTCGTTCGATCGATGTCTTCAGCCCGAGTCTTCAGCCTCCATCCTCTGGCATTTCATTGATTCCGCCCTCAATCGTCACAGCGAGAGCGTCAGAAGGCAGCTTTTTACTATTGGCACGGCGGTTTCCGATATAGTTGTCTAGTGGGTGTTGCCGTATGCTCCCGCACGTTTTAAAGAGAGCTGAATGAGCGACGCGAACATCGATGGTGTCAGATGTAACCGTTTTGGCTGCTGTATACACTTTTCCATGTGGTGAATTGAAAACATTGCGGGAAACATTGGCAGTGATTGGAGCGAATTCTACGACCGACCGAAAGTGATATTTTTCCTTGGTTTTTAATTCTGTTCGAATTCTGATGCATGTAAGTTTTATTTTGTATCGTTGTTTCTCTTCCCTGTTGCACTTGAAGTTTGGCGTGCGCCGGTTCGTTCGTGAAGTAAATAAATCAAAGTAAGCTTACCGGGGCATTTGACATGTGTCAAACTAACAAAGCTGCATTTTGTACTTAATATATTAAAATATTTGGAGTCATTGAAAAGGGTGTCTGGAAATCTTCTCATTGAAAACCTTGAAAAAGGGGGTATTTTTTACCCTGATTTTGTCAGTGATTTGGCAAAAAAAGGGGGGAAAATCCCCGGTAAAATCAATGAAAAATCAGTGAAAAGGGTGGTTTTGAAAAAAGGAAGTTAGGAAGAACACACATGGTTACCACTTTTTATGTTGACCTGGGGTACCGGGGTTTGAAGGCCATTTCTTGCTGCAATACGTATTAATTTTTTATATTTTTATGTTTTACACAAATAATGAAAGTTTACTGAAATAATAAGTTTTTCATGCGGGAGGTTTTGGAGCATGCGGGCGGTGGACGCAAATCTACTTCTTTAATTCCCATGGCCTAACATGGTTATTATTACTCGAGAACTCTAGCTTCGAATTTGCACACGATAGTTACGCATTCGAAGCTAGAGTGCTTTGCTATGGTTTTTCGGTCGGACAGCGGGGCAATTTTTTGCACCGGAGGTTATTTATTCTGGTAATGTTGAAATTTGGATGAAAGTTATTTCGATGAGTCAACTGTATCTTTTGAGCAAGATTTGCCTATTTTGGGCAGTCTAAAATTTTGCTGAAGTGTAATTTTAACAACATTTTTGATGCAATCGCCTGTCGTGATCGGCTGTGTTTACTTCTGAACTTCCATTGCTTTACACGGTGTCATGCTTCAGCGAATCCGACTACATTTTGAATGCTACGGTCTCTAGCCTAGAATCTGAAGCTATCGGTGAGCAAATTCTTGGCTAGACTTCTCGAGCAAAGTTAATAGTAATACGAGCACACACTATGATTGTGTCTATAGTTATACTAAAGTATGTATGCTAATTTGTCGGTCGGACATCCGGGCACGAACCAGCTGACAATAGCACTGGAGTGAAAACAACATTCGCATTCACTGAACTTTGGAGTGTATCACAAGCTATCACACTATTGTGCCCGGTTCGACTCTCTGCAAATAAAAATATGTGATAAGTTGTTTTCACTCCAATGCATGAATGGAAGTGACGTGGCCCCGACCGAGAAAATAAGGAATGCAATATATTATTTTTAAAACATACGGTATATTTAAATGTCATGAGACATCCGTGTAGCAAAAGCACCATCATGACCATAACATATTCAAGAACTAGAGAAATACAATCATATTCCTCTGCACTCATAATTAGAAGGAAAATATCATTATCACTGAGCTTATCATTATATCAATGTCAATATCATAAATTTCCTTTTATTATAATAAGTGTAGGCCTAAGCTTTATTGTATAAAATGATAGTAAAATCATGAAATAATATGATGATTTTAATATCAATATCAATCATGGAAGCTTATCTTTATTCGTGCTATTAATATATTTTTTATAATACATGTAGCTAACTCATGAGCTTATTTTTATACAAGTCAATTCAGAAACCTCAATGCAACGTAGCTCGAGTTAGGTGCGGGATTGTAACTTTTTTTTTATTTTTAGATAATTTGGATAATTTGTGTGTTGTAGCTATTTTTGTGGATCATAATATCTCATATTATCTAAAATATCTGATATTTGTATATTAGGGACTTAGCAAATTTTTTGTGCAATTTTTTACTTAGTAATTGATGGATATTAAGATATTATCGGCTATTTAGCTATTATCTAAATTAGCCAAAATATCTGCTAATTTGGATATTAGCTACAATATCCGATATTTCAGATATTTGTATATTAGGAACTTATAAAATTTTAATTGAATTTTTTTACTTAGTAAGTGATGGATATTAGGATATTATCAGCTATTTTAGCTATTATCTAAATTAGCCAAAATATCTGCTAATTTGGATATTAGCTACAATATCCGCTATATCAGATATTTGTATATTAGGAACTTATAAAATTTTAATTGAATTTTTTTTACTTAGTAAGTGATGGATATTAAGATATTATCAGCTATTTAGCTATTATCTAAATTAGGCAAAATATCTGCTAATTTGGATATTAGCTACAATATCCGCTATATCAGATATTTGTATATGGTCATTTTCACGGTAAAGGGTGTAACTTTGGATTTTTAACATTTTGATCCGTAGTTTTCTAATAAAGCCACAGAATTCCATGATTTTTGGCCACATAAGTCATCTAGTTAGCAGCTACCTTGGGTAGCATAATCATCTTCGGGAGTTACTGCGTTCAGTTTTAGCAGGCTTAAATGTACCTAATATTGCCATTTTGAAAAACTGTAAAAACAGTAACATTTTGTAAAACCCTGTGTTTTCTTCAGTTAGTTCATGGATAATTTTTCTTATCCTGAAAGTACGGTCATATGTTCAGTAAACACTGCCTCATCAGATTAAAGTGTGAACAGCCCTGTATTTTTGAGAACCGGACTTGATATTTGTCGTTTCGAGGCTTCATTTTCCGTTAACAATTGTTAACAAACTTTGTGGGTATAGCTTTGGTTCATAATTCTTGGTTATTTCTTCACTTCTTCTTGATTCATAACAGTTGATATCTTAACTTGAAATGGGTAACAAAAATTAGTTGATTTGCAAGCTTTTAAAATTTTTATAAAATCTTGACTTCAAAGAGCCGATTTTCCGTTAACTTTTTTTTGAAGCCTCCGAAACAAACTGTTCAGCAAGCTTGGGCAAATATAAATAAAAGAGCTCATCCAATCTATTTATCAAAATGTAGCAAAGTAGATCCTCAAGTCACTTGTTTTTAAATCATGGAGATATATATCACCGTTTGAAAATGGGACCCAATACAAACTTTCCGTTAACAATTGAAGCCTCCGAAACAAATGAAGCCTCCGAAACAACAGTAAACTTAATTATCATCTATGCATATCTAAATTGGTATGTTCCATATTGATATCTGCATTGTAATTGTTGCATGATATGTGCAGAATGTCATAAATTTAAAAAAAAATTGATATTATGGTTAATGCTTGAAAAATATACTGATATCCAAGAAAGCCCGTTTGGAGGCTTCACATGCAAATAACACCATACTTAACAAATGGGTGAAAAATTATCATGTTATAAATCTGCAATATCTGCCGCATAGAATCATTGATTCAATACACACAAGAAAATAACAGCTTAGATGATCCCAACAGTGTTGTTTTCAAAAACTACTTCTGCCATGTTTAACCATTGTAAACATGAAGCCTCGAAACAAAAAAAATGACTTGCTGTGATAATTTAATTTTTGTCACAACTGAAATTCAATACTTAGAAGCAAAGCATGAAAATTGGTAATTGTGATATTTTTTACCTATTTTTTCATGTCAACTTGTAGTAGTTAGCCAAATATTTTACTTTTATGATCACCTGTGTTGTTAACTGAAGCCTCCAAACACAAATCGCTTGAATTGCCAATTCTAAAAGATAACTCCAATTTCTGTGAAACTTGGCTGGGAGGTTCCTTTCATCAAGTAGTATTTGTACATGAAGTTAGACATTTAAATTATTTTAGGAACCCAATTAAAACTTAAAAAATATGTTTAAGGTTGGGAAATTTCCATTGCAAATGACCCTTGATGTTAAAAATTTTCAAAATTGCAATTACAAACATAGCAAAACATGGTATAAAATTTAACTTATATCTGTTGACTTACTTTGGAATGGGATTTCACATGTATTCCAGCTTTCATGTCATAATTTTCTGAGCTTATGTAAAATACATTTTTTTTAGTTTTTAACCCAAATGTTATGGAAATGTCAATTTTTTTATCAGAAATCAAAAGGTTTAAGCCTTGAAACACTATTTTACTGGAATTTAAGTTGCTTCTATGCATGATTACAGTAAACAGAAACATATTTAAGTGGTTTGAAATTTTGACCCTAAAAATCAAAAGTTACACCCTTTACCGTGAAAATGACCATATATTAGGAACTTATAAAATTATAATTGAAATTTTTTGACTTAGTAAGTGATGGATATTAAGATATTAGCAGCTATTTAGCTATTATCTAAATTAGCCAAAATATCCGGTAATTTGGATATTAGCTACAATATCCGCTATATCAGATATTTGTATATTAGGAACTTATAAAATTTGAATTGAAATTTTTTGACTTAGTAAGTGATGGATATTAAGATATTAGCAGCTATTAAGATATTATCTAAATTAGCCAAAATATCTGCTAATTTGGATATTAGCTAAAATATCCGCTATATCAGATATTTGTATAATAGGAACTTATAAAATTGTTATTGAAATTTTTTGACTTACTAAGTGATGGATATTAAGATATTAGCGGCTATTTAGCTATTATCTAAATTAGCCAAAATATCTGCTAATTTGGATATTAGCTAAAATATCCGCTATATCAGATATTTGCATATTAGGAACTTATAAAATTGTTATTGAAATTTTTTGACTTAGTAAGTGATGGATATTAAGATATTAGCAGCTATTTAGCTATTATCTAAATTAGCCAAAATATCTGCTAATTTGGATATTAGCTACAATATCCGCTATATCCGCTATTTGTATATTAGGAACTTATAAAATTTGAATTGAAATTTTTTGACTTACTAAGTGATGGATATTAAGATATTAGCGGCTATTTAGCTATTATCTAAATTAGCCAAAATATCTGCTAATTTGGATATTAGCTAAAATATCCGCTATATCAGATATTTGTATATTAGGGACTTACAAAAAAAAAATTGAAATTTTTGTACTTAGTAAGTGATGGATATTAAGCTATTAGCGGCTATTTAGCTATTATCTAAATTAGCCAAAATATCTGCTAATTTGGATATTAGCTAAAATATCCGCTATATCAGATATTTGGATATTATATTGAATTTTTTTACTTAGTAAGTGATGGATATTAAGATATTATCAGATATTTAGCTATTATCTAAAATAGCCAAAATATCTGCTAATTAATATTAGCTCAAGAACGACGCATATATCATGCATGTTGTGTTATTTAGTTCATAAAAGATGTGAAATTAATATGCCTGAGAATCATTTAATGAACAGCCTAGAATGATGGATCATGCATGTTGTCTTCTAGTTCATAATAGTATAATCCTAAACGATGGATATAGTTGAAAAAAGACTTTTAAAGAACGACGCATATTGTATGTGAATGTATTAATGTAAACACCTCAAAAGAAATAAGTCCCCCTCTGAACATGTCGTCATAACATCGTAAGGTTTCGTTTTGTACCAACAAAACTAACTTTGAAATAATTATATGACTGTTTACTAAGTGCTGTGTGAAAATGAGAGATTTCCATGACTTCAGGGCTGAATGAGCCTAAATTGAAGACAAAAAGTGCCCTTTCCAAAAGTCACAAAGTAGGCCTATGCTTGTAACGGCAAGGCGTATTGGGACAAGGAACTGACCATCTTATTCTTACAACTCACTGTGCTGAACTCTGCACCAAGGGAATTTGCATGGCTGAATGATCAAGAATCGATACACATTACAGTAAATGTTCACTTGGTGAGGATTTTAAACTGCACTCAAACACATGGGGTTTTCCATTAGTAACAAGCCATGAATCAACTTTTGTGACAAGCATAGGCCTACTTTGTGACTTTTGAAAAGGGCAGTTTTGCCTTCAATTTAGGCTCATTCAGCCCTGAAGTCATGGAAATCTCTCATTTCACACAGCACTTAGTAAACAGTCATATTATTATTTCAAAGTTAGTTTTGTTGGTACAAAATGAAACCTTACGATGTTGTGACGACATATTCAGAGGGGGACTTATTTCTTTTGAGGTGTTTAGTTATATATACATATACATGTACATGTAGTTGTATGATGATTTCTCATGATGTGTTTTAGTTCATAATCCTAAACGATGGATATAGTTGTAAAATACTTTTAAAGAACGACGCATATTATAGTATACATTAAAGTTGCATATGCATCAAGTTTCCTAAATCATGTATACTGCTGTAAAATCATACTGCAGTTACTGTCCGTATTCCTATACACAATACACAGTGCTCTTACCATTGACGCGTGACCTCTACAAATAGCCTACGTTAAAAGTATGGGGATTTGCCTAGTTAACGTCGCTGTGTGAAAAATAACCGGCCAATATTAAAAGTACTCTTCTAAAGTTCTAGAAAATATAGTTTTGTAACATGTCCTAAAATTTTTAGCTAATTTAGATGTTTGGAAATATGGATATGTAAACGACAGATAACACCAAAAATATGAAGAAATTATTTCCAAACCGTGTTAAGTCTGCAAACCACCATGCTTCTCATTTTCAAGAACGCTGGTTAACAATAAGCACGTATTGTCTCATTTAGTAAACAAAGACCACACAGAATTGTTCTCTAGCGCTCGCTTTATAATCGTTCACCCAACTGAAACTATAATCCGGTAGCATTGCTCCATTATGCGTGTAAAGCAGAAACATATGTTGTGTGTATTTAACCAGATTTAATCAGTTGAGCTGTTTTCAATGAGTGTTATCTTGGTTTAATAGCTTTTAATGGGGTTTAAGTCCTACAAAGGTCGAGGTGAATTCTACTGTAGACATGACTGCATCATGTATTGTAAAGAACGGCGCATACACCTGTACACTAGTGAAATTGCATATTGAACAATATTATGAACAGCCTACATCATGCATGTTGTGTTTTAGTTCATAATGCTACACGATGGATATAGTTGGTAAAGAATTATAAAGAACGATGCATACATCATGCATGTTGTGTCAGTTCATAAAAGATGTGAAATTAATATGCCTGAGAACCATTTAATGAACAGCCTAGAATGGATAATGCATGTTGTCTTCTAGTTCATAGTATAATCCTAAACGATGGATATAGTTGGAAAAAGACTTTTAAAAACGGCGCATATTGTATGTGAATGTATTAATGTAGTTATATATACATATAGGCCTACATGTAGTTGTATGATGATTTCTCATGATGTGTTTTAGTTCATAATCCTAAGCGATGGATATAGTTGTAAAAACTTTTAAAGAACGGCGCATATTATAGTATACATTAAAGTTGCATATGCATCAAGTTTCCTAAATCATGTATACTGCTGTAAAATATTGTAAAAACGCGCATACACCTGTACACTAGTGAAATTGCATATTGAACAATATTATGAACAGCCTACATCATGCATGTTGTGTTTTAGTTCATAATGCTACACGATGGATATAGTTGGTAAAGAATTATAAAGAACGACGCATACATCATGCATCATGCATGTTGTGTTAGTTCATAAAAGATGTGAAATTAATATGCCTGAGAACCATTTAATGAACAGCCTAGAATGGATAATGCATGTTGTCTTCTAGTTCATAAAAGTATAACCCTAAACGATAGATATAGTTGGAAAAGAATTTTAAAGAACGACGCATACATCATGCATGTTGTGTTAGTTCATAAAAGATGTGAAATTAATATGCCTGAGAACTATTTAATGAACAGCCTAGAATGGATCATGCATGTTGTCTTCTAGTTCATAATAGTATAATCCTAAACGATGGATATAGTTGGAAAAGACTTTGAAAGAACGATGCATACTATATTGTACATTAAAGTTGCATATGCATCAAGTTTCCTAAAGCATGTATAGTTGGAAAAAGACTTTTAAAGAACGGCGCATATTGTATTTTACATGTCAGTGTATTTATGGTGATGATGATAATATTGTACATTAAAGTTGCAAAAACTATGAGAGAAAGATGTATCATTTGAAGACTCATATTTGTAAACATAAATATGCAAATTATCCTAATTAGCCATAATAATATCCAAAATATCTAAAATATCCAAATGATCCAAAATAGCCCTAATAATATCCAAATTATCTAAAATATCCAAATATCTGAAATATTCAAATTATCCTAATGACCCATAATAATATGAAAAATATCAGAAATATGCAAATTATCCTAATTAGCCTTAATAATATCCAAAATATCTAAAATATCCAAAATAGCCCTAATAATATCCAAATTATCTAAAATATCCAAATATATATCTGAAATATCCAAATTATCCTAATTAGCCATAATAATATCCAAAATATCTCAAATATCCAAAATAGCCCTAATAATATCCAAATTATCTAAAATATCCAAATATCTGAAATATCCAAATTATCCTAATGACCCATAATAATATGAAAAATATCAAAAATATGCAAATTATCCTAATTAGCCATAATAATATCCAAAATATCTCAAATATCCAAAATAGCCCTAATAATATCCAAATTATCTAAAATATCCAAATATCTGAAATATCCAAATTATCCTTTAATGACCCATAATATGAAAAATATCAGAAATATCCAAATTATCCTAATTAGCCATAATAATATCTAAAATATCCAAATTATCCAAAATAGCCCTAATAATATATCCAAATTATCTAAAATATCCAAATAGCTGAAATATCCAAATTATCCTAATGACCCATAATATGAAAAATATCAGAAATATCCAAATTATCCTAATTAGCCATAATAATATCCAAAATATCTCAAATATCCAAAATAGCCCTAATAATATCCAAATTATCTAAAATATCCAAATTATCCTAATGACCCATAATAATATGAAAAATATCAGAAATATCCAAATTATCCTAATTAGCCATAATAATATCCAAAATATCTAAAATATCTAAATTATCCAAAATAGCCCTAATAATATCCAAATTATCTAAAATATCCAAATAGCTGAAATATCCAAATTATCATAATGACCCATAATAATATGAAAAATATCAGAAATATCCAAATTATCCTAATTAGCCATAATAATATCCAAAATATCTAAAATATCCAAATTATCCAAAAAAGCCCTAATAATATCCATAATAATATGAAAAATATCAGAAATATCCAAATTATTCCTAATTAGCCATAATAATATCCAAAATATCTAAAATATCCAAATTATCCAAAATAGCCCTAATAATATCCAAATTATCTAAAATATCCAAATAGCTGAAATATCCAAATTATCCTAATGACCCATAATAATATGAAAAATATCAGAAATATCCAAATTATCCTAATTAGACATAATAATATCCAAAATATCTAAAATATCCAAATTATCCAAAATAGCCCTAATAATATCCAAATTATCTAAAATATCTGAAATATCCAAATTATCCTAATGACCCATAATAATATGAAAAATATCAGAAATATCCAAATTATCCTAATTAGCCATAATAATATCTAAAATATCCAAATTATCCAAAATAGCCCTAATAATATCCAAATTATCTAAAATATCCAAATAGCTGAAATATCCAAATTATCATGACCCATAATATGAAAAATATCAGAAATATCCAAATTATCCTTATTAGCCATAATAATATCCAAAATATCTAAAATATCCAAATTATCCAAAATAGCCCTAATAATATCCAAATTATCTAAAATATCCAAATAGCTGAAATATCCAAATTATCCTAATGACCCATAATAATATGAGAAATATCCAAATTATCCTAATTAGCCATAATAATATCCAAAATATCCAAATTATCCAAAATAGCCCTAATAATATCCATAATAATATGAAAAATATCAGAAATATCCAAATTATCCTAATTAGCCATAATAATATCCAAATTATCCTAAATAGCCCTAATAATATACAAAATATCTAAAATATCAAAATTATCCTAAATAGCCATAATAATATCCAAAATATCTAAAATATCCTAATATCTAAAATATCCAAATTATCCTAATTAGCCACAATAATATCCAAAATATCCAAATTATCCAAAATAGCCCTAATAATAGCCAAATTATCTAAAATATCCAAATATCTGAAATATCCAAATTATCCTCATGACCCATACTAATATGAAAAATATAACAAATATCCAAATTATCCTAATTAGCCATAATAATATCCAAAATATCTAAAATATCTTAATTAGCCATAATATCTAAAATATCCAAATATCTGACATATATAAATATCCATAATATCCTTGATAATATCCAAATTATCTAAAATATCCAAATATCCAAAATATCAGTAGGTGCAACTATTATCCAAATTATCCATAATATCCTTTAATAATATCCAAATATCTTAATAGCTAATAGCTGAAGCTAATTGGATATTTGTCAGGATATTTTAGATAGTTACAATCCCGCACCTTAATGCGTAGCTCAAGCCTCGAGATACTCTACGGCAGGGCTCCGCCAAATAGCGTAGCCTTGCAGCCACATGTGCGCGCCGTGGCTTCCCAGTGGCATTTGGCGCCGTTTAGATTTAAAAATAAATAAATAAACAATGCGATTCCCATGTTATCCTTGTAAAGACAGGCTAAAATAGTACAAAATGTTGCACCAAATGGCGTCATTTGCACCTCAAATTAAAAAAAAATCGATAGCTTCACAGGGGGGAAACCCCCCTCTGACTCCCCCCGCGAATTCGCAGCCATTGAGTGGCGCTTTGTAGTTTTTTTTAAATTTCATGTGGCGCTTCAACAAATCTATTTGAGGAAGCCTGCTCTACGGTATCTAAAATACAGGTTTACATTTTATTATCTTACATTATCTTGCTGCATTTCAGCTAGAGTGCCATAGGTAGAAAACTTGTTTTTTTTAATGAGAACAATATACAAACATATAATCTCTTCATGACTTCAGTGACATGATCTCGATGGCTATTATTTCTGTATGTATACACCATCATCACCATGTCCTGCAGTGAAGTGAGAGAGAATTGAATAGATGCGTGTTCGTCACAACAGAAATTAGAAATTAGCATCTCATGAATGCGCAACCAATTAGATCATATAGAAAACCCACTTTTAAACAGGATTGGCTCGTGTCTGATGCAACTAGCTGCTGAGTGCTGGATCTAGCGGAATTCAAACCCAGCTCAAATAAAGTTCGCAACGCAAACTCAGGCGGCATAGGACACGCATAACACGGACGTCTGAGGCTGGCGAAGATACAGGGCTGACAGCCCCATTCACAATACACGGTTAGCGATTATAAATGGACAATTAACATACTTGCAGTGGGGTACTTTGCAGAACCCCAAGCGGTTTTAGAGTAAGATAATTTTGCTTTGACACCACATAACAAATTTAGAATTGTTTGTGAAGATTTCATGATTATGTGTTAATCCAATGGCGGCGTCAAAAATAGCGATATCGCATCCACCATCATCTGGCAAACTTAAAAAAAACGGGCAATAGCAGACATGTCATTATGGGTTAGGGCTCTCAACTAACGGGTAATTATGTACTCGGGTACCCGATTGAATTTTCGGGCGGGAATCCGGGTACCCGAAAATACGAAAAAAAAAAATCAAAAAAAAAAATATATATTTTTTTCTTCTTTTTCTTTCTAAGTTTTCGGCGACTTTGGAGAACCACTGGACCTATTCTGAAATGCTAAGATCATTAGGATCATTCACAGTTAATTTGAAAAAAAAATTGAAAAAATTACGACAAAATTACAGTTTGTTATTCTTAATATGTAAACCACAAACTTATGTTTACCTCTTCATCTATCACATATTATAAATGCATTGGTTTTCCATGCATTTATAATATGTAATATATGAAGAGGTAAATATTAGTTTTGTGGTTTACATAGCAAGGTTAACAAACTGTAATTTTTCGTTTTTTTTCAAATTTTTTCAAATTACCAGTAAGTGATCCTAGCACTTCAGAATAGGTCCAGTGGTTCTCTAAAGTCGCCGAAAACTTTGAAAAAAAATTATTAAAAAAAAAAAAAAATTCGGACCCGGGTAGGCCAAGAACGGGCGGGAACTCGGGTACCCGGGAATTGGTGAGAGCCTTATTATGGGTATGACATTTTCGTACATGGTGCTGCCCTATTGTGCAGAGCTACATGCACTACGGTACATGGGTTCCCTGTACTAGCTCATATCTGACAGTCATGCCTATGATCATGTGGATTTGATCGAGAAATCTATCTTCTAGCTCCACTATCTGTCTATCACGACGACACAATAGTTACTGTACACGTGCAAAAGATAGAGAGCCCAAGTACAGCACTTTCTGTTGAGGGGAGCGTGGCCTGAGCGGTTAAGGTGTTGGACTGTGAAACCCAGTGTCCCAGGTTCAAAATCTGAATACAATGTAGGTCTGCTTGAGCTTGTACTCTACTTGCTTAGTGCTTCGGAGGTCATGTGTATATAAAACACAGTCACATAAAACCGAGATCTCGAGTTTCATCAAAACTCAAAGCATCTTTCACAGGTATTTTAGTACATCATTGGGTATTACAATCATGCAAAAAGAAGAAACTCAAGAAAAATTGAGGGCGTCGCTGATCGCATCACAAATGATGGTACTCAGTAACATCTCGCGCATGTTGGTTTTTAGACAGATTAATTCTTGCCATTATTAGCACTGATGTACTCTTGTGTAGATTACGACAATGCACTTCTTTTAGGATCTAACCACGCAGACCTTGCCAAACTTCATTGTTTACAAAACTGGGCTGTTAAACTCATTCACAGTGCCAACAAATGTGATCATGCCACATCATACCTGAAACAGTTGCATTCATTAATTGCCTCTCTAGGAAAGCATCCAATTTAAAAATTTTGGTTATTGTTTTTTTAGTGTATAAGTTACATTGCTCCGTCATATCTTGTCAACATGTACGGACGCACACAAATTTTGTGGGATGTGCATTTCTCGACCAGGTTTTATATAGTTGTGCGTCGATCTGATGCAGAGTTTTTGAAGGCTCGCGGGAGCCTTGCTTCAAACTTGATTACTTGACATCGTTTCGTACTGGCTTAATTGTGCTCATCTGCTGTAGTACACGCTATATTCATCCATGGAAGCTCCAATCAGCTGTATGCTGATAGATCATTTTATCATTTTTTACAGCGTCAACTCTCATGCATTTGGCGTGAGTTTTGGACACTTTCTCACACCTATAAAATTTCACATGTTGTCCACATATTTAGTGAAATACCAGACCCATAATGCCCATAAAATACTCGTAAGACCCAGTTTAGCATTAGTTAGATAAATTTGAGGATACTACTCCCCCTCAATCTTGAACATCCTGACAAAAACAATTGGAGTCCACAATTAACTTTTCTTTAGTCAATTTGGGAAAATATTGCCTGTCAGTGGGACGATTACAATTCTCACTCTACGTATTAATTTAAGCAATTCTGCAAAGTTGACAGCCCTGGGATATCAAGCAGTAGTCAAACTTGGTTTGTATGTAAACGGATGATGACAATAATAACTCAAATGCCTCCTTTGGGTTGGTTGGATCACATTGTTTTTGATTGTTGTGTGGGAATTTTCAAGTTTGATATTCAAAACACAGTATTATATAAATAGTATTATAACCCACCTAAGCAAACAGAAATTCAGAATGTATTTGATATAGTGTAAGTAAATATTTATACAACCACCAACTGGACATGTAGTTTCGGTTTAAAGATGTATGTACATTTCAAGGTGAAAGAGTGTCATGAACTGTAAAATCAGTGTATGTGTGCCACAATGTTGGCAAGGTTAAGGGCGCATTACTCCAAATCACTACGCAAAAGGTGCAACTGGAGAAGATTAGGTGTCTTCTGTATCTAATTTTTTGATGCGAATGGAATGATCTGATAAGGCTGATAGCATTTTGATCACTGACTAATTAAGTTTTAAAAATTGATATTACATGTACCGGTACGAGAAAAGTATTCCGCGAGAATACGAGTAAGCTGTTTCCAGGTTTGTTTGACATGGCCAGGTTTTGTTGGCATTCAGTAAAAAGCTGAATGTAAATGTATGAAGATATATCAGATAGCTGAAGCTCAAATGAAAATTTGGTTTTTATGCAGTAATATCAAAGTAAATTAAAAATATTGTCACACTGAGTAATGGCTTAATGAAAAAGTTTATTTTTACATGCTTTTCAATAGGCGGTGTGCACCCTTAAAACACATAGCCTTTTATACTTGCTCCTGAAGTCATTCAACTCTTTCAGTGTACTTTGAAACTAATATTTTTTAATTGTAATGAGCAAGTACATGTATATATCATCTAGACCGTGGCTCTAAAGGTGGCCCAAAGTCCAGATCCGGCCTGCACACTTGGTGGTTGGATTGGACTTTGAGCAGCTCTTTTGGCACACATTTTTAAAATGTCAATCAGCGTGTTTATACTGATGAGCACCTTGCATTACCGCGCTTTCACCTTCACCCACATTTTAATCATTTCACCTTAATCGGGTCGTTTCTACTGCCAAATTGCAGGGTAGCAATTCACTACCTATATTTAGTGGGGAAGGCGTATGTCCAGAAAATAGTTTTTGTGACCGTCAAGGTCAAATTTTGAATGCTCGCACTGTATTGTAGTAGGCTAACTTCCGGTATCACCCGCAAAATCGTCACCTGAACTGTTTCTACTGCAAATATTACCACCAATATATTAACTACTTCAGAAGGTGGTTGACAGATTCACTCGCATCACCGCGCATTCACAAACAATTTTCTCCAAAAATGAGCATTTTGGCCCAAATTTGACCTCATAGTTTTTGCCATTCTAAATATGTGCCCATCCACCACAAACTGGTCGTAAAGTCGGCATTTTCCATTTTGAGATAAATCAAAAACAGTATATGGATTTCTATGTAAAATATATTTGGAATTTGACCTTTGATGAACCATAACTTCACTTTCAAATGTCCGATGAAGCTGGTTCAGGTGTCATTTTAAAGCTGAAAGTGAATTTTTTCAAAATCTGCAATAAACAGAAAGTGACCTAGAGCCGACTTTACTACCACTTTGTGGTGGATGGTCACATACATGTATATGTATTTTTATATACTTTAAATCAACAATTTGGCAGTTATGAGGCCAGAAAGTTTTAATAATTCCAAGACCACCATTCAATGTAAGTGTTCAGACATCCAGACTAAAATATATGCAAAACACACAAAAAGTGTTCCTTACAAATTGCAAACTTCACTGACCCTCAGTGAAATACTGTGCAAGAGTCCTCAGTGTTTTCTACAAGCATTACCCACAAGGCTCTTTGATCTGAAATTGTGAAAGAGCTTATTATTATTACTTTTTGCCTACCCCCCCTGGCCCCCACACATGTGTGGGGCTTATGTTATCATCCAAATGGTTGTTTGTTTCATTCTTTGTTTCTTTCTCTGTTTGGCTGTCCGGCGGAAGCAAATTCATTAATCCACTTTGCAGCTCCAGCACAATAACTTCAGGATCAACTTCATGGTGATAGGATATGGTGGCCTGATGTGCTGTATAGTTTTGTGTCATGTTATTTGCATATTTTATGAATATTAATGAGCTTATTTGTATAATTTGCCTACATTTTCATTAATCCACTCTGCAGCTGAAACACAATAACTGATCAACTTCAAATTTGGTATGTGGATTGGATATGGTGGTCTGATGTCCTGTATAGTTTGTATCATGTTATTTGCAAATTTATGAATTTTAATAAGCTTATTTGCATATTGCATATTATTTGTATAATTTACAAATCTCTGTTATTACATACCTCTGTGTGGGGACCACCTTAATTACGAACTGCGTAATTCTAGTCTGAACCTTGATTTACTATTGTGTTTTTACAGGTCATCAACAGACCTAGGATATGGATGATGTTAGAGTGGCACTACGGGATGGAGCTGCTAACTACTGTTCACTGAGCGCATGGAAGAGAAGATTCCCCTTGTCCATATGGCTCCCGAAGTATAAAGCAAGCTACTTATTATCAGATATTATTGCAGGATTTACAGTAGGACTGACGGTGATACCGCAAGCTTTGGCTTATGCCAGCATCGCTAAACTACATATTCAGGTAAAGCAGGGCTCAACAGGGGCAAAGGGTAATTTTCACAAACAAAATCCAAAAATATTTGAGTACAAACACTGCTAGGTCATGCTTCTCTCTGACCTACCTTAAATCCTATACCATTTATCATCCTCATGTGGCAGTGACGTCAGTGCGCGTATCATTGGGTACAGCTTCAAATCGCTAGTGTTCGTACACACCAACAAGCTTAAATAATAAATATGCCACATAGATGCATACACGATACAGCTGCCTCGGCGCGTTGATGTCACTGCCACATCAGGGTGGAAAATGGTATACTTCCGGTTGCTTCTATTGTCAAAATGTGGCTTTTTAAAAATTAATTTGTTTTGAATTCCCAGTATGGATTGTATTCTGCCTTCATGGGCTGCTTTGTCTACTTCTTCCTGGGTACCTCAAAAGACGTCTCGGTTGGACCAACAGCCATCATGTCTCTTCTTGTTTCCATGTACGGTGAGAAGGATCCTAACGACAAGGAGCTTCACTTACCGGAGTATGCAGTCCTGATGGCATTCATCTGTGGATGTATACAATTTGCTTTGGGGTTTTTTCATTTAGGTAAGTACTTACATTGGTCTTGGAAGCAGAGGAGGGAAAACAGTGGGTTATTCCAGTTGAAATCCATACCCCCTATGGAGTGTAAATTTCAAATGGAGTCACCCATTCCATTCGGGTAACCTTCATTTGAAAGGTCATGTCTTCCATAGGGGGTGTACGGATTGGATTTCAACTGGAATAGCATGTACAGTGAGATTAAAAAGAAGAGCCTTAACTTCAATATTGTCATTCACAGGCCAAAATAGTGAATTATAGATTAATAAATGCGTATCACTTAGCTTGTTGAGAGTAAATTGTACAAAATAATGCACATGTACTGAGATGTACTCGTGCGTCTAATGCACTCGCCCCATGAGCCCCGAACATACAGTACAAGTGCATTATTTTGTACAATATCTCGAGCAACAAGTGATACGCATTTATTAACCTATTTCATACACAAGAAAAAACAAACATGATTTTTGCTATATTTATAACAAAATTGTCACTAAAAATATTGGAAAATACGAGCAAATATAAATGCACAACCCGCAAGATAGAAAAATGAATCAATCCTAGGCGATGCGAACGTGTGCGAAAGCACTGCGCGTAGCACACGAAGTGCGCGCCCGTGCAATTATACAATTTTCATGCACTCCGCGTATTTTTCTAACAGCTTTTCTGATTAGCTATATGTGATTCCAAGAATGTAGGAACTTCCATTAGTACGCTCAACTTTTTTAAACACTGGCAATTGTGTCATTATTGGGTATTTTAAATGTGAAAACAACATCTAAAGATATGAGAGCTTCTCTATTTCAACTGATAGGGCCTAACAAAAATAATGTTTTGTTTAATTGTAACATGCTGAAAAAAATGAGAGTTGGTGAGTAGGGAAAAAAAAATTTGTGGAAAAGTTTTGTATCTGTTCTAAAACAAAAATCATATGTCGTGGAAAAATAAAAGCTACCTGAATGTTTTTCTGGTATTAACATGTAAATATATACATTTATATATTGTACATATTATATGGAAATAAATAGAAACTATAAGTTTTACTATACTTTGTAGATGGTTGATTACACTCCAGAAAACGAAAGATTTCCCCTAGATGTGCCAACTGCTCATTGCTATAAACTGCCCTCACCGTTACCATACACCTTTGCCATTAATCTTAAATAACTCTGTCTTTCCTTGAGAGCTTTACCCTATATAAGTGTACTATTCATTGGTTCACCTCAAGTTCGGTGACGTCAATGTTTTTTGCAATTGCGCTGCCAGCGTGTCAACATGCCACCCTTGTACGTGTGCGTGTACGCTCTATGCAATAAACATTAGGTGCTTGATACTGTGACCAGCGAAATACGCACCTACGACTACGTCACTACCGAATTTGAGGTGAACCAATGTATATCCCTGACTTACACATCCTCACAATTTTTGTCATGCAACTTTCAGGTGCTCTGACAGGGTTTATATCTAGTGCTGTAATAGCAGGTTTTACCTCCGCATCAGCTATCACCATAGCGATGGGTCAAGTTAAACACATCTTGGGTCAGTCTTTCCATGGAGACACATTCCTAGATGATATTATCCTCACCTTTAAGCACATCAAAGAAGTCAAGTAAGTAAATGTAATACTCTACAGGTGTTTTTATGGACTTGGCTGCACTTATAAATGTGTACCCATTGTGCTTTATGTACAACATGACCATAGTGATGTGCTCCATCCACATGCAGCTCAAACCAATCTCATTGGCATAGTGCAAACAGCACTGATCTCATCAAAGTTCAGATAATTATAACTCCATGGGCAAAATTTGGGATTTTTTTCAAAATATTGTTACAAGTCGGAAACACTCAAGGTCAAAATTTGGAAACACTCAAGGTCAAAATTTGAACTTGAGAAACAAAAGATAGAAAT
Source organism: Amphiura filiformis (assembly GCF_039555335.1). Lineage (NCBI taxonomy): Eukaryota > Metazoa > Echinodermata > Ophiuroidea > Amphilepidida > Amphiuridae > Amphiura > Amphiura filiformis. Next base: position 56,990,506 of record NC_092638.1, read on the forward strand.
GGAAAAAGAAGAAAAAGCATAAAAGCTGCAAATGGAAGCACATTTGAAAGAAAAAAGAAATCAAGGCACAATGCAAGTTTCAACAAGAGAAGACAAACTAGGTGAAAAATACTCATCAGGTTTCTCCTCAAAGTTAGACTTTGATGTCAATCAATCAAATTTATTTGTAGATAATTATTTTCAACACTTTCGAAATGGCCTAAAGACTAGACCGGGGCATAGTTACTTTTGCGGGCATAAAACTATGCCCACGCTTTTAACCAATCAGATGGTGGGAATTTTTAGATGAGGTGTATAATGAACACTGTTTTATTGGACTTGTTGATACTAATTACTTATGTTAAAATCTTGTGTATTTTCCTTTCAGTGGTTGGGATGTGTTATTAGGTGTCTCCAGCATGGTGATTTTATATTTACTGCAGGTAAGAAATGTGCTATTCCAGTTGAAATCCATACACCCCCTGTGGAAGACATGACCTTAATCTCCCACACAGGGAGTGTGAATTTCAAATGGGGTTAGCTGGATGGGTGACTCCATTTGAAATCTGTGTCTTGTCTGCTGTATGCATTTTAACTGGAAAAGCCCAACATAGCGAACCTTAATTTTGACATAGCAAAGATTCAATGTATCAAACCTTGGACATAGAGAACCTTATTTTTGACATACCAAAGTTTCGACATATCAAACCTTGGACATAGAGAACCTTATTTTTGACATACCAAAGTTTTGATGAATCAAACCTTAGACATAGAGGACTTTATTTTTGACAAAGCAAAGTTTTGATGTATCAAATCTTGGACATAGCGAACCTTATTTTTGACATGCCAAAGTTGTGATGTATCAAACCTTGGACATAGCGAACTTTATTTTTGACATGCCACAGTTTTGATGTATCAAACCTTGGACATAGAGGACCTTATTTTTGACATAAGAAAGTTTTGTTGTATCAAACCTTGGACATAGAGGACCTTATTTTTGACATAAAGTTTTGATGTATCAAACCTTGGACATAGCGAACCTTATTTTTGACATGCCAAAGTTGTGATGTATCAAACCTTGGACATAGCGAACTTTATTTTTGACATGCCACAGTTTTGATGTATCAAACCTTGGACATAGAGAACCTTATTTTTGACATACCAAAGTTTTGTTGTATCAAACCTTGGACATAGAGGACCTTATTTTTGACATAAAGTTTTGATGTATCAAACCTTGGACATAGCGAACCTTATTTTTGACATGCCAAAGTTGTGATGTATCAAACCTTGGACATAGCGAACTTTATTTTGACATGCCACAGTTTTGATGTATCAAACCTTGGACATAGAGGACCTTATTTTGACATAAGAAAGTTTTGTTGTATCAAACCTTGGACATAGAGGACCTTATGTTTGACATAAAGTTTTGATGTATCAAACCTTGGACATAGCGAACCTTATTTTTGACATGCCACAGTTGTGATGTATCAAACCTTGGACATAGCGAACTTTATTTTTGACATGCCACAGTTTTGATGTATCAAACCTTGGACATAGAGGACCTTATTTTTGACATAAGAAAGTTTTGTTGTATCAAACCTTGGACATAGAGGACCTTATTTTTGACATAAAGTTTTGATGTATCAAACCTTGGACATAGAGGTCCCTATTTTTGACATAGTAAAGTTTCAACATATCAAACCTTAGACAAAGTGTATATAATTTTTGACACAAAGTTTCAACATATCAAACCTTGGACATAGCGAACCTTATTTTTGACATACCAAAGTTTTGATGTATCACACCATGGACATAGCGAACCTTATTTTTGACACACCAAGGTTTTGATGTATCACACCATGGACATAGCGAACCTTATTTTTGACATACCAAAGTTTCAACATATCAAACATTGGACATAGAGGACCTTATTTTTGACATATCAAACCTTGGACATAGAATAGCAAAGTTTTGACATACATGTATCAAACCTTGGACATATCGTATCTTATTTTTGACATACCAAAGTTGTGACATATCGAACCTTGGACATAGCTAACCTTATTTTTGACATACCAAAGTTTCGATGTATCAAACCTTGGACATAGCGTACCTTATTTTTGACACACCAAGGTTTTGATGTATCACACCATGGACATAGCGTACCTTATTTTGGACATACCAAGGTTTCGACACATCAAACATTGGACATAGAGGACCTTATTTTTGACATAGCAAAGTTTTGACATATCAAATCTTGAACATAGCGAACCTTTGATATAGCAGACTGTTAATTTACCATACGGATATGCCTCCTTCAAGGAAAAGAATCATTAATTAGATATAATTTAGCATGAAACAATTATAGAAATTTGAACCCCTGACCTATTAATCGAGCTTGAATATTTCTTGAATGTCCAGTGTGCTATTTTGTTTCTAAACTGAATGTTTTAATTTTGTTTTAATATAGAAAGTGAAAAATGATGCTGTAAAATGGGAGAAAGATGAGGATTACACACCGACCACATCAAAGCTACTAGCATGGAAATTCTTGTGGTTTGTTGGCACAAGTAAGGAAATTATACTGTGACCCTGATGGGCTATTCCAGTTGAAATCCATACACCCCGTATGGAAGACATGACCTTTATCTCCCATACAGGGGGGTGTAGATTTCAAATGGAGTCACCCATTCAGGGAACCCCATCTAAGCCTTTCCAGGGACCAATAAATCATTATCTTTTTTTGCGCTGTGGGAAATGGCGCAATATAAAAGCCCAGTGTATGTATATCTTATGGTCTAATTTTGAGTTTGTTTCTAAATATACATTGATATACTTTAAAGCGCACCTTGAACTTAATTTAAAGCAGCGTGCTTTCCAAACCATAATTGTACGTAGTGCATGTAATTATGAGGGTTCATCAAGGGTCCAAATAACATGAGAAATTGGCTATTCCAGTTGAATACACACACTCCCTATGGAAGACATGATCTTAATCTTCCACATATATTGGGAGTGTGAATTTCAAATGTTACGTGAATGGTTACACCCCCCTGTGTGGGAGATTAAGGTCATGTTTCCATGGGGGTGTATGGATTTCAATTGGAATAACCCATTTTTGAGCAGACAACACAGAATGGGTGACTCCATTTGAAAATATTACTACCTGCGTAGGAGATGAACCTCAATTAAACAATCATAGTGCAAAATTTGACCTCAAGTTGCACAGTATGAGTTTTTGTACCCAAATTTTCAGAGGTCAATCAATGAATATACAAATGTATTGGGGTCAAAGAAGTGTGCCCTGATAGATGAGCTTGTTGTGGATCCTAGTGAAAAATTGTGCATAATTGGCTTACAACATGCATAATCATAAATTTGGTGAATGTAATCATCTTTCTCTGCTTTCTCATTTAAACCACACATAGGTAAGAATGCAGTAATAGTGATTATGACAGCCATTATAGCTTGGACGTTAGAATACACACATAAGTCAGGCAAAATCGCACTGACCGGTAATGTTACAGAAGGTATACCAATGTTTGAGCCACCAGAGTTTGGAATTCCAGATGTATTCCAAGTAAGTAGAATGCAGTAATAGTGATTATGACAGCCATTATAGCATGGACATTAGAATACACACATAAGTCAGGTAAAATTGCACTGACCGGTAATGTTACAGAAGGAATACCACCGGGGGGAGGGGGCACTTAACACAAATGAACATAATAGGTATGTACCCAGGAAAGACCGCCCTTTTTGAATTTAGAAGCTCCGAACGACCCCCTTTATTTGACTAAAATAGAGCTCCAAAAGACCCTTGATTTTGATCATTTCAGCTCTAAGACCCCAAAATTGCTCATTCCTCATATTTCTGGGGTTTTTTTCAGGCGATTTTCAACCAGAAAGAAAGACCCTTGATTTTGTCTGTTCGCAGCTCCAAAAGTCCCCATTTTACTTGTTTGCAGCTCCAAAAGACCCCCTTTTACCGGTGTGCCGTCAGCTCCCAAAGACCCACCACCTCAAAATTCTGGGGGAACATACTCACCAAAATTTTTTGATGTGCCAATGTTTGAGCCACCAGAGTTTAGACTTCCAGATGTATTCCAAGTAAGTAGATACTATTTAGATGGAAGGTGTGTGATGAAGTACATGAGGTCAGGGTTGACTTGGGGAGTTGTAAGTCAACAGAGCCCTTGGGTGCCCCAAAAAATTAAAAATTTGAAGCCTGCCAACCTTCATATGAAAATTTTGAGCTTTGATATTGAAGATATACATGAAGTTTCATAAAAGACATGAAAATGACACATAGACAGACATTTTTAACGATATTTTTTTTATTGTTTCAGGTGTTGAATGTAGGCATAGTGATCATTCCACTGATAGGATACTTAGAAGCAATATCTATTGGAAAATCATTTGGTATGTAGTAACATTTTTGTATGGTTTCTGAGTCATGAGTTATGACTTGACCCAGAAGCACTCAGGCCCGGGACTCAAGGCATGAGAATGTTCAGGCTTTTGCCAGAATTCAGGCAGTTTTGTTGTCCAAATTTACACATTATTATTTCTTTTGAGCCTTTTAAGGCCAAATTCAAACACTTTTTGAGGCAGTTTTCAAAAAAGCCATTCTCATGGTGGAGCACTGGTGGTGTTTCTAGAAGGTGAAGTGTTTCTAGAATTCTTCTGGTTCGGATGGTCATAAAATGCGACTAATGATTGAAAAAATGTCTATTTCACAGGAAGATTTTATGGGAGAACGAGTTGGCATAATGGTTCTTTCTCATCTTGCACCACTGCACTGAGTCCCAGGTTCAAGCCCTGGTCGTGCCCAAGAACTGTATATTGGTTTATCCCGATCCATGCTCGCTCTTGCGGGGTTTTGCTGGGATCTCCTGTTTCCTCCCCATTTCAAAGTCGGTGATTAGTTCTTTGTTATCAAAAACTTCCTTCACCCAATCGAATTGGGGAGCTGCACAGATAATTGGTGAATCTCAGTTTGGATAGGTTTGCACCAGTTTCGGCTGCAACCGGCCTAGTTGATGCGATCTGATTTTGATGATTCATCAGTGGCAGCAAAATAACAACACTTTGAATCCTCTGGAAAAATGTGCTATATAGATCCAAAATGTATTTATTTATGACCATCTATTAAAGCCAGAACAATTCCAAACTTTGTTTTGTTGTATTTCCTAATTTCTGTTTTCTCACCAGGGAGGCAAAATAACTACAAAGTGGAACCAAATCAAGAATTAATCGCCTTGGGTAAGTCATCTGCAAATATGCAGCAGACATGCCTACTACTGGAAAAGTTGACATTTGTCATGTTTTGCTAATTATGTTATCACCTGTTTTGAAATTCCTGATTCCAAGCTTTGTTACAATACATTGACCTATAAAAAAAGGAATATCTTTGTGATCAACAGATATTTTAAACAGTTCTCTCATCAACGAATATTTGACTTACTTGATATTTCATCCCACATCCATGGGATTTCATCAGAAAGTGAGGCGGAGCGTTAAAACACCTAGTCATGTGACCCACAGGGCAACCCATGGTCACATGCCTTGATGATCGGCTTTGTGCACCGCTATTTTTTGCGGGAGCTGCTTGGAACATGAACATGAAAATTGCCACTTTTTCAGTAGTATTAGTTTTCAGAATTTTGTACTGAAATCATTGAAACAATACTGAAAATACTATTTTTTTATGAAAATATTGATTTTTTTATGGTGGAAAATACTTATTCGAATTCTTAAATTTTTTTTTTTAAACATTGGTGGTTATACTTATATAGTTATATATTAACTTCAAATTGAGTGTATTTCAAATAATTGCATGAGCAAGCATGAGACTCTTAATTGTGACTTTTCAACATTGAATTTGTTGAAAATTTGTTGACATCTGAGTGTATATTTTGGCAACATGTCGACATTGAAAATACCTAACAATGATAGCCCTCAGAGAAGATACTTTACCCTTCCCAGAGTCCTTTGCAACAAAATGCATCAAATAACACTCCCATTACTTTGTACAGGTTATTCAAGAAATAAACATATTTTGCAAGATCTGGATGAGCTCTGTTCATTGAGGTACTAGATAGCAAGTCAGTACAGAAAATTGAAATGGAAGAAATGCATTGTGGGAAGTCTCAGATATCTTTGGACAGCCACAGTAACCACAAGACTTATTTCCTTCTATTACAGGTATCTGCAATGTAGCTGGTTCCTTTGTTTCATCATATCCAGTAACAGGTAGTTTTTCAAGGTAAGGCATGAAACTTGGTGGATGCAGTCAACATTTGCAGTCACATTTTTGGAAGGTCATTTTGGGGTCACCAGGGGTTATCTGAGGTCAAATGAGTAAAAACTGTTGGATAGGCATGAAACCTGGTGGGTACAGTCACTAATTAATTATAGCCAAAACCTTATTCAGACAACACTATTCTTGACATTGGCTTATGTATTTTGATACATTTTGATCAGTTTCGGTCCATTTGGACCCATTTCTAATCCAATTCCACCAGATTCGATTCATGTCGCTAAATAGTAATTCCCTAAATTGATTGATGTATTCTTGTATGCTCTGCAAATGAGATAGCTACCAACCAACCAGATGTACCCATTGAATGTGATCTGTCACATTGCAAAATCGACTCCAAGAACAATTACTTTCACTGTCACCAAAAAGCGCAGAGCCATAGCGCCATTGGTGCTCTTGTTGAATGATAAAATAATCGTAGTTACAAAGAAAAATCGCCAAACAAATAAGGTGTAACCAGAGGTGTATTTTTCAGGTAAAATCAGGACTAAAATGCAGTTGTTTTAATCTTGTGGAAATTTCTGGATTTTGTGATTATTATATGGGGTTATGAAATCCAGAAATTATTATTTCTAACATTTCTGGAATTCTGGTAAGGCAAGGCATTTCACCACAAAAAGGGCAAACTTTTTTTTTTCAAAGGAGGTGATACCACTTCAAACCCCCTGCCTATTGTATCTATTACTATATCATATATGTCTGTGATTTCAGAACTGCCATTAACTCCCAGTGTGGAGTGAAGACTCCAGCAGGTGGTCTGATTACAGGTGGTCTGGTATTACTGTCTCTTCAGTTCCTTACTCCAGCCGTCTATTACATTCCCAACACTACAAATCTGTTACTATATTTTGTGTGTCTGTAATTTCAGAACTGCAATTAACTCCCAGTGTGGAGTGAAGACTCCAGCAGGTGGCCTCATTACAGGTGGTCTGGTATTACTGTCTCTTCAGTTCCTTACTCCAGCCTTCTATTACATTCCTAAAGCATCGCTGGCTGCCGTCATTATTATGGCTGTCATCAAGATGGTTAACTATAGGATATTTATTGCACTATGGAAAGTTCGCAGTAAGTTGTTTGTTTGCTAGTGAAGTTAAAAAAGCGTCACCTTAAGGGGTACTACACCCCTGCCCAATTTTGTGCCTATTTTTGCCTTTTTCTCAAAAATTATAAAGTATCGGTGACAAGTAAGATATTTATATTATTGGGGCAAGGACTACATCTACTGCACTGGAAATTTTTATTTCAGACAACAGTTGTGGAGTTACAGTCAAAAATGAGGGAAAACCAATATCTGATTAATAAATCAATAACTACTTGCCTTCAGTTGCTGAATTTTTAGTGCAGTAGCTGTAGTCCTTGCCCCTATAATATACATATCTTACTTGTTACCTATGCGCTATAATTTTTGAGAAAAATGCAAAAAATAGGCACAAAATTGGCCAGGGGTGTAGTACCCCCTTAAGGCCATAGTATATGATCTTCTTATTGGATTTGGTAAGGACAAGGAAATACCAAGATCTGATGGAAAGATTAAGAGCTACACCAACTTAACGTGGTGGAACAAGTAAAATACATACTAGACGGTACACAGAGTGGGACAAATACAGCAAATGTAGGCATAAGAAGTGGGCAAAGTTTGATAGCCAAAAATTACCAGTGCCAAGGCCCACAGAAGTGTTAAACCTGTAGAAACAACATGGATCAATGGGAATACAAAAGTGCACTAGAACATGCGCATACACATATACGATAAATCAACAACCAATGTAGGCACAAAAACAAGCAAAGTTCGATGGCCCAAAATTGCCAATTCCAGAGCCTACATAAGTGTCAGGAAAACAGTACAAAAGTACACTGGAAGTGATGAAAATCACTGCACGTAGCAGGCAAACAAAACCAAACAGACAAAAAAAAACCTGATGTTTTGAGCAGATAAACTGCTCTTCGTCAGGGACAGACAACAAAATATAAAATATATTGTAGTATTTATTGATAATTGATGTGTTTTGTGTCCTCATCCGTTGGATTCATCATTACCCACTTTCTAAGATCCGATTCTTGTCTCTCTTGACTAAAAAAAGTTCCCTGACTTATTCTTTTCCAGAGTTGTTTTCTACAATAGTAAACATTGTGTTATGAGATTTTGTTCATTGAGAGGTTTCTAGCAATAGGTATTGATGTTTCCTCATATCGTGACAGAGAGAATGGTATAATAAACCTCAAAGCTGTGGCCAGGGTAAAACCTCATTGTCTTTCCTTTATCAATAAAATTATTTTGGGCGAGGCTTCAAACATGATGTTTGAAGTAAAATATTAAACTTTAGGTCAAAAGCAGCAGTTACAAAACTAATAATGGAGGCAAATATAAGGGGCAGAAAAGGTATAAGAAAATATGGTAAATGTTCTGTCAAATTCTGGACATACTTACTGGAGATCTATCGGAGATACAGTCTATAATGACAAATATCAATAGAAAGCATAACAATTTATGAAGGAAATGTGTACTTTTGAGGGACAAAAGATTAAGTAACTCTGGCATGTGATACATCATTTTAAATCTGGTAACAGCTCATAAATTTTGTTTCTGGTTTTGAGGGAACAGGTCACATATATGGCACGATCTGGTTCATGGAGGCTTTTCTTGAAATAGTTTGTATGTTAGAAGGTGCAAATCTAACCATAGGGCATGCTGTTTTACATAAACAGTTCATATTTCACAAAATAAAAGTTTCCACTTAGAGTATTCTAGGATGTAAGAATTTTGATGAGCAATAGCATGCTTTGTTGCCGATAAAAAAAACACTAAAAAAAGCGCAGTGATTTATAGTGCGCTACGCACAGGCACAACGCCTAGACATTGATCCACAAGCCTCAGCACACTTTACAGGTTGTTGCTGACCACTACGGCCCCACATCATTCCACAAACCATTAAACAACAATTCAGGGACTTTGCTGCTTCAAGAGCTGAACGCACACCCTAGACATTCCACAAATAACCTTCGCAACTAGGATCAGCTCGCCGAGTTTCGTACGGGTTACAACAGGACAAATTAGCAGTGAGTTCCTTGTCCAAGGGAATTTCAAGCTAACTCAATTTTTCCACGAGAGCGTACTAGGCACCGCCAGGGTTCGAACCTGCAACCTCTCGCACCATAGTCGAATGCCTTTTCGATTGAGCTAACTTGACTGCTAACTGATAAGTGTTTTTGATGATAGCAACTAGTTTTCAATAATGCCTATTATGGCCTCCTGAGCGGGTCAGATCATATCACAAATATTGTTATGAATTCAACAAATGGCCAAATCTTTATTTGGCTTTTGGTAAATTCATGTTACGAATGTTTTATTTTTGAATTGGAGAACAAGGGATCAATGCTTTACCTATAGAGAGCAGCATATCAGTTTTTTAACGATTATCATCATTGACCGTACTGTGATGCACCATTAGCTAACCCTGTATGCCGCCCTATTTTGATTACGGTACTTATTACGGTGTTATCATCTAATCTTAGTTAAAAAATTGATATGCTTCCATTTAATTATGTCAAGCATGACCTTTTAATCCGACGGATTCGGCCGTCTGCTGAATTCATGACGATATGCTAACAAGTTTGTTTCTTTTGTGTTTTTTCTCAATCTATTTCAGAATTAGACCTACTAGTGCTAATTATAACCTTCATAATGTGTCTGTGTATAGGCGTAGCGTACGGTACTTTAATTGGAATAGGCGTAGATATAATGATATTACTGTATCCCATAGCACGGCCAAGAATAAGACATGTGGATCCGTCGGCAAGGCAGCATTATGACATTACTCCTAAAGCACAGGTAATATAATTACTGTATAATGAGTGTGATGGCTGAAATATGTGGTGTAATCAGGCAAAATCAGTCTGAAGTCAGACATACCGTATTTCGTCAAATAGTCGCCCCCCCCCCCTCAAATAAACGCCCCCACTACTTTTTTCAACCAAGATGTTTCGAAAATGCTGATATTTTCATGCTATCTTGTGTAGCATGTGTTAAGCTTACCAAGTTGCCCACATGGTCGATAATAGCGTCAATAATTGGCGAAAATCTGGATCAGAAACCCGGAAGTGAACCAGAAGTCAGTGTTTTTAGCGTGAGTTTTAAGTTTACCTAATGATTTTAACGGGAATTATCGTTCTAAAATTGACCTTGAACGAATGCCCCCCTTGAGAAAATGTTACGCCCCCGGGGGCGTTTATTTGACGAAATACAGTATTCAATTTTCAGTTTCTTAGGTCCGATTTCTTGAAGCTTGGCTAGTGGTCAGGCTTCCTAAGCCAACAGGCTAGCCCTACCAATGTGGATCCATTTTATTTTATTTATCTTTCTAGGTGATGTACGGTGTGAAATTGTAAGCACTAGTATGACTAATTGGGTTTAAGCCTGATAGCTTAGGAAGCCTGACCACTAGTCGGCCCTTATAGGATTGTTAGCAGCATATGCAAAGCTACATTTTGCAGAAATCCCATTGAATTTGAACAACCAGTTCAAAAGATATGAGCAATTTTAAGAGTTTCCAAAACAATTGGAAGCAAGCTTCAAAATAAGCAGGCACCCAGGAGCCATTTACCCAATGGTCATAACATTTTGGCTCCTGGTCCACACCAAAATCATATGAACCAAGCTCTACATTTTGTTAAAAATAGAGCCTGGTAGTTAAAGCAGGTTTTGTATTATGTGTAATTAGCTCTTTAAAAATGTCTCCTGGTTCACTAGATAATCACAGGACCAGGACTTTGTCCAAATGTGTGGGTCCTGGTCCAGATTTGCTTATTTTGAGGCTTGATTGGAAACAAAAGGAAGTACTTCCTTTGTTTGGCTATATCTCAAAATCAATATTTCCGACCTGCGACTGATTTTGCTTGATCACATCACATATAATCATGTGTGGTTAAAGATGGGTTATGCAATATTTTACACCGAGTAATTTCTATCAATAATTTATTAGGCACATTTAAAGGGCTGCGCAATAATAATTATGAGTCCCCCCATCAAACTTTCTAAACAGCATGCCAAAAAAATTGCCTTTCCCCCTCTCAGCCTACCAAACAATGCTGCCTCCCATTCAGGCTGCCAAAAATTTCTTCCTCCCCTTTCCTCTCTTTCCCCCTGCCTTTTGGCTTGCCAAACGATTCTTGCCCTCACCCTAATTTTACCCTCCCCCATGCTCATAATTATTGTACAGTCCACAAGGGAATTGTTATCTGTTTTTATATCACTCATGCATTTAGTTCATTTCAAGAAAATTTACATTTTGTCAACCCACAACACCCAATTTTGCTGTTTGGCCTATTCCAGTTGAAATCCATACACCCCTTATGGAAGACATGACCTTAATCTCCCACACAGGGGGTATAGATTTCAAATGAAGTAACCCATTCATGACTCTAACCTCATCTGAAATCTACACCCCCTGTGTGGAAGATTAAGGTCATGGCTTCCATAGGGTGTATGGATTTCAACTGGAATAGCACATTCAGCGGCGGAATGATTTTGAAGTGGGGGGTCACTCAGGGTGATGTAAATAATGGCCGTGAAGCGTCGCGTTTGCGCGATGCAGGGGGTGTCTGAGGGGGGATGTGCTTTTGCAATCTGAAGGCCCAATTGAAGCCATTTGGTGGACCATTCTGGCACTATTGTTGTGTACAATTTTAGTTTGAAGATCCGAAAATGGGTTAAATGAAGGCCCAATTTGAAGCCATTCGTGGATAAGTTTTCACTATAATTGTATAAATTATTGCTTTTAGTGTTGGGTGTCCTAATACAGGGGAGTTGGAAAATTTTGCAAAATGAAGGTCCAATTGAAGCCATTTCGTGCATCATTTTTACACTTTCTTTGAGCATGTTAAGGGTCTAGAATAGAGATTTGATTATTTATGTTCACCCAGACATGTTACATACACTTTCAGTACATATCATTAGATTTATAAAGTTTACTTCAAGGACTGTTAAATATCAAAAATGTCAAATTTTAATAATTTGTCATAAAATTTGTATTATATCGCTAATTAAAAAAAAAAAATCAAAATTATTTGATATCAGAAGGACATTCCTCGTATTCAGAATGCAATTCGATAGGTCTGGTGTACTCTCAGCTCCGACAAAAAATATGTGAAAACGTAATATCCCATTCCTCAAGGACCCAAGTTCATTCCAACTTCCTTTATCCAGACTTCATTAATACAGATCTCTCTGTTGAACAAATTTTAATCTTTCCCCAGAGCAGCCAGGGCACACAAATGTTGAAAAAAAACTGGTGCATCTGGCGGTTCAAATCTAATACCTATAGATTTATATCTTCTGCTGTTCTCCAGCGTGCCTCTGTGGCTCAATAGATAAACAAACAGCAAAATATAAAAAGGAAGGGAAAATTTGGAAATTATTTTCCCTTCCTTTTTCAATTTTTTTCCTTCCTTTTTATATTTTGCTGTTTGTTTATCTTTTGACTTGAATGGCTGACCATAGATTTGGGTTTGGCCTTTTATCCTTTTTGACCTGGTTGGCCTTTTATACTTGCACATGTTTGTTTTCCTCACCTAATTGATTTTTCCCTTGTATTTATGTTTTTCTTATTATTATTGTAATTTCTTTTCATTCTATACTTGTCACTTTCTTTTGCTGTCTTTCTCATTTGCAGTGCTAGTTACTAGTGCTACCTGTTTTTACCTTGTAAAAGGGATGTTTTTATGCTCCTGAAACAATAATAAGTATTGTTGGGTGAGGCAGCTAAAAAGAATGATCTTCATTGTCTAAATCAATATATTGTTGAAAAATAACACCTTGATGTTTTGCAAAAGTTCACCTTACAAATCATACTTTAAAAACTTACTTGATTTATTGTTGTTAATGAATTTATGTACCTTTTACAAAGGTGATGTGGTTTCAGCTCTCTTTACAGCATAACTCAAGAACCACAGGACCTACAAAAGTATATCTGTGATATTTGAATCCTTCTACCCGGGGTACTCAGTACAAATGACCATACGGGACGTGCATGCAAACATGGGTAGCATTTTCAGCCTTCTGGTATATCAATGGCCCCTTTTTCAAAGCCTATTTTGGTATATGAATGGGTCCTTTTTTCAAAATTTTCTCAATTTTTTCGGAAAACAGCCCAATTTTTCCTTAATCTAGCTAAAATTTTCCCAAAATTTTGGGAAAATTTGTAAAAACTAAGACAATTTTCGTAAATTCGGCCGAAAATTTTGACTTTTGGTATATCAATGGGTCCAAATTTCTTGAAAAATTGGTATATTTATGGGTCTACTTCCAAAATCTCAGCGGCACGTCCCTACCAAAACCAAACTTGAGTACCCCCCGGGCCTTCTACATGCTCTCAATGCAATTTTTGCCCAAGCTCACTACTATTCGCATGATGATGTGAACGACCAAATCGCAACAGTTGAAAATAGTTACTAATCTTAATCGTAGTGATTTTTTTTGTTGTACATAGCATTCGACGGAAAGTAGTCCACTGCTATCAAACCTTCAGCAAGTGCCATACCATCAAGTAAGCTATCAGCATTTGTGTTCAACATTACGTCGCTTCTGCAAGCTCGCTTTCTTCATTCTTCTATCAACTTCACCATGACACATTCATTGGGCTGTACCATTTAAAATCCACACTACCCCTGTGGAATGTTTTTGAAATATCTTCCACAGGGGAGTATGAATTTCAGGTGGATTAGCACATTAGGCTGCTCCATTTGAATTTCATACATCCTTTAAGAAAGATTCAATATTAATCTTCTACTAAGGGAGAGTGAGTTTCAAATGGAGCTGCTAATGTGTTAATTCCATTTGAAATTCATATTCCCCCTGTGGAACATATTTCCGAAATCTTCCACAGGGGTAGTGTGGATTTTAAATGGAAAAGCCCAATCACAGATCATTTGAGCTATTCCATTTGAAATCTATCATCACAGAGGGAGGACGTTTTTCAAATGAAATTGATTGCCTATAGGGAGTAATTGTTTTGAAACCTAGTATACTCCTGTGACTTTATATAAAAACTGTATTTTCATATGTTGTTATTTCATGCCTGCATGTCCACTCGCCAAATTCGTGAAAATAAAACACAAGATACAGCATGGAATTACCAGTAGGGAGATCTCCTACAACTTGCTTTATAGACGAGCTTAAAGCTATTCATCTTTCTTAAATTCCTTGGTTGCCTGGTAAATACCTTGAAAAAGGGATTATCTATCAGCAGAAATGAAGTAGATTGTTTCTCTGGCTGTATTGTACACTTGACTTATGAACTTCATCTGTAATGCGCTAAATTAACATGGCAACATTGATCAATTGCAAATTCTTCAAATTGAATGTAAAAAATATTAATATAATAAGACTATTCTCTTTCAAATTTGCTGTTTGAGTAAAATTAATCTGTATTAATTTGTACTTTTTATGTTTTAATCTTGATTTCAACTTTAACCTTTAGCATTGTAAATCGTTTAACCCATGTTTTAGTATAAACCTATTGTACCGTATTCATTCCAATAAGCGCCCATGCCCCAATAAGCGCCCACCTAGGGTATTTTCAATTTGCTAATGGATACCATTAATGTTGAAGTGACAGAGAGACATCGATACAGTGAAATAGCTGGAGGTCTACAATCCTGTGTAAACTTGCAATACATTTTCTGCATCAGAAAAACTATTAAAACATCTCAGAGCCCTTTATAACATATGTGTACATCCATATCAAAAGGATGCACTTGTCGGCTGCTACATGTGTCTCATTTCAGATAATAGCTAGGAATAAATACCAGACTCATATCAAGTGTAGGTCACTTCAAATCATCCCCAAGTCAAATTGTACAAGGAATATTCTCTGTATTCAAAAACCATGTGACTTGGGATGATTTGGAGACCTCCACTTATGAAATGAGTCTGGTATTTATTCCTAGCTATTATGTGAAATGAGGCACATGTAGCAGCCGACAAGTGCATCGTTTTGATATGGATGTACACATATGTAAAATTGTCTCTAATAAACGCCCCTTACGAAAAAATTACGGAAACCAGGTATAAAATAAGCGCCCACCCAAAATGACTTTGTTAAGCACCCTGGGCACTTATTGGAATGAATACGGTAACTTTAATGCTTTGCGCCTGGCCATGAAAAGTGTCAAGTTATGAGATACATGTATTTCTCAAAATATCAAAAGCTATCTCAAGAACCACTGAACCAATATAGTGCTTGTTTGTACTCATTTTAATGCATTTTCATTCTGATTCTAAATATGGTCATTCAGATGTACAATTATGAAATTTTTGAATTAAAAAAAACAAATTGGAACTTGGAGTCTTAGGTCGACACCCGCGTGTAGAGAGTTTAGTTATAAATTCGGAATTAAAGCCATATTATAACATTTGCTGAGGAGAACACCCTCAATATTTTTCAAAATTCTGTTTTTTACACAATTGTAATGTACTTTATTATTAACATACCCTGCAAAAATCAACACTTTAGGTGCTGTAGTTTTGTCAAAATCTGAGATTTTGAATAAAGCGCAGGAATCATCGTTTAATTATTACGATGGAAATATTAGTCGAACGCGTACACAATATTCATTACACAATTTGTACGTACATGGCGTGCGGGATGGATACACACATCAAAGGACCGTGCCGTAGTACGACAGAAGGAGTGATGTCTTGGCGACATCGGCGCTGACAGTAAATTCCAATTTTCTTTGCTTTACCTCACTTGTTCGGCTCAACAAAATTAAAAGAAGAAATAAAAGCTAACATTTTATGGACAAGAAATAGTAATCTATATTTTATGGAAATGTTACAATATGGCTTTAATCTCTACAGATGTTGCTCATTAATTTCAGACTTTTTTTCCATATCCAAGAAAGTTGGCACCTCTGGGAATTGATGAATCCAGGACCTCATGTACTAAAGACAATACCCTAACCATTATAGGTCATGCTTCCCATTTGCATGTTACACTTGCTTGCTCTGTAGAATACATGACTCTATTCTTATTAATTATGTTGTTTTCAATTGCACATCATTGGTTGACTACCAATGTACGATGATTATATCTTATACAATATATCACTATTATGCATTCAATTAACTTAGACACAAGCACTCTAGCTCCTTAAAAGGTTTTAATTCTTTTACATCAGGTCATTGGGATGGGCATCATGGCAGGAGCCATATTTATCCAGTTGTAGCCAGTTAAAGGGTGTGGTCTCCAATCTTTTCAAGTTCTGTTCCATTCCATTTTTGTAAAATGCATAACCTACTCCAGAAGTGCCCCTGCACGGTGGGCACATTTTTTGTTCAACAATTAAAGAGCTTATTTCCAAATCATGTTATAGTCCACAAACCCATGTATCTGATTTCCCTGTGTGATATTGCAATGGGTGGTGACAGCTATTATAATTACAGGTATTATAATTTCAGTTGGATGCATCATTACAAAGCAAACGCATAGTAACAAAACTGTGTGAGACCTTTGTTTCTCAACTGAGAACAATAGTCTGCATATTGTTATGGTAAATAATAGCTTGTTGATGTTACAACTCATTGTTGCTAATGTCAAACTTGTCAAAGTAATTGTGATTGTATCACACAAGTAAATGAGACACATAGGGTTGTGGACAGAACACGGTTTGGAAATAAGCTCTTCAATTGTTATTTCAGCAGTTGATCATGTTCAGTGGGAAAATGACCCTAGAATGAACTTTCTGTATCAATTGGGCATCATATACGCTGGCGAAGTTACGTAATTAATCCGATTAACTACTATAGCAATAGGTCAAAACAATTTTGAAAGTATCGCGCTGCCTAATCACCTGTGTATGTCTGCAATCATAGATTGAATACAATACTGGTTTTTTCAAAGATAGTAATCTGACAGGTGCAAGTGATCAACATGATATGGTTCAATGCAGAGGTACCGCATGAACGTATCAGTGCAGCGCGGTATATTCAAAGATTGTTTTAACCTATTGCTATGGTAGTTAATCTGATTATTACGTAACTTCGCCAGCGTATTGATGAATTGACTTACGGTTAAAAGTCAATCAGCTGTAAAATTTGAAGTAGCTTCATGTGCGTGACGCACCACAAATACAGGCTGATATCAAGCAATAAATCCCACCGTTAAGTCTTTATAAATGTGACCCTGAAAGTTGTGCCTCATACATCAATTATACGAAGGAGAAAGGAAAATTTTGTGATACGTTGCACAAGTTTGGGCCACAAAATTTTTTGGACACTGCCTATATGGCTAGCAGCACCCAGAGCATTAAATGATTCTATTTGATTTTTGTTTCTGCAGATCTACAGGGATTCAGTACTAGTGTTTGAAGTAGACCGTAGCATGCGTTTCCCAGCTAGTGAATACATAGTGGAGAGTCTATACCAGTTATCATTAGGAGTACCGCATCCTAAACCAGTTATCTTAGATTTCACACATGTGACTGGCGTGGATTATACAATGATAGAGGTAAATATCATTATTATGCAGCTATCAGTTGCAGTCCCTACCCCCCAGACCCCGGGCTAATGGCCAAACTATTAGGGTGCACACCAGTAAATAGCCCCCATTGACTTTCTGTACAAACAGGGTCCAGGAAAACATCATTTTCTTGGCTCCTGAGCGACTCAGTCCTTTAAAACTTACCCTTTCTGCGAGTCAAAGGTCAAATAACGTCATCCATTGTAGAAATTATATACGAAGTCCAGCATTTTTTTCCAGAAAAATGCCGACTAGATTACCCTATAGCCCATACAGCTTACACCACCTCACGAATAGCTTGGTGTTTCTGAAATGTAACACATTTTGAAAGTTTAGCCAAATCGTCATAAAAAGTCGGATCCTGCTCATTTTTCACAGAAATTCTATTTCCCAGGCCGAAATGAGGATTAAATATGAATCAGGGCCTAATTGTTGGGTTTTAGGCCTTTTCTAATGTATTTAATTAAGTCGTATTGCACGTTTCCTTGTTTGAAACACTGATTTTTTTCTCCCAGGGTGTAGGGGACTTGTATTTACTGGTGTTAACTCATTACAAACATGTAACAGTCCCGGCTAAGTTATGGCAGAGTGGGGCAATATTTTTTTGTACATCCCAGGCAAGTCCCTGCCCCCTAACCAGGCCTGGATAAACTTGGTAACTCGGCGGCCAGGAAATTTGGGTAGCTCGCGGGAAATATATGTTTTTGTATGGTAGGACATCCTGTTTCTCATACCACAAAGACCTATCAAAGGGAGTTGCTGACCAAGTCCCATATTTGCTAAAAATAGCAGCAGAGAAACCAAAACCAGAAACAGAAAAGTATTGTTATACATAACCAATATTTTGAAATGATCCTGGATCATTGTGGATGAAAATTATATTCCCACCTTTGGAACAACTCATTGTCCAAACAAATTGGGTCTATTCTAGTTGAAATCCATATACCCCCAATGGAAGACATGCATGACCTTAATCTCTCATGCAGGGTGTGTAGAATGCAAATGGAGTCACCCATTCATGTAACCCCATTTAAATTTACACTCCCTGTGTGGGAGATTAAGGTCATGTATTCCATAGGGGTGTATGGATTCAACTGGAATAACCCATACAATACATAATATATATACAGTATGCAGAGAATTAAAACGATTCAAAACTTAACTTTTCTTTTCAGAGTTTACATGATGCTTTAGAAGATTTTGGCAAGGCAGGCATAAAGCTAGTCTTTTGCTCAGTAAAAGTAAGTGCAAAATTGCAGTAACTTGTATTAATCGACAGGGGTCGACCTTTACTTTGTGTTTTCTACTGGCCATCCGGGCCAGTGAAAGTACTACATAGTGTTACTGACCCAACAATAAATTTACTGCATGGTCCAGCTATAAATCAGCACCAATTCCCAACCCTATTCACTACCATGAAAAGGCCAGTGTAGCATGTTCGTAAATTCACTGTGTGCTTATTGGCATGTAAGGCGTGGTGGATACGGTAGGCCACTGGTAATAATGTTTACGACAAACGGCAGCTTGGTTTGGTAGTGATATTTATTTCATCGTGCAGATAACATATAAATACAAAGTACATCAAATCATAGAGCGACGTGTTGTGTTTGTTCGCCATAACATTTTGTAATTTGTTTTTCATTTTCAGGATGAAATCAAAGATCAATTTCTAGCATACGACCTCAAGAGTCTTGTTGTATATAGCAGCTATGAAAGTGCCATCCAGGGTCTTGCGGAAGAAAGTAAGTACCGGTTTCCATACATTCTCATTAGTATCACCCTGAATTGGGCTATTCTAGTTGAAATCCATACACATATGGACGGCATAACCTTAATCTCCCACACAGAGGGAGTGTGAATTTCAAATGAAGTCCACCATTCAGGTAACCCTATTTGAAATTCACACTCCTTGTGTGGAAGATTAAGGGTATGGATTTCAACTGGAATAGCGCATTAGACATTAGAAGGTAGTTTAGGGGCAGATGTTCTAGGTGTGCATCATTTTTGCCTGGTATGGTATGCTTATCAGTGGCATACATGTACCGGGCACTTATTTTTAAAGGACAAGTGTAAACTTCTATATTCAGAATATCTTATCGGAACGATTTTACAAGAATTGTGCAAAAATTATACATTTTACGCTAATTTTAATCTTCAGTGATGTCAAATGGGACAAAAAATAAGATGGTAGTTTTTGTTTCCTTCTGTCTGGTTGTTGGGTTGGTCTACATGCCCAGTCTAATATGCTACTTTGTCTGCCTACCTGCACAGAACTCGATTGCTTCTGGCTAAAATCCCATGCCCAATTTGGATGAGACTCGTAACAAAGAGTACTAGAATGTATTATTAACTTTTCACAAGTATTGGGTCAAAGGTCATAGGCCATTCTGACCAGGATTAATTTTAGTTGATTTAGAAGGTGCCATTTTCATTTCAATTGAACTTACAAAATCTGTCCAAAATGTTGCCTTAATTTGGTGATAAATTAAAAAAGTTTCACTGATTACAGAGAATACTATAAGCATAATTGTGCCCAACAGATCTGAAGGCACTGCTACCAAAGCAAATTGTAGTTAGAAGAACTACCCACTCCAGCTTGACAATGCCATGCCCTTACAGTGCCAGTTTATAGAACCATTTTTACTGGCAGTGGCAGGACATTCATCCACACTGTGGAATAGCCTACCAGATGGAGTAGTCGGAGACATATCTGACAGCAGCGCAAAATTCCTTCAAGAGCAGAGAGCATAAAGCATCTTATTTCACATATTTGATGCTTTACTATTTACTGTACCCCTTCATTCTTGTTGTTCCTAAGCTGCTATGAACCACTGCTTGGCCCATGTGGTTGTCTTATATAATGTCTGGGGTGCCTATATGTCACTCCTCATGGGCTATTGTTCACTCTAGCATTTTATATCACATATATGACACGATCTGCTCCATGGGGGCCAAATGGGGTATTTTTGAAAATTGAGTTACTATAATTATTACCTTCTTTTGTATTTTATTGTTTTACTCCATATTTTTGCCTTTATTTCAGTTTCAAATTTGCCGCCTTTGCCCCCCTGGACCAGATCATGTCACATATAAAAAACTTGTTTGTAATGTCTGTTTTTTTTGCTTTTTTTATAGATGCAATTGATGAGGCAGCAGCTCATTTGAACACATAACAGTAAGCTATGTGGATGTATGTATCTATCGTTGATGTGCAATGGAATGATTGCTGCAGTTGAGTGATATTCCAACAGATCTTCCCTCCAGTAATGAGGCAGTGGATTTGGATGTCTTATGTTATGTTGTAGTACAGTCCTACCTCTTTTATCCGGCCTTGATGGGACCAATGATTGGCCTGAAAAGTAAAAGTCTGGATGAGTGAATTATGTATCTGCATTGAATATCTAAAGTGTTGAAATTTGGATTTATTACAAAAAATTGTGACCAGCTCCAACAAAACCCAGAACAAGTTGCCAGACATATTTTTTGAGTTATAGGCCTTTAAAGATGACATTCCCATCAAAGTTTGGAGTTCTTAATTTCATGGTATTTGACTGTGGGACTAAGTTAACCTTTATTAAAAAAAGGTTTATTTAATCAATAAATAATAGTTGTGTAAGGCAGGAAACTAATTGGCCCATTACTATAGAACAGCGATTTGGCAAAAATATCAAGGTATCATTTGCAAAATTATGCATATCTTGAAAAGTATTGATGCTATTAATATAATTGTGGTGTCATTTTAAAGCTTATCGTCTAGTGCTTAAACATTTTTTTATTCAAATCATGAAATTGCAAAAATGCGACTTGTTCCTGGTTTTGTCAGAGCGGGTCACAGTTACTTCATATGGGATGATAACGCTGAAAAGATGGTATTTCAGTGTACGAATAAGTAATAAGAAAGAGGCACCACAGAATTAAAATTGTATTAATTACAGCATTATAAATGATTCTTTTAATGTCAGTTGTATATTTTCTGAGTACAATATTAATGAAATTTTGTGATTGTGAAAAGAATCAAGGTTTTTTATTCTTGAATATTTTCTAGTTTTATATATATATATGTGGCTGAACAACCTACAAGAATAAAATGGTTGGAATATTGTTCTGTGAGAGGTGTATTAGGCCACCAAAATGGTGGATCTATTTAACCATGATTGTATCACTTTTTGATCTGATCATTTCATATCACTATATAATAGTCCATTTGAGAATGATGTCAGTGCATGCCCCAGTGTGTGTAGTATTAAATCATAGATATTGACTTAAACAAATGGCGTGTTTATACACGTGATCGAAAGTGGTACATCTGTCTGTACATGCATGAAGTAACTCAAAGTAGTGATGTCACTCTCTCAAGGAAACCAAATGGACTCTCCACCACTAGAAGTAGAAAGATCATGGTAATTACACTAAGCTCTAGATCCAGTTTAGAAGAGCCCCGCAGGGCTGGTAAGATGGTTTTCAAAGAATCAGTGTTTGTCATAAAATATGATATTTGTCTCCTGTAACAACACAGCTCATAGAGTGTCCTACCAATTACGGTAGTATGTGTTTCTACAGATACAATCATTTTGGTAGTATAATATGCCTTGCTATATTAAACTGTATTAATACTCTCATCACTTGCAGAAAAGAGCGAACATATAGCACACATGCTCATGCGCGGAATTCACTCTCTGCACAAGTGACCAAGTATAAAATTCAGCTTTACAATAGCGAGATTTGGCTTGTATTGTTAGGGCCAGTTTCTCAAAGCTAGGCTATAGAAGGCTGTGTAAGATCATTTCAACATCAATGATAAACAAATACTAAAAGGACATGTAGAGGTGAGTAGCCATAAAGCCACTTTATTTCTGCCCTTTGTCTGATAATGGCATGTTTATATACCCATACCCTCTAATTTTCCAAAAGAGTGTTAACCTCATCATCCATGTTGGTTATCACCCATGCTGGTCCATGCAGTGGTGTTAGTTTCCTCACATGAAATGTGAGTACTCAGTACTTACTGTTGAATGTTCCACTGTAACACAAACAAAAACTGATCCTGGCTGCGATGGTCAATTGTGGTATGTTTAAGGTGTGTGCTCCTAAGCTGCAAGTCCCAGAGTTAAATGGTTTATGGAATGATGTGGGGTCCACAGTCATGACAGTGGTAGTGACCGTATCATCCGTATGCCTTGTGGGTTTTGCATTTTACAATATAAAATGTTGGACTACATACAGTTTGTCCACTCTGAAGTACAAAGTGACAACGCGCGTGTATACAGCACCAGTGTCCGAAATAAGGAAAATATGGAGGTTGTCCCGAGGACAACTAAAGCATGAAAAACATTTTGGTTGTCCCCAAAAATATATATGTCATGTTTTTGAGTGCAAAGAATCCAAATAGTGGTTGTCCAGGGGATAAGTACATAGCTCAATATGGTTGTCCCCAGTGATTTTTGGACAAGAGGACAAGAGGATAAGTGCTTATTTCGAACACTGTACAGCACGTTAACAGTGTGTAGTGCACCGTCTCTGCTGCAGGTATGCGTACCTTCAAAGTCGGCATAATGTGTGCGTCCGCATCTGTACTTTGTACTTCAGAGTAGACTATAGCCTTCCCTGTAGCCGAGCTCTGAGAAACTAGCTGTGAAATCCATCCTTTTTAAACATATTCATTTTATATCTTTTTAATACTTGTTTACTATAACTATTGTGTGTGTGTTTTAAGCATAATATATATTAATGGACACCATTGCAGGTGATAAGAAATGGCCTATAGTTAAAACAAGGGTGGTTGGGCTGTTTCAGTTGAAATCCATACACCTATATGGAATACATGACCATAATTTGCCACACAGAGAGTGTAGATTTCAAATGGGGTCAGTCACCCAGTAACCCCCCATTTGAAATACACACTCCCTGTGTGGAAGATTATGGTCATAACATGGATTTCAACTAAAATAGCCTAATTAAATTGGTATGTACATTAAGATTGAGGATGATACACTCATCATTATATACTGGCTGGTCATCCCAGTGTGGGATTTAATTTTCCACAAATCTGTTCAAATCAGGACAAAATATATTTTTAAAAGTAAGATTAAGACTATTATGTGTATGAAATATGATTTATATAAAAACACAAAATTCCAAAAAGAACCGGGCTCTTTCTATGTGGTTAGTGACAAAATTTCCTATTCAAATTCCTAAGACATATCTCTGGATTACTCATATGGTTATATTGGAAAAATATTATGTGACGTGGTATGTCAACACCAGATGGATTTGGGTATTGAATTTTTAGAGGTCAAAGGTCAATATTGTTAAAATGGAAAATCTGATTGATTTTTCATTACTTGAGACATTCTTGAGACCTTCATTCAAAAGTGGTGTTAAAAATTGACTGTTGGCTCCTAAAAATTCCATGCTCAGATCCACCCGGTTGTGTCATTCATGTCTTAAGATTTAAAATCTACAGGCCCTTGTTAATTTGTAATTTGTATGGGTCTGATTTAAAGTCAAGCTTATCATCATCTGGACATACATTATTTTCTTGTCCATGACTACATTATCATATCTTGACAGAGGCTGAAACAGATGTCACCCCTTTTACCAAGAGAATCGTTTTTGATATCTCCTATTTGCTCAGTACTTATTTAATGATTTATAATAATATGCAAAATACAAAAAATTAAAAAGATCAGATTTTCACAAATTTAAATCAGGTTGTTAATTTAAATCAGAAGTGACTTAAAGGAGGATTTCGTGATCCTAGCATCCTCTTTTTATGACATTTTTCAGTAGATATCCACGAGAAAAGCTTATTTCCAAAATTTCAGTTGATTCGATTTTTGCGTTTGCGAGTTATGCATGATTATGTGTATTACACTGCTCCATAGACAATGCGTTGTAATTTCGTTCTGGTGCACCAGAACGAAATTCAAATTTCACGATATCTTTGCTAAACGAATTAATCTGCAAGAAATATTTGGTACATAAACATTATGTAGCCAGAGGTATCCAGTGGTGTAAAAATCTCAACTTTTTTGGGAAAAGTGGGGGATGAGGCTGTGGATCACGAAATGCCCCTTTAATACAAGATGACAATTTCAATTTTGCAATAAAAATCAAACCAAAAAATTGAAAATGTAGAATTCTGAACGAATCATGTGAAAATTAGTGGTAAATCAAGGCTGTTAAAATCATGATTTAAACCAAACAACTGTATAAACAGAGACACAATGGGACCAAATGCAGCTTGGTAGCTTTGCTACATGTGCGCAGTGACATAGCGTGAGTCATCATATTGGGGGAGGCACCGAGGGGCACCTGGTATGATTAGCCATTTTTCGGCAATTTTCCTGTGGGGTTTTCTAAATTTTCCAAGTCTTGGGGGGCATGTGCCCCACCCTGTGCCCCTATGATGCTATACCACTGCATCATAAATACTAATCAAAGACTGTGTTAATGATATGGCTCCAAAGCCTCTGCAATATCAACAATTGTATGAGGGAATAGTTGATAGAAGTGGAGTGATCTGTCTGCATGGGTTAAGCCCCGCCCGCAATCGGCATGTGGAATTTAAGCGAACCCGGGACCTCCGATTGCAGTTACAAGTGTTTCTCCTGACCGTCTATGCAGATAGGGTGAAGAAAGGGAGTTCACTTTATTAAATGAAATATGACATTCTGCAATTTAATTATCATTGGGTTAGGTCTAATATGTAATGCGATCAAGCAAAATCAGTCGGAACTCGGAAATATTGATTGTGAGATATAGCCAAACAAAGGGAATATTTCCTTTTGTTTCTTGTTGTTTTGGAAACTCTTTAATTGCTCATATCTTTGGAACTGATTGTTCAATTTCAATGGGATTTTCTGCAAAATCCAGCTTTGTAAATGCTTTTTACGTATAGGATAATGGCCAAGGATTAGAACGTGAGTGGCTAAGAATGGCCGTGGGCCGGAGGCCCTAGGCCATTCTTAGCCACTCACGTTCTAATCCGCGGCCATTAACCGACTTTAATATACACTTATGACGTCGCGCTATTGTTTTACCGCTCCATTATTTTCCACGAATGGAGTGTTATTGAAATTTGATGCTCTTTACAAATTGATCAATTGCTCACACTGAATACACTATCAAATACACTAATAGAATGATCGTACTAGGTGCGGGTGAAAAATACACGGACTCAGCTTTATGTAAAATTTCTATAGAATTACCCATCATATCACGATCCAGGTGTTTAGTTTAAATCATCCGTAACCACGTTCTTGAATTATAAAGATCTAAAATGTTTGTTACCCAAATTGAATAAACGTAGATTCGTAAAATCATTAAAGTGATTAGAAGTACAATCAATAGTTCTTTATGCCCACTTCTAATGTGTTAACTATTGACATGATTGAAGTAGTTGCGTTTAGGTCTGTATTTTGCATAATAAAGAAAATTGGCAAACTGGTCATAGGTTAATATGAAATAGTTAAATGCAGATCATTGCAGTTTTGTACTTCAAGAAAGGTAGACCTGCCGCTATCATGAGCAATGATATTCTTCTCTATGAATCGAGTGTTCGATTTTGGACAACCTTGCAATTATGGACACTATTTATTTATCTTGGATACTAGTAATTATAATTTGTGATGGAATCATTCCGAGGATATATATCGTTGATTCGCAGCAAGGACCTAAATCAGGTATGATTCTACTTTAAGCCGAAGTAAGGTACGAAAATTTTAAATGTGTAAACTTTGTTTTATTTGGTTGGCCTTATTGCAACCCATTTTACCTAGGCCTATTATGTCCCTGAACTTCGGCGGCAAAAAAACAACAACAAACTTCGCCGCTTCCTACGCGAAATAAAAGCTCAACTTCCAGTCCCCTCCCGAAATCAACTGGAGCGTCCCTAACATTATAATATTTAATTATCGGATAGGCCTACTGATCGATGTAAGTAAATATTCAAACATGCCAAAATACTATCAGATGAAACATCAGATGTACTAAAGTGAAATAAAAAATTATACCGAAAATAGACCTACTGTGGCTTTTATCATTATTAAACATGCCCAAAGCAAACGATTTAAAAATAAACAGATACATAGGCCTAAATACATGATACATAATGTGTATTATGTAGCAATGTTGCCCAAAATGTAACAAATTAAACGTTGGTCCCAAGCCACTGAAAACGTATAAAAATATAAAGAACAAAAAAAATGATATAAAAACACTAAGCGTAGAAAGAAAGGTCCAAATAATTTAAAGTTACGGGCTTACTAAGTTAAGCCTAAATAAGCATTTTCCACCAAAGTGAGGGTAAAAACACATCTTGCATAATAAGTAGGCCTTTATACAACTTTTAACCTGCCCGTTTTGATCTTGGCTTACTTTTCACAGATTGCATTGTAAATTTATGTTTAAGGGCTCGGATAGCGACGTTTTCACGTGTAGGCCTATATAATATATTTGAGGGACCTGAGAGCAAATCAGACACATCGAATTGGATTTTGAACACGAGGAATGTCCTTCTGATATCAAATAATTCTGATTTTTATTAAATTCGCGATATATACATTACACATTTTATGGCAAATTATTAAAAATTGTAAATTGTAAAAAAGTAAATTGTATAAATCTAACGATATGCACCTAAAGATTATGAAGTTGGGATGAACAGCTGTCCATCATATGAAAATTTTGACCTTCATTATTACAGATTTTTTTCCTCAAAACACTAAAAATGTAGGTCTTTTTGGAAAAAATGTTTATGTTCAATAAGAAAGGTCAAAATTTTCAATTCGGCTTTTCATCCCAGCTAGGCCTACATAGGCCTACAGTTTCATTACATATCATTTATTAGATTTATAAAGTTTACTTCGAGGACTGTTAAATTAAAAAATATGACATTTTAATAATTTGCCATAAAATTTGTATTATATCACGAATTTCACAAAATCAAAATTATTATTTTTTTTTTTATATCAGAAGGACAATCCTCGTATTCAGCATGTAATTCGATATGTCTGATGTGCTCTCATGTCCCATAACAATAATGTGCAAATGTTGCTATCCGCTTCCTTAATTTATTGTATTAATGAAAATCATAGTTTTGTTGTTTTTCGTATCATTGTTTTGCATGAATGAAATGATGATAACAATACTGCACTTTACGCAAATACATGCTTTTCGAAAGTGCAATTGTTATTAACACTACATTCGTAAATGCCAGTACTTTTTCCCTGAAAAGTATTTGCTTTTCAGAAAAAGAAAGGCATTTACGAATGGCGTGTTATTGTAATCATCGCTCCATTCGTGGAAAATAATGGAGCGGTAAAACAATAGCGCGACGTCATAGGTGTGTATTAATATCCAATAAGAAACTGAAAATTTAATACTTCCGAGTTCCGATTGATTTTGCTTGATCGCATCACATATTTCCCTTGTTTTTGCAATCTGATTTATATTATGTTCAAGTATATTTAGGTAAAATTTTGTAAAAAAAATATGAAAGCTTTAAATAAACCTACCAAAGCATTTCTAAATTTTCAGATGTTTATTTTATGTGATTTTACACCTTGCAAAGACCTGTTGCACTGCCTGATTTGGCGCAGTTTACAGCGTAAACCTGAAGTCGGTTTCTGTTTGCTAATTGAATCATGTCATCGTCATATCAACACCTCATTCGCCCAACACTATCAGTGGCGTTGATTTCTTTTTGACATTGAGGAATAGGGTTGGAAAAAATTTCTTGAAGTATAGTGAATCAAGCACCTTTTCGGGACAGAATAAGTTAATGGTACAAATGTGTGCGCAAAACTTTGCCACATTGAAGCTAAATTGATGAAATATGGTGCAAAAGTGGAATAAATTCTTGCAGTGCTGAAAAATTTGCACTTTTGGGGCTAAAATTGCCAAATATGAGGTAAATTTGTTCAGAAACCCACATACAGGCGTCAACATTGGGGGATGATTGTATGGACCATCCCCCCTGGCAAAATATTGGGGGGATCCCCCCCCCCCGTAATCTGCACCTATGAACAATATGGTTAGCACCTTGTGACGCAGGCATGACCTACCTATTTTTATGTGATTGGTCAGCCAGTGCTAAAGGTGTTTGCAAAATAGTGTAGTGCATAAGGCCTAAAAAAATTGTTTGATTGGCGTAACCCCAACGACCCTAAAAATAGGCATGAACCTAGACTTTTTTCTAATTTTTTTTGCAAAAAAAAATTAAAAATTTAACAATAATAAAATTTAATAAAAAAGAAACAAAAATGGTCCAATGCCTTTATCTTATGCAATTTACCGCTTAAAATGTGTGTAAAAAACCCGGGGTAAATAAATAAATAAAAAAAAACCAAAAATTGCCGACCGACCTACCCTAATTTTTTTTATGTTACGCCAATCAAACAATTTTTTATAATGCCCTCGTTGTATTGAATTTGAGCCATTCCATGTCAACTCCAGGGATGTGCACCGCAGCACCTCTTCAATTTTTTTTCTTTTTCTGTGTGGTGGTAGATATTAATGAGAAAGTAAAATCCTGAAAATTTGAGCTTCATACTCCATTTTGTTTTCCCGTGGCATCAATTTGAAATTTAGGGGGTCAGCGTAAAATGTGTCGCAAACGAAAAGACGATGTTTGAAGTCCATAAATGTATAAAGGAACCTAACAACTTTGAAAAGTATGTATCCTGGGGTACTTTTTTGTGTAGAATTCAAATCTGGCATCAGAAAACTTGTGACCCCCCGAAGTTGGTCCTGGATGGACGAAGTTGCATTTTGAGGGCCCTATATCTTTTAAAGTAAAGGAGTCACAAGTTTTCTGATGCCACGGGAAAACTTGTGACCCCCCGAAGTTGGTCCTGGATGGACGAAGTTGCATTTTGAGGGCCCTATATCTTTTAAAGTAAAGGAGTCACAAGTTTTCTGATACCAGATTAGAATTCTACACAAAAAAGTACCCCAGGATACATACTTTTCAAAGTTGTTGGGGGGTTTCCTTTATACATCTATGGAACTCAAACATCGTCTGTCGCAAAAAATTTTACGCTGACCCCCCTAAATTTCAAATTGATGCCACGGGAAAACGAAATAGAGTATGAAGCTCAAATTTGCAGGATTTTACTTTCTCATTAATATCTACCACTACACAGAAAAAGAAAAAAATTGAAGAGGTGCTGCGGTGCACATCCCTGGAGTTGACATGGAATGGCTCATTTGCAAGTTTATAGGTAGCCTGAGTCCCTCGGCCCTGATTTCGAAACTAGTAAACATGGCTGAACAAAATGGCCGTTTCTCAATCGCGTATAAGCAGTTAAAGGACTGGTGGATCAAGTATATAGTTTATATGAGCTAGATGGGTGCATTTGAATAAGGAGATGGTGGTTGGGGGCCTAAGCATGGGGGCTTTTAAAATCCCTGGGCCTCGATGAACTGGCAGTTATACAGGATTCTAAGGAGAGGGTCAAGATTTTTCCCTCTGACACTGCATTTACCTCCACCTTGGCCCCAATTCTAGTCTGATTTCCAAAAGTTAAGTTATTCAACTAGTTGGAAATGAATTCAGTCAACTCACCACAGACATCGACAAAATGACAAGTCTAGATGACAGTAGTATTTATTGACAACGTTTAATAATCGTTATCGTCATCAAAATCATTAAACTAACATTAGTACTAGGGCTTATTGTACATTTTAAGATACTTGAGAAATGTGCCTTACTAAGTTACTTTATGTTTACCCCCCACCCCCGGTTGAAGGTTCTGAAATAATGTTTTATCCGTTTTGATCACTATGTTCAGTTTTGATCACTGGAATATCTTTATTAAGGGGGTACCACACCCCTGGCCAATTTTGAGCCTATTTTTGCATTTTTCTCAAAAATTATAGCGCATTGGTGACAAGTTAGATATGTATATTATAGGGGCAAGGACTACAACTACTGCACTGAAAATTTCATTTCAGCACAGACAACAGTTGTGGAGTTACAGTCAAAAATGAGGGAAAACCAATATTTGATCAATAAATCAATAACTACTTGTCTTGAGTAACTGAAATTCCAGTGTAGTAACTGGATTCCTTGCCCTATAATATGTATAATTTTTGTTACCAGTGTTTTATTAGTTTTTGAGAAAACTGCAAAAATAGTCATAAATTTATCAAGGGGTGTAGTACCCCCTTAATTTGACAGAAATTGTGCGGCATAGTTGACTAAAATCCTAGTACTTAAAGCTTGTGGTGCTGAGATGTTGTCTCGGATCAATGTTGATTCATAACGCTCAGTGCTATACATTATTTTGGAAATTTAATGACAGAAAGACCTGGCGTACGTACATTCCACCCAACCACACACCCACCCACCCCTCATCCCTCCACACATACACCCACCCCACCCCACCCACCCCACACGCTAAAGCATTATTCACATTGTTAACTTCAGTTTTCCCGAGTTGCACAATTTATCATATGGCTATGTTGAATAACAGGAAACCGATTGTAGTACACTTGATGTTTCTGTCAGGAAAAAGAAAAAAAAGAAAGCAGGAAGTCACTAGGAAACTGTAAGCAAAAGTAGACCTTCGAGTCGAGTAATTTACTGCATGTGAAACAGTTTCTACAAACATTTATATTGATGAAACAACACTTGCTTTGATCAATTAACTTGGTATGAATATGTAACAACTAAATTGTATCTTCCCTTTTAAAGGGAACTCTTGTTATACTTACATTTATTTAGGGCAGAAATCGGGCAAACGGAAGAACCGGTCGTAGTCTTGAATTCCTTTAGTGAAATCCTCGTAATGAGATTGGTGAGTGAATCTCACTGAAAAGAAATAGAAATGTTTCCATCTTTAGTCCTGTACAGTAAGCCACAGTACCCTTTTAAATATATTAACCACGACAGCCATCATCATGTCCGTGTAGGTACATTGAGTTGGCCTAACAAAATAATCAGTATATTAGACCCTTTTCAGTGGAATTTCAATTTCCATGAGAACAGCGATGATACTTCAGTGACTAAAACCGCCAAGCACCCATTAAGGTGCGGGATTGTAACTATCTAAAATATCCTGACAAATATCCAATTAGCTTCAGCTATTAGCTATTAAGATATTTGGATATTATTAAAGGATATTATGGATAATTTGGATAATAGTTGCACCTACTGATATTTTGGATATTTGGATATTTTAGATAATTTGGATATTATCAAGGATATTATGGATATTTATATATTTCAGATATTTGGATATTTTAGATATTATGGCTAATTAAGATATTTTAGATATTTTGGATATTATTATGGCTAATTAGGATAATTTGGATATTTGTTATATTTTTCATATTATTATGGGTCATGAGGATAATTTGGATATTTCAGATATTTAGATATTTTAGATAATTTGGCTATTATTAGGGCTATTTTGGAAAATTTGGATATTTTGGATATTATTGTGGCTAATTAGGATAATTTGGATATTTCAGATATTAGGATATTTTAGATATTTTGGATATTATTATGGCTATTTAGGATAATTTTGATATTTTAGATATTTTGTATATTATTAGGGCTATTTAGGATAATTTGGATATTTTGGATATTAGTATGGCTAATTAGGATAATTTGGATATTTCTGATATTTTTCATATTATTATGGATATTTTTAGGGCTATTTTGGATAATTTGGATATTTTTCATATTATTATGGGTCATTAGGATAATTTGGATATTTCAGCTATTTGGATATTTTAGATAATTTGGATATTATTAGGGCTATTTTGGATAATTTGGATATTTTAGATATTATTATGGCTAATTAGGATAATTTGGATATTTCTGATATTTTTCATATTATTATGGGTCATTAGGATAATTTGGATATTTCAGATATTTTTAGATAATTTGGATAGGCCCTATTATTAGGGCTATTTTGGATAATTTGGATATTTTGGATATTATTATGCCTAATTAGGATATTTCTGATATTTTTCATATTATTATGGGTCATTAGGATAATTTGGATATTTCAGCTATTTGGATATTTTAGATAATTTGGATATTATTAGGGCTATTTTGGATAATTTGGATATTACTATGCTTATTAGGATAATTTGGATATTTCTGATATTTTTCATATTGTTATGGATATTATTAGGGCTATTTTGGATAATTTGGATATTTTAGATATTTTGGATATTATTATGGCTAATTAGGATAATTTGGATATTTCTGATATTTTTCATATTATTATGGGTCATTATGATAATTTGGATATTTCAGCTATTTGGATATTTTAGATAATTTGGATATTATTAGGGCTATTTTGGATAATTTAGATATTTTAGATATTTTGGATATTATTGTGGCTAATTAGGATAATTTGGATATTTCTGATATTTTTCATATTATTATGGGTCATTAGGATAATTTGGATATTTTAGATAATTTGGATATTATTAGGGCTATTTTGGATAATTTGGATATTTTAGATATTTTGGATATTATTATGGCTAATTAGGATAATTTGGATATTTCTGATATTTTTCATATTATGGGTCATTAGGATAATTTGGATATTTCAGCTATTTGGATATTTTAGATAATTTGGATATTATTAGGGCTATTTTGGATATTTGAGATATTTTGGATATTATTATGGCTAATTAGGATAATTTGGATATTTCAGATATTTGGATATTTTAGATAATTTGGATATTATTAGGGCTATTTTGGATATTTTAGATATTTTGGATATTATTATGGCTAATTAGGATAATTTGCATATTTCTGATATTTTTCATATTATTATTGGTCATTAGGATAATTTGGATATTTCAGATATTTGGATATTTTAGATAATTTGGATATTATTAGGGCTATTTTGGATATTTGAGATATTTTGGATATTATTAGGCCTATGGCTAATTAGGATAATTTGGATATTTCAGATATTTGGATATTTTAGATAATTTGGATATTATTAGGGCTATTTTGGATATTTGAGATATTTTGGATATTATTATGGCTAATTAGGATAATTTGGATATTTCAGATATTTGGATATTTTAGATAATTTGGATATTATTAGGGCTATTTTGGATATTTTGGATATTATTATGGCTAATTAGGATAATTTGCATATTTCTGATATTTTTCATATTATTATTGGTCATTAGGATAATTTGGATATTTCAGATATTTGGATATTTTAGATAATTTGGATATTATTAGGGCTATTTTGGATAATTTGGATATTTTAGATATTTTGGATATTATTATGGCTAATTAGGATAATTTGCATATTTATGATCTGAGGGCTAATTAGGATAATTTGGATATTTTTCAGATATTATTATGGCTATGCCTACCTATTTCACAACGTTTACAAATATGAGTCTTCAAATGATACATCTTTCTCTCATAGTTTTTGCAACTTTAATGTACAATATTATCATCACCATAATACACTGACATGTAAAATACAATATGCGTCGTTCTTTAAAAGTCTTTTCCAACTATATCTATCGTTTAGGGTTATACTTTTATGAACTAGAAGACAACATGCATTATCCATTCTAGGCTGTTCATTAAATGGTTCTCAGGCATATTAATTTCACATCTTTTATGAACTAACACAACATGCATGATGTATGCGTCGTTCTTTATAATTCTTTACCAACTATATCCATCGTGTAGCATTATGAACTAAAACACAACATGATGTAGGCTGTTCATAATATGCAATTTCACTAGTGTATAGGTGTATGCGTCGTTCTTTACAATATTTTACAGCAGTATACATGATTTAGGAAACTTGATGCATATGCAACTTTAATGTATACTATAATATGCGTCGTTCTTTAAAAGTTTTTTACAACTATATCCATCGTTTAGGATTATGAACTAAAACACATTGTGAGAAATCATCATACAACTACATGTATATGTATATATAACTACATTAATACATTCACATACAATATGCGTCGTTCTTTAAAAGTCTTTTCCAACTATATCCATCGTTTGAACTAGAAGACAACATGCATTATCCATTCTAGGCTGTTCATTAAATGGTTCTCAGGCATATTAATTTCACATCTTTTATGAACTAACACAACATGCATGATGTATGTGTCGTTCTTTATAATTCTTTACCAACTATATCCATCGTGTAGCATTATGAACTAAAACACAACATGCATGATGTAGGCTGTTCATAATATTGTTCAATATGCAATTTCACTAGTGTACAGGTGTATATGCGTCGTTCTTTACAATACATGATGCAGTCATGTCTACAGTAGAATTCACCTCGACCTTTGTAGGACTTAAACCCCATTAAAAGCTATTAAACCAAGATAACACTCATTGAAAACAGCTCAACTGATTAAATCATATCTTCTCTGGTTAAAAAACACAACATATGTTTCTGCTTTACATGTACAATGGAGCAATGCGCTGGGATTATAGTTTCAGTTGGGTGAACGATTATAAAGCGAGCGCTAGAGAACAATTCTGTGTGGTCTTTGTTTACGAAATGAGACAATACGTGCTTATTGTTAACCAGCGTTCTTGAAAATGAGAAGCATGGTGGTTTGCAGACTTAACACGGTTTGAAAATAATTTCTTCATATTTTTGGTGTTATCTGTCGTTTACATATCCTTCCTAAAACACCCAAGTATGCATATTTCCAAACATCTAAATTAGCTAAAAATTTAGGACATGTTACAAAACTATATTTTCTAGAATTTTAGAAGAGTACTTTTAATACTGGCCGGTTATTTTTCACACAGCGACATTAACTAGGCAATGTACTATTACCTATAACATACACTAAAACACCAAAGTACGCATATTTCCAAACATCTAAATTAGCTAAAAATTTAGGACATGTTACAAAACTATATTTTCTAGAACTGTGGAAGAGTACTTTTAATATTGGCCGGTTATTTTTCACACAGCGACGTTAACTAGGCAAATCCCCATACTTTTAACGTAGGCTATTTGTAGAGGTCACGCGTCAATGGTAAGAGCACTGTGTATTGTGTATAGGAAAACGGACAGTAACTGCAGTATGATGTTACAGCAGTAGGCCTATACATGATTTATGAAACTTGATCATATGCAACTTTAATGTATACTATAATATGCGTCGTTCTTTAAAAGTCTTTTACAACTATATCCATCGTCTAGGATTATGAACTAAAACACATCATGAGAAATCATCATACAACTACATGTACAGCCTGTCTCAAAAAAAATTGTGCAAGTGAAAAGCGCCCTCTCTGGCAATTAGAAAATACCGTTGTGAAATAATGTTTATATCAACGTCAAGGGTGTAGTCTTAGCTCTCAGATGCCGTTTGTTCTGTTCAATTTGCTTGTTTTAATCTCGAGATATGTTTAGTTAAAGACGAAAGGGTAAAATCACAATTGTGCCACTTTTACTATGGAAGAGGGCTTTACATGTAACAGTGATAGCATCAAGTTTATCAAGAGTTCCTTCATGAAATCAAAAGAATACACAATACACAATACAAAGAGTTTTTTACTGTTTTTACTGTTTTATCATGATGCAGGAATGATGATTCTCTTTTTCCACTTGAAAGAGATTAAAAGATAAATAAATATTTCACATTCTGTTGTAAAAATGGATTTCACATTCTGCTGTTTTACATGTGCATGTCAATGATTTTA
The DNA here is from genome assembly GCF_039555335.1 of Amphiura filiformis. NCBI lineage: Eukaryota > Metazoa > Echinodermata > Ophiuroidea > Amphilepidida > Amphiuridae > Amphiura > Amphiura filiformis. The sequence goes on from NC_092638.1 coordinate 57,027,014, forward strand.
TCATGGTAAATACTGTTCTCTTAGTCATCAGTGGCGGATTTAAGCTGTCAGCAAGTCAGCAAGTGCTGACAAGGCCCCCTTGTTATTTTGGCCAAAGGGCCCCCCTGCTTTTTTTTTGTTGCTTTTTTAAATTGTTTTCTACAAGGTTCAAAGGTGCGGTTGGTAGAATAGTACTGAAAAGGTTATATATATGCCCGTGCATGCAAGAGGACATTCTATTTATGCCAGTAGGCCTATTTATGATTCTTAAAAAGTTACATTTTGCCCGTTTTAGACCCAGCAAGAGGTCAAAGATCAAGGGCCCCAGGGGCCAAATTTAATATTCGGGAATACAATTTCTCACAATACAAGTAGGTCATCTAGTATGGGCCCAGGGCCCCCAATGTTAGATGTTAGATATAAGGGTATCATCAAAGCTGGCTCTAAAACTACAAAGGACCCCGTATGTGGACGGCGGCCTAAAGGTCTTTCCTCTTAATTTGGCCAATTTTGGCCCAGCAGATATCCAAGATCAAGAGTTCCCGGGGGCCCAAATGTCAATACAAAGGACCATTCGTTTCTCAATTACTATTTATGGGTACATGAGATCTCCAAATGTCAACTATTATTGGCCCACTTGGCCCTTTGTTTTAAGTTTAACATCTGCGGCTCTCTGCCCCAGGGCCTAAATGTTTAAAAAAAGTAATTTAAAGCAAAATATAACAGTTCATGGTTCTGAGTTGGTACACCCAGCACTTGGGCAGTGTACCTTTCATGGGTACATGAGCCCCATAATGTCAAATATTATGGGCTACAGGACCCAGATGGGCCCAGGGCCCCCAAAATTGCCCTGTGCATCTTCCTTTTTAGACCTAAACACCATGTTTTGGGCCAAAATAGGGTAAAATTTTGCCCGCGCAAAGCGCACTGGCCCTATAAATGCAAAATTCACTGGGCTAAAACAGACTAAGGTGCATAGGCGATTAGGCGTAGATCCGGTGGGGTATATTGGGGATGGGGGATAAATCCCGCTTGTGCACCATGTTTTAACAGTTTAGTTTCAAAATGGCAAAATTTTTCGCGCGCATTTGTACCATAAAATTGTTTTCTCGCCAAAATGTCCTGGATTTCAGAATTTTTCCAACCCCATCCCCCTAATGTCAAAATTCACGCGTACATGTACTAACGTATTAGCTTCCTATTCCCTGAGGTCAGATTTATTATGATATTAAAACTGATTCTGGTCCTTAATCTGGGATTTTGCTTGCTTGACTATCAAGCAAAAACAGAAAAGGAAATATTCCTTGTTCTTTAGTAGGCCCCTACCTACCGTTTAAACTCTCACAAATCTTATAAACCCTGATTTGGGTATAGAATATTGTGAATTTGGAAATTTTCGCGCGCTTCGCGAGAAATTTACCAAATGTACATCAACTTTTACTTCAAATAGTATGAAAAGAAATGTATATTTGCGCACTACGCGCACATATCTCATAACATTGCACCGAACTAATGCTCACTGTCCATTTTTTTCTTGCCCTCCTCCCAAAAAAAAAAAAAAAGGAACGCTCCGAGTCAACTCTTTACTATTGGGCCCCCCGGGATATTTTGCTGACAGGGCCCTTTTCCTTAAATCCGCCTCTGTTAGTCACTTAAGGGATCCAAAATGAGCGTTTATTGCGTTTCGACAGTATTTTTTGTGGGACATGAGAGCACCTCAGACCTATCGAATTGCATTCTGAATACGAAGCATGTCTTTCTGATATCAAATAATTTTCATTTTTTAAAATCACAATATAATACAAATTTTATGACAAATTATAAAAATTTGATATTTTTCAAATTTTGATATATAACAGTCCTCGAAGTAAATTATATAAATCTAATGATATATTCTTAAAGTGTATGTAGCAGGGAGGAAAAGCCGACGGTCAATTGAAAATTTTGACCTTTCATATTGAAGATATGGATTTTTTCCCAAAAGACCTAATTTTTTTGGTGTTTTGGGAAAAAATCCATATCTTCAATACGAAAGGTCAAAATTTTCAATTGATCGTCGGCTTTTCATCCCACCTACATACACTTTAAGTATAAATCATCAGATTTATAAAGTTTACTTCAAGTACTGTTAAATATCAAAAATATCAATTTTAATGATTTGCCATAAAATGTGTATTTAATTGCGAATTTCAAAAAATCAAAATTATTTGATATCAGAATGACATTCTTCATATTCAGAATGCAATTCGATATGTCTGATGTGCTCTAATGTCCCAAAATAAATACTGTCCAAACGTTCATAGCCTACTCTCTAAATTTCTAAGATTTAAAAATAAGTCTAAGAGACTTGTTAAAATGACAAAACTTTTGAAAGACTTAAAATTCAAATCTTTGTTAGAGTACAATTTAAATCCATTAGATTTGAATTTTAAGTCTTTTCAAAGTTTTGTCCTTTTAATAAGTCCCTGGAATTTAGAGAGTACCCCAGCCCTTAAGACATGTTAAAAGACAAGCAAATATTGCGCACTTATACATGTTATAGGTTAATGAACGCATATTACTTGTTGGGAGAGATATTAGACAAAATAGTGCTGATGTTGATGCGTATAATGCGTGCGCCCCGAAAGGGGGAGTACATTAGACGCATCAACATCAGCTATCATTGATTTACAGCTCTCTTCCCTAGTAAAAGTGGCACAATTGTGATTTTACCCTTTCGTTGTTAAATAAACATATCTCGAAATTGGAACAAGCAAATTGAACAGAACAAACGGCATTTGAGAGCTAAGACTGCGCCCGTGACATTGATGTAAACATTATATCACAACAGTAATTTTGTAATTATCAATCAATCAATCAATTTATTTTCATCCATTCATTATACAACAATATAATTATGATACAATGAGATACAATAATGATGTATTTTATATACAATAATATAATGGAAAAAGCAACTATTTTTATGAAAAACGTCAATGAGATGGATGAGGACACTGCTAAACGCAGAGCGTGAGGTGCAGTGCCCTCGGCCTAAAGTTACAACATACAACATTTAACCAAAAATAAAATACGCTCGGTACAATTTTCACTCAAAATCGTGCACTGAGTGCCTATGGACGAGATAGTGAAAGCAAGCAGTTATGGCCACAAGGCTGTCCATGCACTGGGCACACAATTTGGAGTGAAATGATACATAATTGGAAAATATAAAACTGATGGTAAACTAAATAATGTACCAAAAAATTAGGGTGCCGACATAAAGCTGACCTGATAGCAAGAAATGAGAGACCGTTTTAAAGTAGTAATGAAACATGAATGTAATTACGATTCACTTGGCAAATATTTTCCAAGGAGATGTTTTTTCATGTGTTGTTTAAAACAGCTACCGAAGGTGCGCTTTTCAGGATTGGTGGTAAATTATTCCAAAGTAATGCACCTTGGATTCTGATGGTGTTATATGCAAGGCACGTGTTGGTTTGCTCAATATGGATATCACCTGCATGACGAGTGTTGTAGTTATGCACATCACTGTTGATAGTAAAATAATTTTGATCAAGTAGGTCGTTGGGAAGGAGACAATGATAAAATTGATACATAAAAATTACAATTTGAAGAATGTACAAATCATGAATTTTTAATGTTTTAAGTGTTGAAAAAAGTGGGTCAGAATGTGCTAACCAGAGTGAGTTAGTGCAGGTTCTGACGAGCTTCTTTTGCAACAGGAGAACAGAGTCACGGTGTGAATTATTATTATCAGCCCAGATAATTGCACAATAGTTTAAGTAAGGATAAACCAACGAGTTGTATAAGGTTGGCAAGGACTCAATTGGAAGAAATTGCTTAACTTTTCTGATGATGCCATTATATTTAGAGATGATATTACAGACGTGAGTGGTGTGGGACTTCCAGCTTAAATTATCATCAATTAGGATCCCTAAGAATTTAGTAGTATTAACTTGACCTAATTGTTTATTATCAATCTTAACTTTAATGTCAATGTTGGGATTCCGACTATATTTACTTTTAAATATCATGTAATTAGTTTTATTTACATTTAATGACAGCTTGTTTAATTTAAACCAGTTAGAAATTATTTCAAGATCTTTATTTAGCAGGGTTTCAAGGGTATTAGGATCTTTATTGGTACAAATTATATTAGTATCATCTGCGAATAAAATAAATTTAAGCTTAGAGGAGCAGTTGGGCAAATCATTTATGTAAAGGAGGAAAAGTAAGGGACCGAGGATCGAACCCTGTGGAACTCCACAATGGATGGTATTAGTGGTGGAATGTTTCCATTGAAGACAACAAATTGTTGTCTATCCTTTAAATAGTTTTTGATCCACAAATTGGAAGTTCCTCTAATGCCACAGTGGTAAAGTTTTTGAAGGAGAATGGAATGGTCAAGGGTGTCAAAAGCCTTGCTTAAATCAAGGAAGATACCTACTGTGCATAGTTTATTGTCAATTGCAGTGGTAATGGTGTCATACAGGTTATTAATAGCCATGTAAGTGGAATGATTTTTGCGAAAGCCAAATTGGTTCGGACTGAGAATTTTGTGATCAGTAATGAAGTCAAGGATCCGGTTATAAATGATCTTCTCGAGCAGTTTTGAGATAGATGGTAAAATAGAAATGGGACGATAATTGGTAAATTTATGTTTGTCACCAGATTTAAAAACCGGATTCACTTTGGCCGTTTTCAATTTTGATGGAACAATACCTGATGATAATTGCCAAAGAGGGCGCTTTTCACTTGCACAATTTTTTTTGAGACAGGCGGTATATGTATATATAACTACATTAATACATTCACATACAATATGCGTCGTTCTTTAAAAGTCTTTTTCAACTATATCCATCGTTTAGGATTATACTATTTAATATGAACTAGAAGACAACATGCATGATCCATCATTCTAGGCTGTTCATTAAATGGTTCTCAGGCATATTAATTTCACATCTTTTATGAACTAACACAACATGCATGATGTATGCGTCGTTCTTGAGCTAATATTAATTAGCAGATATTTTGGCTATTTTAGATAATAGCTAAATATCTGATAATATCTTAATATCCATCACTTACTAAGTAAAAAAATTCAATAATTTTTTTTTTATAAGTTCCTAATATCCAAATATCTGATATAGCAGATATTTCAGATAATATCTAAATTAGCAGATATTTTGGCTAATTTAGATAATTGCTAAATATCTGATAAAATCTTAATATCCATCACTTACTAAGTAAAAAATTTCAATAAAAATTTTTATAAGTTCCTAATATCCAAATATCTGATATATCGGATATTTGAGATAATATCTAAATTAGCAGATAGTTTGGCTAATTTAGATAATAGCTAAATATCTGATAATATCTTAATATCCATCACTTACTAAATAAAAAAAATGCAATAAAAAAAAATTTACAAGTTCCTAATATCCAAATATCTGATATAGCGGATATTTTAGCTAATATCCAAATTAGCAGATATTTTGGCTAATTTAGATAATAGCTAAATAGCTGATAATATCTTAATATCCATCACTTACTAAGTCAAAAAATTTCAATTATAATTTTATAAGTTCCTAATATACAAATATCTGATATAGCGGATATTTTAGCTAATATCCAAATTAGCAGATATTTTGGCTAATTTAGATAATAGCTAAATAGCCGCTAATAGCTTAATATCCATCACTTACTAAGTTCAAAAATTTCAATTTTTTTATAAGTCCCTAATATACAAATATCTGATATAGCGGATATTTTAGCTAATATCCAAATTAGCAGATATTTTGGCTAATTTAGATAATAGCTAAATAGCCGATAATATCTTAATATCCATCACTTACTACGTTAAAAAAATTTCAATAAAATTTTTTATAAGTTCCTAATATCCAAATATCTGATATATCGGATATTTGAGATAATATCTAAATTAGCAGATAGTTTGGCTAATTTAGATAATAGCTAAATATCTGATAATATCTTAATATCCATCACTTACTAAGTAAAAAAATGCAATAAAAAAATTTTTACAAGTTCCTAATATCCAAATATCTGATATAGCGGATATTTTAGCTAATATCCAAATTAGCAGATATTTTGGCTAATTTAGATAATAGCTATATAGCTGATAATATCTTAATATCCATCACTTACTAAGTCAAAAAATTTCAATTATAATTTTATAAGTTCCTAATATACAAATATCTGATATAGCGGATATTTTAGCTAATATCCAAATTAGCAGATATTTTGGCTAATTTAGATAATAGCTAAATAGCCGCTAATAGCTTAATATCCATCACTTACTAAGTACAAAAATTTCAATTTTTTTTTGTAAGTCCCTAATATACAAATATCTGATATAGCGGATATTTTAGCTAATATCCAAATTAGCAGATATTTTGGCTAATTTAGATAATAGCTAAATAGCCGATAATATCTTAATATCCATCACTTACTACGTTAAAAAAATTTCAATAAAATTTTTATAAGTTCCTAATATACAAATATCTGATATAGCGGATATTTTAGCTAATATCCAAATTAGCAGATATTTTGGCTAATTTACATAATAGCTAAATAGCCGATAATATCTTAATATCCATCACTTAGTAAGTCAAAAAATTTCAATAACAATTTTATAAGTTCCTAATATACAAATATCTGATATAGCGGATATTGTAGCTAATATCCAAATTAGCAGATATTTTGGCTAATTTAGATAATAGCTAAATAGCTGCTAATATCTTAATATCCATCACTTACTAAGTCAAACAATTTCAATTATAATTTTATAAGTTCCTAATATACAAATATCTGATATAGCGGATATTGTAGCTAATATCCAAATTAGCAGATATTTTGGCTAATTTAGATAATAGCTAAATAGCTGATAATATCTTAATATCCATCACTTACTAAGTAAAAAAAATTTCAATTAAAATTTTATAAGTTCCTAATATACAAATATCTGATATAGCGGATATTGTAGCTAATATCCAAATTAGCAGATATTTTGGCTAATTTAGATAATAGCTAAATAGCTGCTAATATCTTAATATCCATCACTTACTAAGTCAAACAATTTCAATTATAATTTTATAAGTTCCTAATATACAAATATCTGATATAGCGGATATTGTAGCTAATATCCAAATTAGCAGATATTTTGGCTAATTTAGATAATAGCTAAATAGCTGATAATATCTTAATATCCATCACTTACTAAGTTAAAAAAAATTCAATTAAAATTTTATAAGTTCCTAATATACAAATATCTGATATAGCGGATATTGTAGCTAATATCCAAATTAGCAGATATTTTGGCTAATTTAGATAATAGCTAAATAGCTGATAATATCTTAATATCCATCACTTACTAAGTAAAAAAATTCAATTAAAATTTTATAAGTTCCTAATATACAAATATCTGAAATATCGGATATTGTAGCTAATATCCAAATTAGCAGATATTTTGGCTAATTTAGATAATAGCTAAATAGCCGATAATATCTTAATATCCATCACTTACTAAGTAAAAATTTGCACAAAAAATTTGCTAAGTCCCTAATATACAAATATCAGATATTTTAGATAATATGAGATATTATGATCCACAAAAATAGCCAAATAGCCAAAAACAACCTTGTAACTATCTAAAATAGCAGATTTTTCACCCTATACTACAACACACAAATTATCCAAATTATCTATAAAAAAAAAAAGTTACAATCCCGCACCTAACTCGTGCAGGCCTATAATCATGATAATAGCGCCGTACCGATCTTTGCCCCGAAATTTGTATTTTTGTAAATTGGTTTCAGAGTTTTAAAGAGTGCGAAGAACTTTAAAAGTTTGTTATCGTTATCAACTGTTATCCAGGCTTCAAATTCAGGTTCAACTTAATGCCAATCTGCCATTAACTCCATTAATGTAGCCTACTTATAAATTTGGTACCGTAATCTCGTAGGGCCTACAGCACAACTTGTGTTGGACTTTTGAGCTATAAAATGACACCGGGAAATTGATGTTCCGTAACAAAAGCGCGCTAAGCGGAAAAATTTGGCATTTCAATGGGTCAAAATCAGGAAATTATCACAGGCACATTGTTTCACGTAATTTTCTTATAAGTAATTTCATCAATTTTTCCGCACAAACCATTGGGCCCTGCTTATGTGCATGAAAAATCCATGCAGAAAAGTAGTCAAAAGATTTATATTTTGATCTTTGTTCCGAATTTCGTGTTTGTCAAAAGTCAACGCTTTATGATTTTGGTCATATTATATCAAGTAGTAGGCCTACTTGCAGTTATCCACTGTACAAATATTATACTGATATTATCAATAGTCTAGCAATACCAAGGCCATGTGTCCTTTCGACATGCGTATATCCAAATTCGACAGGACGAAAATAAATAGTTCAAAGTGCATATGGGGCCGGGGAATTACGGAGTGTAACCCGGGAGTATAACAAATTCAATAAAATCGTTTTGCGAGGAAGTCCAGAGCAGGGAAAGTCTACATTAGGCCTACTCCCCGCATTGCTCATGCGATATATGTGCAGGCCTAGATAAAGCCCGGGCTACAAACCTATCAGTGTATTATCAACTTTAGGTATGGTCTCAGATGATCACAAACTACTGATATCAAGGGCTATGTCCTTTTGACATACATCAATTTCAAATTCGATTCAGGACGAAAATAAGAATCTCAAAGTAGCCTCGTTGCATATTGACGGTATAACATGTGAAAATAATCAATTAGATAGAGGAAGTCCTGAGCAAGGAAAGTCAACTTTTCTTTACATGGCACTAATTATTAATAGGCCTACTCCTATGCTTGTAGCCTAGGCCTACGATGCGACACAATTAGATGTTCTTTTTCATGGTAGCAGATACGACAGGGGCGACAGCTGAAAATGACTTTTAGTGTATTTGCTTGTTTGTGTTCAGGGGTAGCCAGGAATAAAAAAAAAGGGGGGGAGGGGAAACATCACAGAGCCCCTGTCGTGTCTAACCGAGGCTAGGTTTGTACGTGCGGCAGGCTCTGAAAACTTACCCAAAATATGTTAAATTTAAATGGAAAAAGAGACCCCAAATTATACTTCTAATTTTATGGACTTTGAAGTTATTTCTGTTAAAAAAATGGCCAAATTCTGGAAAATGTTTCTCTAAGCCATGTTTTTACACTCCAAATTTAAACTAAGCACCTGAAAATGCACTCCAAATCTGCCGCAAATCACCCTATTCCAAAATGATTAGGGACCGTTCACAAACACTTGTTGGGGAGGGCATGATGCAAGAAAATTTCATCGCTAAAATTTTTCGGGGACCCCTTTTTAGATCTGAAAAATTTCAGGGCCCCCCTTTTTTCATGAAAATTATGGGTCAACCCCATAGAAAAGCATATAAACTCAATTTTCCCAGGAAAAATTTGTGGTAATTTTTTTCAGGGCCCCCCTTGGGTCAAACAATTTCAGGCCCCCCCCCTTTTTTACATCAGCCCCCCACAAGTGTTTGTGAACGGTCCCTTGTATTATATTTTATACATACCAGTGGATCCTCCTTGAGTTCTTTCTCCCACGAAACTTGATGCGAATGGAATGCAGCTACCTCGTACAAAGGACCTGGTTTCGAATCCCTTCTCTCCTGACTCGTGATCAATTGGTGCTCCCCATTCATCAATGTTGAGTTGCCTGTCACCCACGTAGTAGGATCTGATCAATGTCTCGTTTACTGTGGATATTTGGTAACAAAATCAGATAGCAAATTATTATGGTTTTAAACCAACTGTTTCCAGCAGCAGACTACGCACATTTGGTTTTTGGGAGCAACGGGCTATTGAAATCCATACTATCCCTGTGGAAGATTTTGGAAATATCTTCCACAGGGGGAGTATGTTTTTCAAATGTAATTGGTCAGGGTCATTTTGAAACCCGTACTCCCCCTGTGTATTATGGCTTTACCTATATCTTCCACAACTGGAGTTGCCGGTACCAAGCTGTCTATTCTACTCAAAACTCATACCCCTTCTGTGAAAGACTTCAGCTAAATCTTCCATGGGTAGTGTAAGTTTTTAATGAAATTTAGCCCAATTTTACCACATTTCGGTGTTTTTTTATTTGAGAAATCCAGTAATGCGTGCACTTGACACACATCTGGCCATGGGCACCATAAACCCGGGGGGGACGCGTATGTAGGGTTGTTAAGACCCCCTTTTTCAGCGTCACCCAAAGACCCCATATTGTTTTACGAACTCATGCTCTGTCACCCGAAGACCCCATATTTTTCCATTTGATCTGTCACCCAAAGACCCTAACAAGTTCAATTTGAACAGCAACTTTCATATATCACTGATTTTGTTACTTATTTTGAAAAAACAAAGAAATATGAATCCATTTAGAACTAGCGCTGTTTCGGTTCTCACCCAAAGATTCCATTAAAAAAAGGGTCACGTTCTCACCCAATGACCCCATATTTTTTACATTTTGTTCTCACCGAATGCCAAAAATCATGCTCTCCGCCAATGACCCCATATTTTTTACATTTTGCTCTCACCGAATGCCCCTTAGCACAGTGCGAAAGTGCCAGCCCTACACCTATATCCATTTCAAATTGAAGTGCCCCGGGCCATAAACATGATAATTGAAATAAGATAATCTGGGACGAATTAACATGGGCGTTATCATGGTTATCAAACATTTGAACCGGGTCAAAAAAAGTTTGAACTTAACAACAAATTTGCTTTAAGCTAGGCATTTACATGACATTTGACTTACTTGTGACACATCGCATTGGTTCACGTGATCGTAATTGCTGCTTGGAACACTTATCATCTTCAATGAACCAAAAGGATTTCTGGAGATAAATAAAAAATGGGAATAAATAAATAAAGGAACTGCAACCAGAGTCGGCCATTCAGTCCGATTTTCGACAATTTCATTCTCCGAACATTCTTTTCTGTGTGTTTTTGCGGGGGTATGTATAGGTGTGTGCTGGGGTGCGTCCAGTTTATGCACGAATTAGGAAAGGGGCACATTTTGTTGTATATAGCCTAATGTTACTTTTATTGGAAGTTTTGCACGCCACTTACCGCGTTGTAGTCTTCAACCAGCTTCATACGATGACGTGTTCCATTCATGTAGTCAATGTCAGCCTCCCATCCTGTCTTTCTCTTCGGGAAATCATAGGCACGATGGCGTCTTTCATAATAGGATTCGTATTTGCCGCCACGGTCATTACTGGCTAGGATACCTATACAAACGAGAAAATATTAAACATAATTACACGATACTAGTTGGCCTTATTCATTTCATTAATTATTGTTTGTTTTAAAGCTTCCGTGCGCATTAATAAAATCATGCGCGTTAACCCGGGGTGCGTTATACAACTGGAAAACTGAAAATTAAGTTTATTTCCCTTATTAAAATTATATTTTCTATTAAATGCCTGTTTGCTAAGCCCGGGCACTTCAGTTGTGAGTGTTTTAATATAGGCACTAAAAGTAGTTTGTCTCCTTTCCATCTCTACAACTCGCGTTTGTTCAAACCGGTTGACCCACACATTGGATCTATATGTGAGTTGACATCAATGTTTATCAACAAAGGCAAGGGACTGGTATATCGATATGCTTGAGCGAAATGCATACAACCACTACACTGTTCAATAGCCTTATTGTGATGTGGCGGGAGTTTTAAAAGCACGGGCCCTGAACAGGCAGTGACGTCAGAACTCATCTATAGTCAAAATTATCATACAATAATGCAAAATAAAACTGCTTTCCGCATATTAACATTTAAATTTCTGAAGATTATTTGAGACAAACGATTAAATTAATTTCCCTAAAGTATATGCCACATGTTTCCGTGTTAAACTTTAGAGCATTTACAAACATGAAAAAACAAGTTCAAAAGAAACACTGAAAGACAAGAGAATAAATCACAGTAATCGAATCTCAACCATAACCAAGTAGGCCTATATGCTCTATAATTATCACTAATTCAAATCTTCTTCACACGTTCTACCCGGTGATAACTCATTGAAAGTTTTGAACAATATAAGTTTGAAGACACTTATACGTTACAACATAATTATAGTAATAGGATATCAGCGGACAGTGGTTTGGGGTCATGTATCACAAAGTGTTCTAAAAATTCAATAAATCCATTTTGCGAGGAAATCCAGAGCACGGAAAGTCTACATTAGTGTATTAATTTCTATGTAAGCTTTTGATATAAATCAAGTAGCTATTTATATCATTTTGGGTTTTTTTTTGTCCAGGCACGTAATCCTTTAAACATGAGATCTTCCTGGTTTCACTTCCCGTCGTCAGTTCTAGGTTACTTAGTATACAGGGAATCGCTCTCTTTTTTGTATGGCATAATAATACTTTTAAGTTTTAGTTTGAAAGTTTCCGTGTATCTCCTATTGTTACTTTCCATGTTTGGTCGGCTATTGACTAGCTCGGGAAACCCCATGCAGAGTATAAATGTTTTTGCTTCTGTTTCCTGAAAGCAATTCTTTTTTTTTTTTTTTTTCTTCTTCTTCTTTTTGATTGGTTGGATGTGATGTCATCGACTACAGAAACCAAAATCATTGTGAACGAAAATCAATCGGATATACAGTTGAGATATACGAAAAAGATATAAACGAGGGGGGCAAAGATTTTTTTGGCAGGACAAAAGGATGGGGGTGGTAAGCAGTTTGGCAGGTGGAAAGGGGAGAAGTGATTTTTGGCACATATGTTTTTGAAACATCTAGTATCCCTCCCCCCCCCAAAAAAAATCAGGTATAGGCCTATGGTTAGTTTTGGAATAGTATTATTTGGAATATAATTTTGGAATAAACCGCGCACTACGGTAGGACTAATATATGACGAAACCCCGGGCTAAATCCTAATCCAAACCGTTAACCGTAAGGCCGAGTAAAAAAATACATGTTTCTCGTCCGCGCCCTCCTCCTTTTTTGAAGATTTTTCAAATTTCTTTATATTTGGTAAACTTTCAGTTATAACTTTTTGAAAAAGTTTCAGAAGTTGAAACTTATTTTACGGCTTTGTAAATGCATAATACATCATTTAAGAAGAGTTTTGTGATCATTAGAGGGGCCTACCTCTCAAAATAAAAAAATAAAAAAAGGGCCTCCTCCTTTTTCTCAGATATCAATCTGTATGTCGAATACCCAAAATATGGTGCCAAATACAGGTGTTTAGCGTCGTTTTCCAATAAAAAATAGAAAATAAAAAGCCCCTCATCTTCCTAATTTTTAAAAACCCGGACGAGAAACATAAGTTTTTATTTTTACTTGGCCTAATCTTAGTGAGTCTATATGATCTAGTAATAAGCCGCATGTGAGGTCTACCCTAGCTATTAGATTGCGATGAGGGACAAATCCAAGCTTAGATTAAAAATTCTTAATCTAATAAATTAAAATTAAACTATAATCTGAATTTAATAGAGTGTACCATTTTTTAATCTTATAGATTAAAATTCAAATCCAATAGGCACAAATCGTCCAGATTATCACGTGCAAGTAGGCGTTAAGGGGGCGTATTGATCACTGGACGAGATAATGCATGATTGCAACTTTGTGTATTGGCCACTGGTCTATTGATATTATAGGCCTATATGCGAATACTTTTTCATTTGATCCAAGAAATATTACATGATAGAAATAATGAGAAACATGATATTAATTATGAGAAAGAATAATGGAAGCAATAGGCCTATCCGCTTATGTGGTTGTGGTTTCATTTGCAAGGTCATGCCGAACCGTAGCAGCGCACAATAAAATTATGATTATAACAAAGTATTCTTATAAGTATACTTTAATCAAAGTAGGCCTAGTAATGAAACTACATCAAAAATGTATTACTCCTATCTATACTAGGCCTACTTACCTTCGCCTATTTCGAATTCCTCAGGAATACAGCAAAGTTCCTGGGCTAATGCTGCCCCAACTAAGACCGCTAAAACAAGTAGCAACTTCATGTTAACAAATTAATGTAGATCTCGTATGCTGTATACTGTTTCCCGTGCATGGTAATCAAACAAGTTCCCCGACAGTTTGTAAACAGAATGACCTCAAATTTGTTGAAGCGTGTGTAATCAGTAAAATCTGACTACCTGGATATCAAGGTATATAACCATACCATGGAGCCACGTGACTTGCAAGCAATGGAAATGAATAATTTAATCATGAAGCGTAATTATTGACCTATATATAATTTTGAGAAGGTTTGGGGATTTTCTACAATTATTAAATGTCATATATAGGCCTATACTGCGAACCTAGTACCTATAGGCCTGTAATTAATAATAGACTATTTTATCCAGTGAAACCCAAATAAAATAATTAAACATTCCCCACATGTCACTATGACTAATAATGGAAAATCCTAGAAAAATACATAATGGAACTCATTGCAAAAATATTTAAGAGTGTGTATTCAGTGAACATTTTCGGAACGTGTATCCGGGGGTACTCAAGTTTGGTTTTGGTAGGGACGTGCCGCTGAGAATTTGAAAGTGGACCCATAAATATACCAATTTTTCAAGAAATTTGGACCCATTGATATACCAAAAGTCAAAATTTTCGGCCGAATTTAACCCAAATTGTCCTAGTTTTTACAAATTTTCCCTAAATTTTGGGAAAATTTTGGCTAAATTTTGGCTAAATTAACGAAAAATTGGGCTATTTTCCGAAAAAATTGAGAAAATTGTGAAAAAAGGACCCATTCATATACCAAAATAGGCTTTGAAAAAGGGGTCATTGATATACCAAGAGGCTGAAAATGCTACCCATATTTGCGGCACGTCCCCGTACGGTCATTTGTACTGAGAACCCCCCCCCCCCCCCCGGGACGTGTATAGGGCCTACAAAACACACTTAATTTCAAAATATGATTAATTGCCGAGCATTACTTGTAGTTTGTTTGTTTGTTTGTTGTTTTTTGGTAGTTGCTTGTCTCCTCCATGATTCTTTGATGATATACTTTGATATAATGGTATTTTAGTGCGTATTTTGTAATGTTATTTGTTTGTGAATTGTGGAAATAAATAAATGAATAAATGAATGAATGAATAAATGAATGAATAATACAAATTGTGTTTTCTGCTTTAGAATCTACGATTTCCACCGGACTTGTTGTCTAAATATGGATTTATTAACATCAAGTTTACACTACAGTCCATATCCGTAGGAGAATCAGCAATTTCTAAACAAACTAGAATAATACTACTAAAGGC
This sequence comes from Amphiura filiformis, assembly GCF_039555335.1. Classification (NCBI taxonomy): domain Eukaryota; kingdom Metazoa; phylum Echinodermata; class Ophiuroidea; order Amphilepidida; family Amphiuridae; genus Amphiura; species Amphiura filiformis. The sequence goes on from NC_092638.1 coordinate 57,042,251, forward strand.
CTCTTCTTTTAGACCCCTTTTTTTGTCCAAGAAAGATACACATTTTCCTCAATAATGTGGAAATTTGTTCTTGCTGCGCGCGCAATTTGTGAGCAAATCAGCTGGCCAAATATGTCAGGGGAATGCTTAGGGAGTGTTCAAAAATACTTGGAGGGGAGGCTGGGCAAAATAGAGGGGGTGAAAAAGTTTTAGGTTTCCAAAAAGGGGAGTCAAAAAAGTTTTTCCTCCTTATAGAGGGGGTCAAAAAAGTTTTTAACAGGAGAAGAATATCATACAAAATTTTTGCGCGCTACCACATGCCAATAAAGCCCATTTTGACCCCGATCATGGGCAAAATAGTGTAAAATACATTTTTTTGCCGCTAGCTACACGCGCTCATTATCACATTTAATTAAGCCCTTTTTGGAAACGCGAAAACTTTACATGTATTGCACAGTCTCGATGCAACCACCATTGTTTTTGGCCCCCTGACCAAGAAAGCTAGCTACGCCCATGTTAAACAAGTTCTTTAAACAAGTCTTTTAAGACTTAAAAGCATTAAAAAATCTTGCGCCCAGATGTTGTGCTTAATTTCCCTTTTTTCACGGCAGTGAAATGATGCCACTTGCACCCACATCTCATATGCACAGTTTAACCCTTGCATATCCTGTGTCTTGAATAGCTATATAGCCCACCAACCATGTGCTTTAAGAGGCTAGGAAATAATTCCTAATATCTCATACCCTAGTTTGTATGCCTTTATCTAATCTTGCCACACATGACAACTTACTAATTAGCCCTAACCCGGAAAAGAGTCTGTACAGGAGTAGGAATTTTTTAGCCTTGTTTAGAAACATGTTTACAATTGGCTTATAGCCATCACATGCTGACAATACACATAACTGATTGGTTAATCAAAACTAGCAGGGTCATTGGCCAGGCCTGATTACAAAGTAAACATATCATCATATAGAAAACTGTGCAGCAAGCGATTTACTTCAGAAAATTACTACATTGCACAAAACTAAGTCCATTATCTATACTCTATAGTTAATTGAATGTTAGCTAATGTTTATTGACTCTTGTAATAACCCATGTGTAGGCCTATAAACCTGTATAATATTGATGTTCATACATACCCCTGACCCTGACAAAAGCTAGCAAGAACAAGCTGTGTAATTATTTTGTTTACTTGTGATAAGATATACAATTTTCTTTGTAGTTATAGCCACATTTGTTTCCTAGTAGGTGATAAAATTCCTTTAAAAAGGAATGGGCGCCCAATGTGAGCTTGGTCGTGATGTGGTAAATTTCATGGTGTTTAGATTTGGTATTACTATCTCTTGCAAACCCGGTGACACCTCATTATAGAAATCAGACCTGTCGATAGGTTGTAAGAGGGGATAGCCTTTTCCAGGCACGAATTGGGCCATATATAAAGAAAGTTTTGCTACTTTGCAACGCAATAAAAACCTAAATGCAAAACGAGATCCTGTAGGTGGCTCCTGAGGTGGCTTAAAACTAAATGCAAAATGAGGTTTTAAAAAAATATTGTTTTCCAGAGTCAAGACGCAGGTATCATTATTAAGCCTCATATCACTTATTTATTGTCGAATAAGTGCAGAGTAGGTTAGATATGAATATTGACCAAAGTAGCTCAAAGTACATGTACTATACACCTGATCCGTGAACTTGTCTTTTTTAAAGACAAATTCTTGTTTGTGTTACGTTTACTTATTTAATTATTGGTTATAAGAATGAAACATGCACTAAGCATAGACGTTTAGATCATCAGCAGTGTGTTTAATTATCTTTTGTAATGACATTTGTATGCAAAGTTGCCGAATTATATGCAATTTGCCGACAACCTATATGTAACTTTTCATCACTTAAAGCCATATTATAACATTTGCTGAGGAGAACACCCTAAAAAATTTAAATTCTGGTTTTTACACGATTGTAATGTACATTAGTCAATAAAGATACTCTGCAAAAATCAAGACTTTAGGTGCTGTAGTTTTGTCAAAATCTGAGATTTTGAATAAAACGATGGAACCGGCGTTTTGGAAATATTAGTCGAACACGGGAGTACCGGTAACATGCATGGGCGCTAGTAGTAAATTCCAATTTTCTATGCTTTACTTCCCTTGTTTGGCTCAAAATTAAAAGGGGACATAAGCTAACATTTTGTGGAAAATAAATACAAATCTATTTTTACAGAAATGTTATAATATGGCTTTAAAGGGTATGCCTACGATGTATTGTTGGTCGAAGCAGCAAAAAAATGTAGTTCACAGCATCTTGCGAATGGTACGGTAGTGAGCTTTAGCAAAAATATGCATTGCTCAATTCATAGCGAGCGTGTAGAAGAATTCAAATATATACTTTTGTAGGTCCTGTGGTTCTTGAGTTATGTTGTAGGGCTGAAACAACAACACTTTTGTAAAACGTACATAACTCATTAACAGCAATAAATTAAGCAAGTTTTCAAAGTATATGATTTGTAGAATGAACTTTTGCAAAACACCAAAGTGTTATTTTTCAATAATATATTGATTCAGATAATGAAAATCGATTTTGTTTGCTGCTTCGACCAACAATACCTCGTATAACTTGAGCCTTAATGTACGATCTTTTTTCAGAATATAGGCCTATACCTTTATTTTTTTCAAAACCGATTTTTTGGCATTCCAACTTAAATCTATGAGCAAACTGTCAAATTCGCCCTAAACGCGATGATTTTCTGTTTGTCCGACATATCATAATTTTTCAGATTATGATAATATTTCGGAAAGATCGCAAATCGTAGTCTCCTACGAAGCCGGTTTGGTTACTAACTCTGAGGTCGCACTCGCCGTCCTAATCCAAAAAGTGCGAGATATTTTGAGTGATGGAGGTGAAGTTTATTGTTTCTTTGCAAATTTCCAATGTTTTTCGCGTATGTATTGGGAACTTTCATAATGACTACATATTTAACTATTTTATCATTTTGGAAGAAAAAAAGAAAAATCTAAAAATTTAAAAAGATCGTACATTAAGGCTTTAAGGAATCGGATATCAACGTTTGTACGGTATTTTTGTGGCAGCTGAGAGTACACCAGACATATCGAATTGCATTCTGAATACGAGGAATGTCCTTCTGATATCAAACAATTTTGATTTTTTTTAAAATTCTCGATACAAATACAAATTTTATGACAAATGATTAAAATTTGATATTTTTAAATTTTTTAAAATTTTCGATATTTAACAGTCCTCGAAGTAAACTTTATATATGTAAGTGTATGTAGCTGGGATGAAAAGCCGATGATCAATTGAAAATTTTGACCTTTCATATCGAAGGGAAGGGGTAGATGCATCCCCGGCAAAAACATTCACAATTGCAAATAACCAAATCGAAAGGGTCAATAATTATCTTGGTCAGGAAATCTTAATCAGTGGGGGGTTCTAGCAAGTGAAGGTGTATTTTGCTATTTGATGTTGAAATTTGACCCTATTTGGGCCCAAAACACCACGCTGTTTTTCGTGCTAAAAAGGAAGATGCACAGGCCAAATTGGGTTTTTTTCTTGATTTTTAATAATTTAATATTGCAAATATATCTGAGTTTTGTTAACTTTTTTACATTTTCTGATCTGACGAGTGACTGATCAATGATCCTGCTGATAGTGCCCCATTCAATCTGCCACCAACGGGCACTTTTGTATTAATTTGCAGATTGAGCTTCGCAATAATAACGAAAAGTGGTCGGTGGCATAACAAAATATCGGAAATCGGAAAAGACTTATGCATGCTATAGCCATGACAGCAAACGCACTGAATTCAAGATAGTATTCAACATTTCAGAAATAGTAAATAATAATATATTTTCATTAAATCACAGACGAACTCAATAGGAGACCTTTTCTCCGAATTACACAAGCTTGTTACTTAGCAATCATATTAAAAAACGGATTAGAAGATGTTTTCGTCTAATTATATTTGAAAAATAAAGCCATATCCATTTCGTAATCATATTAGCTATTTTCATAATTATGTACTTGCCGGGAAAAAGCAGATGTATACTGGATTTTAAGAGACAAGGGAATATATTGTATTCTATATTAAAAACAAATATGTTTTACTAAAGGATTGGCCCAATAATCATGATAATATACGATACATTATTATACTCGATCATAATAATTATAAGTGACTCCTGGGAAATCGTTTGGCAAGCGCTTCTGCTATCTGTGCGATTTTACAAAAGATAGCAGTCTTGTTTTCCTCTTACCTATACACTCAGAGCGCTAGTGAATCGATGGCTAATGCATTAGGAAATGAATTTTGAGAAAACCTTCTGTTAGTAAAATACTATGCTGAGCCACCAGCCTGGGTGGCTCACGCTCCAGTAATTTCAGATGATTGAGCTCAGTAATACATCAAAGAATGTCTTCCAATTCGTGAAAACAAATAGATAATCAGCTTATCGGATTAAAAGCTTAGAGGAAAGGTCTTGCTGCTCAGCGAGTGTTTGTAATTTTCAGAAGGTTGTCTCCAAATTCATTCTCTAATGGTTTGGTAATATATATTTTTTCCAAACCCTGGTGTTAAACTTAGGTAAGAAATTTAGGATTCTAGTGTGAGATTTTCGATTTGCACAGACTTCAACTTGCCCTGTGAGTTTTTTTTTTTTTTGGGGGGTCAACGCTTTTGCTTCTCAAAGTATAACATATTTCCCAACTTTCTAAAGCACATCATATTAGGCTATATATCATAGTTTTGTCCAAATTTCGGTTTTGATTGCACCATTTTTTTATTCCGACTACCAATTTTGTCAAAATCAACTCGTGAATGCACCATGGATGGATGATTTTGCAAGCCACAATAGAAATATCGATTAATTCAACTGGTTATATGTGACGTGTTATGTCAAAAGGAGACACTTTTGGGCAGGTTATCAATTTGGAGCTTTTTACATATCTTAAATATTGAGATATTTTGCTCCACAATGCCGTCTTCCCCAATGTAATCGGACATTCCTAAGCGAAGATATTGAGTTTGTAAGTTATGGTATTATAAAATTGGAAATTGAGATATCGGCCTTTAAAAATATGATTGACAATGTTGAGAGTAGGAATTACCTTGAAAAATGTCTCAAAAAATACAAGATGCCAGTTATATTCCGGTCTGAAACTATCAGACAATATTTTTAACATTAATAACATCACAAATTTGCAATAATCTCAAATTGTGAAAAAATCACCCACGGGCAAATTTTTGGCTATTTCTCCATTTACGATCCTGCCCAAAAGTGTCTCCTTTTGACATGACACGTCACATATTTGAAATGAAGTACCGGTACTGGGTTGGACATTGTGGCAGTCGCAATTGGAAAGGTGAAATCAAAACAGATATTCTGACAAAACTATAATATATAGACCCACACGACGTGCCTTACAGAGGTGGGAAAAATTTCTTTAGCGAACTATATTAGTTTGAAACGCTAAAAAGTTAATTCCAAAAACGGCTCACGGGCGAAGTTGAGGCCTATAAACAAAAATCAAAATTTTTACACTAAAAGACACAATTTCATGCCTAATTTTAACACCAGGATTTTATTTTGAAAAGTTATATCCAAGTGCTGAGTTTTTATCTGACATTACTGAAAAAAAGTATTGTTTTTCTTTTTTTTTTTCTCTTTTCCACTGAGCACACGCTTCGGTGCCAGCTTTTATTTTGTTGTTTTTCATTTGACCGAAAAAATTAATTTCAAAGCAAAAAGTGAATTTCTGAATTATGCTGATTTCATCATGTATCGATCGACTTTTAGCGCGACTATGCATAACAATAGAGGATGGTCACTGGCGTACTGAGTGTAAATGCACTTCAAAAGCTTTCAAATCACAAAGATTCGTCAAGTTGGCGAGTAGGCGTCGTAGCTGATGTTTAGTTTTATATGCAGTCAGAGATCCGCTAGGGAAATAAGTTTCCCGGAGTCCGTATCACTAGCCTCTCATTTGGATAACTACATGTATATAGCTAGCTGGCCTGATCTTCTGATGGACAACGAGTGTGTGTTATGAATCGTGGAGAAGAGGAAATTTGTAAATCGGAAAATAGAGGCATATCAAACATTTCGAATTAGAGGTAAGTTCACGACTTGCATATTTATTTTTAATGCTCTTCGTTTAGCCAAAGGCTTCCACATAAAAACTTCGATTTTTGAGATATTTTCTCTAAATATCAGGAGTTATCTCACTAGCTCTGATTCCAAATGTGGTCATGAAAATGTACAATTCTGAAAATTTTAAATTGTATATGAAAGATTTGTGGGAGGTAATAGACCTAAGGGACGCACCATTAGATTCTCAGGGGGGGGGGGGCATGGGAGTTTGGGTCAGGCAGAATTTTTTTCCGCCTCCGAGAGCACCAAATTTTTTTTTTTCGCCGCCTTTGGGGGCGAAGTATTTTTTTTCAATTTTAATGTAAAATTTTATACAAAGTTGGGTGGGGAAATTTTTTTTTACTTATCAGTGAGGCAAAAATTTTTTTTCGTCTCACTAGTGGGCAAAGTTTTTTTTTTTCGTCTCACTAGTGGGCGAAGTTTTTTTTTCAAAAAACTCCCATGCCCCCCTGGAAATCTAATGGTGCGCCCCTAATTATCAGTAATCATGATACTAGGGTTACTCTGAAAGAAGATATTGTATTTTCTTTAGTATTTTAATTTTAAACGAATCAAGATTTATAATTTATGCAGTAATGTCTAATAGGTCTAAGACATACTTCTTGAAATTTGAAAATTGATTGCTTCTTTCTTGAAATATTATGACACTTATATGACACTTATGACACTTATGACACTTCAAATACATTGCTACACCTCCTCCATTTCTGTTTCTATCATTTCTGACAAAATCATAACCATCAATATTATATTCTATATCAGGAATTTCACTGTCTAATTGAGTTTCATTCAAAGCAATAACATCAACTGGATTATTCTTCATAAAAATCTTGAATTCATCAATCTTACCTGGTAGACTGGCAATGTTAAAACTTGCAAAACTAAAACCTTTTTTATCAAAAACTACAATGAAAGCTACAAAGATCTAGCCTCTCGCTTATCCTGCGGGTTCATCGACATCAGCCCCAAAGTCACATACCAGGATGGTACTATTGACTCGTGTAAATTCACAGATAACATCCATCTGAATGAAAGTGGTACCCGTATTCTCCTGAACTGTTTCGCTGCCGCTGTTCCCTCGCTAGGCCATTTAGCTAATGAAACGTGGGCTACGGTTGTAAAGAAGAAAAAGCCCCAAAACGGCAATATCGGTAATCCTGAAATAAATTGCAGAAAAGGACAGTCGCCAATAAACAAGTCGCAAAACCGCAATATTGGTAATCCTGATTACGGAAAAGGACAGTCGCGAATAAACAAGTCGCAAAGTATCATCGAGGGCAATCAAAGGGTCAGATTTACAGGTCTAGAAACCAGCAAAACTTTAGATATCGCGATAATCGCCGGGAAAATGTTGAGCAACACGGTCAACACCAAAACACCCAAAATAGAAATACACAAGTCCGCACACAGGCTGGACAGTATTCCGGATGCTGGAAATGTGGACTTTTTAATCATAATGCAAGGTCATGTCATTACAAATCAAAGATTCAGTGTAATGAATGTAAGGGATTTGGTCACAAAGAAAAATACTGTGACTTCAAGTATAGTGCATATTATGATTAAGGCTAATGAAACTTGATGTTGAGTTTAGCGTCCCATTTTTTTCAGCTCATAATGAGGCAACTATTTCATTATTCATTATTCATTATTTTCAAAGTTTCATTATCAGCGGCCTTTTACCAATGCCACTTATGCGCTTTTGTTCATTCTAATTGGGTATCGGCAGTCGCAATATAATGTCACAAACACACATAAACATTTATAAAAGTATTTATCTTGCTTTTTGTTTTTCAAGTTTTAAAACAAACTAAATGTATTCCGAAGTATACCATGCCAGTCTTCTTCACTCCAATTTGTACTAACCTCTCTGTATACATTTGAGGATAGGGGAAATGGGGGGTAGGGGGTTGACTCATTTATACAAAATAACAATCATGCAGAACATTATGAAATAAATTTTTGGCACCAATTTGTCAAAACTAGGTCTTTCCTAGTTAAATTATTTACAACATCAAGAAAGTCCATCTGGTAAAACAATTTGGCTAGGTTGGTTTCTCATCTAGTCTAACCTGGTATCCCAAAGGTATAATTGAAATAATTGGATAGAGCAAGGGTCAAAAACCTGTATATTTTTTAATGCTAAAATATTTAGATTCATCTTTCTATAGTTTTTGAAGGGCTCAAATACAAACAAAGGGGTTTAAAAATTTTGCAGAACAAATTTTCTTTCTGGTTTAGTAGTAATTTGCAAAATAATGAATTATATTTAGATTTTACATCTCAAACGCGGCACAAAATTCATAACGCGGGCGGTGGACGCTAAACTCAGAATCAAGTTTCAAGTGCCTAATGTGTTGGCCAGGTAAAGTGCGCCGATAAAACAGAGCCAATGAAAATGATGTTAATGAATGTTCTGAAAATGAGCTAAAAGTGTCTGATATTAATGGTCATGTAAATTACACAGATGGAATTTGTGGTCTTCCAGGTGACATTTGTAATTGTGAATTGCCAATAAAAAATGATGTTTTGTTGACTACTCCATATACAAATGATAGTTGTCATGCCATTGATAGTAAGTCTGATATTCATATATGTGAAAAAGATTATGTTAATAAATGTTCTGAAAATGAGCTAAATGTGTTTGATATAATTAATGACCAGGTAAATGGCACAGATATAAATTGTGGTCTTCCAGGTGATGTTTGTAATTGTGATATGTGTAAAGGTGGCATTAAAAATCAAAATCAAATGTCTTGTTGTACATGTAATGTTGAAAAATGTTTTCATACAGTTATTAACTCGTGCAAAACAATTGATGCATTCTCAAATGATGTTTTTGATAAAAAAGGTTTTAGTTTTGCAAGTTTTAACATTGCCAGTCTACCAGGTAAGATTGATGAATTCAAGATTTTTATGAAGAATAATCCAGTTGATGTTATTGCTTTGAATGAAACTCAATTAGACAGTGAAATTCCTGATATAGAATATAATATTGATGGTTATGATTTTGTCAGAAATGATAGAAACAGAAATGGAGGTGTAGCAATGTATTTGAAGTGTAACTCTGGTTTTACTTACAAGGTTCGTAAAGACCTAATGCCTTGTGATTTAGAGATTGTTGTTACTGAAGTGAAAAAACCCAACACAAAACCTACTATTGTTATTGCATGGTATCGCCCACCAAACTCAGAGATGAAGCTTTTTTACCAAGTTGAATCCATTCTTGAGCAAGTTGAATATGAAGGCAAATATGTTTTATTAATTGGTGATGTAAATTGTGACCTTCTAGCTGCAGATCCACATTGTTATACGAAGAAGATGAAAGAAGTTGCTGAGAATTTTCATCTCAAACAGGTTATCACTAAACCTACTAGAGTCACAAAAAATAGCAAAACCCTTGTTGATCACATGTATACCTCCTGTCCCAACAATGTCAGTGAATGTGGTGTAATACTTACAAGCATGAGTGATCACTTCTGTGTGTATACAATTATGGGTAAAGAGAACAAGGTGAAAAGCCAAAATCATAAGTACAGTGTGAATAGAAAATATAAAAATTTTGATGAAAACAAGTTTAGACTGGATATTGCTAATACAAATTGGTGTAATATTACTAATCAATCAAATATTAATGATGCTGTTTCGAATTTTGAAAATATTTTTCTTGAAATTGCCAATTGCCATGCACCGTTAAAGAGGAAACGTATACGGCAGAAAAATTCTTCCCCTTGGCTTACTGATGATATTTTGGCAGCCATGCGCGAACGTGACCAGATGAAGAAGCGCGCCAGCAAAGAAAATTGTTTGCTTCTTTGGGAAGATTTTCGCAAGCTGAGAAATAGAGTAAATTGCTTAATTAAAGAATCTAAAAGATTGTATCTTACAAATGCTCTTCTAACTAAAGATTCTAAGGAAATTTGGGCTAACATAAGGCATATTGTACCAGGTAAAAACAAGAAAACCGATATTAGATGTATTAAAACTGAACATGGTGAATGTACAAATTCTAAAGATGTTGCGAATGTATTGAATGAATATTTTGCAAATGTTGGACCAAGTATAGCTGACAAGATTCCTGTTGTTAATACTGAAAACCATCATGATGAAACAAATAATTTGTATAATGATATGCTTTTTATATTTAATAATGTTAATGAAGATTATGTTTTAAATCAACTATGTACACTCTCCGATAAGAAAGCTACTGGTGTTGATGATATTCCATCAAAGTTACTCAAGGTGTCAGCAATCGAAATTACTCCTATTGTGACATTTCTTGTTAATTTATCCCTTAAATCAGGTACCTTTCCATGCAGATGGAAGAAAGCCCGAATTTGCCCAGTTTATAAAGGTGGTGATAATACAGATCCAGGTAATTACAGGCCAATATCAATTCTTCCCATTTTATCAAAATCATCGAGCGTGCTGTATTTGACCAAATTTACCCTTTTCTAAACTCAAATGATATGTTGCATGATAGCCAGTCAGGTTTTCGGCCAGGTTTTTCAACATCTTCTGCATTATTAAACATTACAGAGGATTGGTTAAAATCAATTGATGATGGTGAGTACATTGGTCTTGTAATGTTAGATCTAAGAAAGGCTTTCGACACAGTGAATCACAATATTTTAATTGATAAATTGCCAAATTTTGGTATAGATGATCATGTTGTCAACTGGTTCAGAAGTTACCTTAGTGATAGATCTCATATAACTGGTGTAAATGGGTCAAAGTCTAAAGACCAAAGAAGTTCTTGTGGAATTCCACAAGGCTCGATACTTGGGCCGTTATTGTTTATTTTATATGTTAATGAACTGCCTAAATATGTTAATGTAAAGGTGAGCATGTATGCTGACGATACAGCAATTTATTATTCTTCAAAAGATGTTAATGATATTGTTAGAATACTAAATAATGATTTAAATAATGTTGACAACTGGCTTGCAAGTAACAAATTAAGTCTTAATGTTGACAAAACCCATTTTATGTTAATTGGTACTCCACAAAAACTTGCAAATTTATGTAATGATGATCTTAATGTAAACATAAAAGGAACTCGTCTTCAAAGGGTTAATCATTGTAAACACCTTGGCATTGAAGTTGATGATAAACTGTTATGGAACAATCAGATTGACCAAGTGAGAAAGAAAGTTTTAACTGGTTTGTATTTTCTAAGGAGAGCCGCTAATTTTATCCCCAAACACCATCAGTGTCTACTTTATAAAAGCATTGTTGCCACTCACTTTGACTATTGCAATGTTGTTTGGGGAAGATGTAACAAAACCCTTAGTAATAAACTTCAAGTCTTACAAAACAGAGCAGCAAAAATTATTACAGGTGTAAGTAGATATGAGTCAAGCACAGAAGCTTTAAATGTTTTAAACTGGAAAAATCTTGAAGGAAAGTTATACATAAACGAAGCAGTTACAATGCATAAAATTGTAAACAATCAAGCACCAAAATATCTGTGCAATAGATTTGTTAAAAAAGAAACTTGTTATAACACCAGAAATAAAGATGTTTTTATCATGGATAAGCCAAATACTGAATATAAGAAGCGTAGCTTTAGTTATAGAGGTGCTCAACTGTGGAACTCGATTGATGACAATGCTAGAAGCATGTGCAATGTGAAACATTTTAAACAACTTATTTCTTAATATTTGTGAATAATTTATCATTTTGTATATTTTATATTGTTTAATATCTGTATTATTTATGTAATAGTGATCTTGATGTGTTTTAATAAGTTAAATTTAATTTGTATATAAATCGTATATGATGTATGGATCTTGGGTATGGATGATGCGTGTTGAGGGGATGAAAGGGTGAGGGTGAGTTGGGTGTGCGTGTATGTAAGTGAGGGGTGAGTGGAGTGTAGGCCTATGTTGTTTCATGGTGGGAATGTGCGTGCTTGTATGAAGATGAACGTAGGTGCTACTTTTATAGTATTTTATATTAATATGAAATTTCTGTATTTTGTGCAATAGTGGGCCTGCAAATTATCACGATGTGTTTTAATAATTTATTTCCTAAAAATATTTTTGAATAATTTATCATTTTGTATGTTTTTGTGCAATAGTGGTCTTGATGATGTGTTTTAATAATTTAAATATAACTTGTACATAAATCATATTATAACGTTTTATTGTGAAAGATGTATGGAGGATGTGTGTTGAGAGGGTGAGAGAGGAGTGCATGTGAGAGTGTGACTGTATGAGGAAGAATGCAGGGTTACTATTTTATTTATTATAATATTTGTCTTTTAGTAAAAGATCGTATTAATTTTAGTTTTTAGTCTATGTACACTAATATATTATATTTTAAATTAACTTGTGTTTGTTAGTAATATTTTTAATATCCACACGGACATGTGGAAGAACAATACTGTATTGAACATGTTTTACCGTGTATAAATAAAGCTATTATTATTATTATTATTATTATTATATGACACTTTTTGCGATGATCGCTCATTTTGAATCCTTTCTACAGATTCAATGGGAGGGCGAGTTAGCGCAGCGGTAGTTCCCTCGCTTTGCACCACTGAGGTCCCGGGTTCAAGCCCCGGCGCGGCCCAAGGACTCATGTGCACTTGGTTTATCCCGATTCCATGCTCGCCCTCGCAGGTTTTCTCCGGGATCTCCGGTTTCCTCATGTATCGCAAAAATCGTTGATTAGTTGTTTGGTTATCAAAACTTCCTTCACCCAATGGAATTTGGGGAGCTGCACAGATAATTGGTGGATGTTACAATCTAAATGCGGATAGGTGTGCGCCGTTCGGCAGCAACCTAGTTGATGCGATCTGATTGTGATGATTCACCATTGCGGCGAAATTACAGCGCTTTGAGTCCTCTAAGATCTGGAGAAAGGCGCTTTATAAATCCAAAATTTATTATATATATATATATATATATATATATATATATATATTATTTATTAATACAACAGACAATGGCATTGTGATTTAAGACTGGGAGTAAGTGGTAGGCATGAATGGTTCAACATGCACATTCTTTTTTTGTGGAATAGATTAAAAATAATTCTTTGGATTTACTTCAAAAACGCCTTCAAAATACAGCTGCCCGGGTCGTCACATTAAACAAATAAATTTTGCCACATCAACCCGTCTTGAAGAACTACATTGCCTTCCCGTCACTCACAAAATTGTTTACAAATATTAATGCTAATTGTCTTCTAATGTCTTAATTCACCTGATTATTTAACTTTACTATTAAAAACTACGCAGTTTGTGCTCAAAATACAAATCACTTCCCTATGAACCAAAATCAAAACATAAAACGAGGTGACAGATGTTTTGCAGTTGCAGCACAGCGTTTATGGAATTCTATTCCTGAGCACATCAAATCCAATAAAATGGTTGATGGTTTTGAAAAGGTACTCAAACACACCTAAGGTGTACTGCTTATACAAATAATTAACTTTGTATTTGAATTCCTGCTCTAAACATTGGGCTCTATAATATATATGTTTTTGGTTTTTATGTTTTGGTTTTCATCTTTGTATAGCTTCATGTTTTCTTTAAGTTTATACTTTCGTTTTTTCTTAAATTGCTTCTGTATTACGCCTTGAACATCACATCTTGTTTAAATGGTATGCGTGCGCTATTAATCCATTAAGTTAAAGTTCTTTGTTCATTTTCTTCCTTTAAAACTTCCCTTTTTCCTTTCCCAGCACACATTACAATTATTGTAAAGCTACACACGATGCTAAAGGTATTGGATATCCATTTATATATGTGACGTGTCATGTCAAAAGGAGACACTTTTGGGCAGGTTATCAATTTTGAGGTTTTTGCATATCTTAAATATAGAGATATTTTGCTCCACAACGCTGTTTTCCCCAATGAAATCGGACATTCTTAAGCGAAGATATTGAGTTCGTAAGTTGTCGTACGAAAATTAGAAATTGAGATATCGGCCTTTAAAAATATTATTGACAATGTTGAGAGTACGAATTACCTTGAAAAAAGTCTCCAAAAATACAATATGCCAGTTTTATTCCGGTCTGAAACTATCAGACAATATTTTAAACATTAATAACATCACAAATTCGCAACAAACCCAAATTGTGAAAAAATCACCCACGGGCAGATTTTTGGCTATTTCTCCATTTACGATCCTGCCCAAAAGTGTCTCCTTTTGACATGACACGTCACATATTTGTGATGTGATCAAGCAAAATCAGTCGGAAGTAAAGGACCAGGCAAACACAAAATGTTAGGAGAGGTTGTCAGAAAAACGTTTAAATTTCGGGTTATATAAAGGGTATAAAACGTTTTCATAACATTCAAAAACATTTTTGACAACTTACTGCAAACATTCTAACATATCGTTATTTAAGTGTTGACAAAATATTTGGCAAAACTGTTTGCAAAAAATATTTTTAATAACAATTTTGAAAAGATTAAAAAAAAAAAAAGATTTTTAGTGTGTTTTCATACAGAACGTTTTTAAGCGTTTTCCTGACCTTTATACAGGGTGTCCCAGAAAAAATTACCGAGCAAATAAAATTGAACGTAAGTCGAGAAATATACATCAAAATCAAAAAATTTAAAATGTACCGCATAGCCTATTTTATTGCGCATCACATACGAAAATTTTATTTGATTCGGTTGATTGGTTGCGAAGAAATTAACGATTACATAATGCGCGCATCAATGCAGTTCATTCCAAGTTTGATCAACAGGTGTTTTTTTTCATACTCGCTCATCGCTTCCTAAAGTTTGTGTATCTCATTAAATTTAGTCCACATTATCTATTTTATAATCCGACGGTGTTATATTATTCATGCTTTCACTGAAGATGAATAACAGTTTGTCCGAAAAAAACTTTGATATCTGCAATTGGAAGCTTTCCAACTTTAATTCTTTAGGTTGTGCAAATATGTTATTTTCAACTTTCCAAAGAACATGAACCAAGAATGACAATGATCAAGTGCTTACAGCTTTACGTGTGATTTTGATACCATGCAACATTGATGTTTAAGTTTTAAAAGATTTAAACTTTGCATTACAATTGCTTGGAAATATTCCAAAAACATTAATGTCGGTGAATGTGTGTGAGATTTTTTTAAAGCCAGCTGGAATTCTTTATGCAATAATTCTTTATGCAACGTTTTTTGAACGTTTATATCAACATTAACGAAAAAAGATATTTGTGACCGTCCACGGCGAATGAGCCGTAAATTCCTCACCCGGTCAATTTTGTTTTATTTCGTGTTTCAATAAATAAACATCATAAACTTAAAAATGGTATATCATTTGACTTCAAACGATATCCAGAAGCGGGGTTATGGTTTGTTAAACTTTGCTCCTTCAACAAAATTATAGCTTTTTCATTTATACATGCGTCTCTTTTTCCACATTGCTGGCATTAAATATCAAACAGTCATAATTGGCGGTCATTTCAAATCATCCCCAAGTCAACGAGGTTTAAGAAGGTTCTCTCATTGTTAATTGTTGGCTATGCATACCTATACAACATACAATGCCTGGTAACCCACCACTTGAAAAGGATTTAGCAAAAGCAAACAAAGACCAGATCTATAGCCATCTAAGGTAGAAGCGTATTATCCACTTCAATAATAGGATTATTGATTGGTGTTGTGACTATCAAAATGAGTCAGATGTCGCGCCAGCTTAAGTTACCGATGAATACGACCTTCGTACACATTATATACCGTAACTCAGAATACTTTTTAGGGAATTTACGGCTCATTTGTGCTGCCGGGTCACATTTACCAGTACCTAGCATCATCTTACATGCAAGCTTTCATTTGCAATATCGTGCAGGTTTTCAAATGTGAGCAAAACCTAATTAATTTTTTTGCAAGAAACAGATTGTTTAAAAAGAACGAAAGGGATTTCAAGGTTTTTGTGGGACATAAGAGCACATCAGAAAAATCGAATTGCATTCTGAATACGAAGAATGTCTTTCTGATATCAAATATTTTTCATTTTTTGAAATTCACAATATAATACACATTTTATGGCAAATTATTAAAATTTGACATTTTTCACATTTTTGATATATAACAGTCCCCGAAGTAAATTTTATAAATCTAATGATATATTCTTAAAGTGTGTGTAGGTGGGAGGAAAAGCCGACAATCAATTGAAAATGTTGACCTTTCATATCCCCAAAAGACCTATTTTTTGTTGTTGGTGTTTTGGGACAAAAATCCATATCTTCAAGACGAAAGGTCAACATTTTCAATTGATCGTCGGCTTTTCATCCCACCTACATACACTTTAAATATAAATCATCAGATTTATAAAGTTTACTTCGAGTACTGTTAAAGATCAAACATATTAATTTTTAATCATTTGCCATAAAATGTTTATTACATTGCGAATTTCAAAGAATCAAAATTATTTGATATCAGAAGGACATTCTTCGTATTCAGAATGCAATTCAATATGTCTGATGTGCTCTAATGTCCCATAATAAATACTGTCCAAACGTTCATACCCCATCCCTTAACTGCTCATCGTTTGAATTGTTTGATTAAATTAATCGGGTTTTCTGCAAAATATAGCTTTCAAATGCTGTTTACAATCCTATAAGAAACTGAAAATTGAATATGTCCAACTTCAGACAGATTTTGCTTGATAACACCACATTTCTTTCTATTCATCGACAGATACACCATCTTGTTACGAAACACTGCAGCACCATAATCTTACTCAATCCAAACCTATAATATGGCCAACCTAATGCTTGCATCGCTCGTAATTCTGTTAACTATAGCTTTCCATAGTAACATCAAATTGGGTATATTTATCGGTGCAATGTCCATTCCGAACTTACTCATTACACCGATGTCAGCTCTCAAGCTTGTTTCCTGGAGAAGAATCACTCTGACGATTTCTTGATTTTTCACGGTAACAGAAACCATCCTTGCAGTCTGGCTGTTAGTGCACCTCAAGATCAAGCTGCTATTGTAGCTGTTGTTAACGCTACCAGTGATGACTTCGTACTCTGGGTTGAGCAATTACGACCACACCCTCTTTGTTCTGACAAGTTTGTCGTTGTGAAGGAATCGCAACCAACCTGCAGTATTGTCTTCAAACAGAGCCATATTCAACTGAATCTTCAGGGTGACATCAGCATTATTATCTTGATGGAAACACTTCGTTCAGAATTGAAAGAAGATTGTCTAGACAATGATGACGAATACCTCGAGATTAGATCGAAATTTGACAACGAATCTCTTACACCTGCTTGTTCAGATGTATTGAAATTACAGAATGTAATCGTATGTGATATTCATAGCGAGTCCGATTTTGAGCACATGACGCAATATATTCCTGTTATTTGTAAACATTCTTTTAATTCAAGTTGTACATCAAGCTTGACAAATAAGAACGAGGTAAAGTTTCAATGCCTCGGCCGATTGAATCAAACAGGTGAACATGATGCAGTCATTGTATATCAACCTGACGCAGATGCATTAGATTTCAAAGGCAATAAAATAACTGCCATCGAGAAAGGTACTTTTGAGAATTTACTTAATTTGAAAGTACTTGACTTAAGTTACAATCAGTTAGATATATTACATGAGAGAACATTGGCTGGATTAAGCAACTTGGAAATGTTGTATCTCACAAAAAATGATTTGAAGATGCTAGATGAAGATGTGTTTCAAGATGTACCAAATCTGATATATTTGTATATAATGCACAATAAGTTAGAGACATTACCTAATGAACTATTCCGAGGTTTACACAATTTAAAGCGTTTATTGTTGGCACGTAACGAAATACGTTTTATAAGCGTCCACATGTTCCAAGATTTGACAAACTTAGAACTTTTAAATATAGCATTCAATAGGTTGTTAACACTGGATGCGAACGTGTTCCAGGGTTTGAAAAACATAAGGAGTCTGACTTTGGAGGGAAATCTATTCAAATACTTGCCGTTTTATATATTCAGAGATTTAAACAAAGTTGTCTACCTTTATATAAAAAATTGTAATCTGAAGACCATTCCAAATATACAACACATGAACAGTTTACAAACTATCAATATTGAAGGAAATCCGTTAATTGATATTGACAATGATGCATTTTCTGGACTCCCGATGAATTGCTTTGTTATTGGGAGTCATCATGAAATATGCGAGTGCTATGTTAATTCCGATGTCACTAATTGCATTGCCAAAGTAGCCGATAAGTCCCCGGATAGGTCACCATTTCTTACTTGTGATAGATTATTGTCAGATAGAGTCTTAGCTGTTTTGATGTGGCTTATTGCATTGAATGCATTGTTTGGAAATATATTTGTATTAGTTTTGAATCTGATGACGTCATCAAGTAAATCAGTACAAGATCGATTGCTTAGTAGTCTGGCAGTGTCAGACCTACTCATGGGGATCTATATGATCATTCTGGCATCTGCTGATGTTTATTTTGGAGATTATTTCCCGATGAATGCTGAAACTTGGCGGTCTGGAACTACTTGTAGAATTATTGGAGCAATTTCAATCATATCTAGCGAGGCCTCCGTGTTTTTTGTTACGCTGATTAGTATTGATAGGTTCATAAACATACAATTCCCATATTCCACCAAAAAACTCGGTAGAAAATCTGTAATCGTTTCAATCGCGCTTGCATGGTTCTTGGCGCTCGGATTAGGTATTATTCCCTCTGTGTTATCTGGCAGGAATTTCAAATTTTACGACAACTCTCATGTCTGTATCGGCTTACCTCTAGCTCTTCTAGATAAATACGAAACAAGGAACTTGAATGGGGCAGTATTGAAATACGTTAATGGGCTACTGGTACACAATTCAGATGTAAAAACGGTTCCTGTTGGCAAGATTTCAGGGATGTATTTTTCAACAGCTATTTTTCTTGGATTGAATGGAATCTGCTACTTGATTATACTCTGTTGTTACATTGGTATTGTAAGGGCCGTAAAACAATCTTCACGGCATACCGGTAGAACGCGAGAAATGAGAAAACAAATTCAAATGACCACAAAGGTTATAGCAATCGTAGCTACAGATTTTTGTTGCTGGTTTCCGGTCATTGCTCTCGGCATTTTAGTGCAGCTTAGAGTCCTTACGTTGCCTGCTTCTGTGTTTGCCTGGTCGGTGACATTTGTTTTGCCAATTAATTCGGCAATTAATCCGTACTTGTATACAATTGCAGCCCTCGTTGAAAAATTCCGAAAAAGGAAAAAAGATTCAAAAAGTAGAAAAGGGGTAGGCAAAGGGACCCGAAGTGTTAACACGATATCATCGAGTATATAGGCAATTAGATATACCATTGCCCCATTATTGGTCCCTCAGAGCAGGTCTTCGTTCGTTGTCAGTCAACAAGGCTTGCTTCTATAAATGTAGAGCTTATTTCCAAAAGGTGGTAAGTCCACAACCACATGTTTCTCATTTACAATTACTTTGACAAGTTTGACATTAGCAACAATAAGTTGTACCACCAACAAGGCATTATTTACCATAACAACGCTGCATAACAATATGCAGATTATTGCTCTCATTTGGGAACCAAAGGCCTCACACAGTATTGTTACTGTGCATCCATACACTGTTTGCTTTGCAATGGTGCATCCAACTGAAATTATAATACCTTTAGCATCACAATATCGCACAGGTAATCGGAATCATGTGTTTGTGGACTTAACACGGTTTGGAAATAAGCTCTTCAAAATACATAACTTTTAAAGTCAGAAGATATATTGTTCAATAAAGACCGGACATGCACGAAATTTAAAGATTTAAAGATTTAACACAAATTAAAGATGTAATAAAACAAGAGGTTTAGCGATCATCGAAAGAAGATGAAGACGACAATGCTGATAACATTTATTTATTGGATCGTAATAAAGAATCTACATGTGTATGAATTTAAATGTACTAATGTACTGTACATTTTTGAAGTTACTCTAAAGACAATGCTGGCTTGTTAATCTTCACTCATGTTAATTTTCGTAATTTCTCTCATATTTTGTTTTGTGTTTTGTTCGAAAATGTTGTGTGCACATAAATGATGGCAACAACGACATAGCAGTACCGTAATTCAAATTACAATGTGCGTTTTCTACTAAGAAGTCTCTTAAGATTAAGATTCTGATACTGGGCTAGATTCCAGTTAAAATCCATACGCCCCTGATATGACTTAGTGTGAATTTCAAAACGGGTAAAAGTAGTTGTAATTAAGTAGGTATGTAGTTTAAAGACTAATTCCTATCTTGTGATGCTCTAGAAGGTTCAAACCGAGCTAGTATCCAGCGTGTAGGTTGAATGCCTACTCTTTAGGTACATAGTAAGAAAAAGCAAATTTGTATAAGGAATTTGTGGGAAAAACAGGCTCCGATCTAGTAAAATTCTCATAGAGTTCCAAGTCGATCCGAAGAAATCAGAAAATATATGAAAGCAAAATAATGTCTATAAAAGCCGGACGCTTAATTTCTTTCTGCAACCATAATGGGCCGCAATATATCACTAACCGCATAGTCCGAGGCAAGGTTCATTATTGTCAGGGTTAGGGTCTTAGGGTTAGGGTTCGGGTAAGGGTTAGGGTTAGGGTTAGGGTTAGGGTTAGGGTTAGGGTTAGGGTACGGGTTATGGTTAGGGTTATGGTTAGGGTTAGGGGTTAGGGTTAGGGTTAGGGTCACGGTTAGGGTTAGGGTTAGTTTTAGTGTTAGGGTAAGGGTTAGGGATTAGGATTAGGGTTAGGGTTAGGGTTAGGATTATATTCGTATTTATTAGTAATAGTATATTGTGTGTATGCACTTTATTCCGTAATCAATAAGTATCATAAACAAACACCTTTCTGGCACAACGAATCATAGCACAGTCGTGTAGGCATTAGACTATGGATACATAGATTGTGGGTTCGAACCCCAGGTAAACCGTTGTAGAATTTTAATTCTATCGATTTCTTTTTATTTTATAAAGTAAGAGGAAATAATAATGGTAATAAACTCGTGTTATATCTAGCCTCATAGGCCTATAATTACATGTATGTACTGTGTGTTATCGCATTACGGCCCATTATGGTTGCAGAAAGAAATAACGCAAGCCGGACTAGGGTAGCTCGAGATACTCTAGCTAAAATACAGGTTTACATTTACTATCTTACATTATCTTGCTGTATTTCAGCTAGAGCTCCAAACGACAAGCTTCCGGGTTTTTTTGGAGAACAATACTGTTACGTAAGATGAAGAAGAAACCCGCCTCGGAGCCCGCCCTACTCATTATTTCATTGTACTTATTGCAATTTGCCTCCACACATTACGTAATCAACACAAAGCTTTTGTGAGGATTAGTGAGTGGATAAGAAATTGACAGTGGAGGATACGAAGGACACGCCGATTGTTAGTTGTCAATCATGAATTGCCGCAACGTATTAATATTTTACTGCATGGCATTCCGCAAACACCAAGACAAATTATGCCGTATTTTTCCAAAGATCATCTCATATGAAGTAAGCTGAATGCGATCTGTACTTTTGTAACATTCCGATCGCTTTTGATCACCTATTATCGGCGAATTTGCTTGAAAACACGTGAGTTCATGTTGTGTAAACATAATTAGCATAGACACAAATGAAATTACGATGCAATACAATGCAATTTGAATGCGCAGCAGATCTATAGAAATAACCTTGCCCGGTTTTATGCAGAATTAGACCATAGATGAACTCCTGGATGGGGCAGCTTTAATTAGCATGAGGCCGCATTGATATGTAAATAGCGTATTGTTATTTAAATTTGCGCCCAGACGTATTGAGGGCGACAGTCATGTTATCCAGACGGAGAATGGCTGCATATGCCGGGCATGTCAATTTGCTGAGTGAAGGCTGATAATCATCTTTCTGTATAGGTAATAAGCTAGTATATTTCGTGTACCAGTTGGTTATAACAAAAAATTAGTATCATATTAAATATATTAAATGTATAAACTTTGAAATTTACATGAATTTGAAGAGCAGAGCTTCGAAATGTAGCTAAGTCAGGTGATGTGAAATTCTGCTGCGTGACCCCTCTGCGTGGTAGAATTATATTCATAAAACATTGAATTTAACAGATATCATGGGTAGCCAACCACGATTTATCAGCATTTAAAATATATGTTAATTAACAAAGATAAATAATAAAGAGTACAAATGGCAATTAACTAGTAAACAAGCCTGAAATCTTAAAATGTTGCCACGTGATTTCCCGAACACATGATATGTTAACATGTGACCACTATTCAGATTTACCGTAAATATTTGGAGTATGCTTGCACATCATGCACATACACTGTGCATTTCTTTACTTCCGTATAAAATCAATAATTCATGCTGGGAGCCAAGTAACATTGTCTGCTCAGAGCAGATTGGTATTTTATTTTACTTGAGAGCATAATAGAAACTAGACTTAGCTGTGGTCTAAGACCACGAACACAGCCGTGTTGTGACCCCTTAATGAGCTTTGACCCAAAAATATATGATAGCCCCAGAGACATTGGCTAATGTCAATGCACATTTGCACGTGGCATCACTATGCCATGTTATTTCTGGCAGAAGGGCATTTTGAAGGTTTTTCGTCTCAGACCGGAAGTGACCCCTTAATGACGTTTGACCCAAAATAAAAAAATACCACATATACACTGAGTAACCACAATTCATATATGAACATACCGTCACTGTCCTTCGTTTTTCTTAGCTAATAAATGTTTTTGAAGGTATTTCGTTTTGTACCGGAAGTGACCCCTTAATGACCTTTGACCCCAAATCTGTGTACACCCCATATACACTGGGTAACACCAATGCATGTGTGCAAGTGGCGTCACTGTCCTACGTAATTTGTGGAAGAAGATGCATTTTATAAGTATAATCTATTTATACCGGAAGTGACCCCTTAATGACCTTTGACACCAAATTAAAAAATACCACATACACTGGGTAACCACAATTTATGTGTGCATATACCGTTACTGTTCTACGTTTTTCTTAGCTAATAAAATTTTTTGAAGATATTTTGTTTTATACCGGAAGTGACCCCTTAATGACCTTTGACCCCAAATCTGTGTACACCCCATAGACACTAGGTAATTATAATACATGTGTGCAAGTGGCGTCACTGTCCTACGTAATTTGTGGGAGAAGATGCATTTTAAAGGTATTTCGTTTTTATACCGGAAGTGACCCCTTAATGACCTTTGACTCCATATAAAAAATATCACATATACACTGGGTTACTACAACTCATATGTCAACATACCGTTACTGGCCTATGTTTTGTATAGCTAATAAAAATGTTTGAAGGTATTTCATTTTATACCGGAAGTGACCCCTTAATGACCTTTGACCCCAAATCTGTGTACACCACATAGACACTGGGTAATATCAATGCATGTGTGCTAGTGGCGTCGCTGTCCTACGTAAGTTGTGGGAGAAGATGCATTTTAGTTGAAATCACGTTTTTGACCCCTATGACCTCTGCGTGACCTTTGACCCCATGAGTTTCATGTAACTTGTAGGTGCACGGTGAATGATCATTGTGATGTAAGCATGTGAGTGCGATGTAAGCATGTGAGTGCTAGAGCAATGTAAAATTGACAGAAGAAAGAAGAAGAAGAAAAAGAAGAAGATCCTGTAAGAAAAAAGACACAGCCGTGACGTTATGTGTAATACATAAAGACGAATAAGGCGCCATGATGGAAGGTCAGGTCGGGTATCAAAGGTTATTATAACTTAAATACTACTTGTATTTCCCACCTTGCCTCTGTCATATATTTCCTTCATATTATTGACAGCAAGTCCTAATTTTGACTTTGCTATTGCAAAATGTCATTTCATATCAAATTAGTAGACTTTCTTTGAAAAAACATATCACTGGTGCCTGATGGGAATACCCGTCCGCCATTTCATTAAACTGGATCGTTTTCGCCTGTTTTGTGCCCAGATGTATTGGGGCGCGCTATACTCTCATTGAACAGGCAAAGTTCGCAAAACTAACAACGTTGTTATTTGCCAAACTCAATTAACATGATCCAAGGGGTCGAACATGAATTATTCATAACGAGCTATAACGGATCGATAACTGGCCTCACTTTCTAGCTAGTAAACCAGCTGAATTTTTCATAGATTTTGCGTTGCTAATAGAACAACCGTGAATTTAGTGTCACCCCCTTGATTAGACCCTGTCTGGACTAGGGGCACCTGGACCGAACGGTAAAACCCGTGCTTTGAAACCGTCTCCCACTGTTTTAAACCTCCCGTCAAGTATATTGAACCGCCTTGTGTTTTATCACCCCGTGTTTTACAGTCCCGTGTTTAATTGCCCGGTGTTTTTCCGGTCCATCTCGTGTTTTACCGCCCGGCCCGTGTTTACCACTCCGTTCCACCCGTCCCGTGTTTAGTGCCCTGTGTTTCAAACCTGCGTGTGTAAATCAATTCGATCACAGAGTAGACAGTATGATAATTCAATAATTGTGTTAAAAAGTTTGAGGCTCAAGCGGTTATAGCTTGCAAAACTTGTTCACGTGTAATAAATTCCTTGGTAAAATCAATCACGTGTAATAAATAATATGAGCGATGTAATTAAAGCCTTTCAGTGAAAGAGGTGGTGAATCAGTTGGTTTCTTGATTGTAAACTGGTGAAGCAGGCGAGTGAAGAAGATGAGAAGCTCCTTCTTGGCAAGATGATCGCACAAACACGAATATATACGCCTCCCACTATGTGAAACGGCGAAAATCGGAATTGATGATCCCAGCAAACACAAAATGTTTTCGGCATCATTCGCAAAAGCTTAGAAAAGGTTGTCAGAAAACGTGTTAATGTCGGGTTATATAAAGGGTATAAAGGTTATAAAACGTTTTCATAACATTCATAAATTTTTTGTTGTTGATAACTTACTGCAAACAAATGACGAATGATGTGGTGTAAGGTACAAAAAGACACTACCAGTCCGATATGCTACGTTCACAAAATAGTGCCGTACGTGAGACTTAAGCTTCAAAAACCTGTCGAAACTCCCACACAGCGTCATCATCCCTATATCTTCGTGTCAAAAATTGCCGTGATAGTACGTCGAATCCTCTCGTTTTTCAACAGCTACGCATGGCGATTTTGTATGAGATAGCCCGAGCGACTCAGGCTAAGCATACCATTTACACGATATGAGATACCACAGAGCCTGCCACAGAGTTTCTATTCTACACGTTTATACGATTTGCGCATGATCAGTAGCCCATATGATATTGCCATTACAAGAAAATTCGATTTGTTGTCAGGTAAAACCCAGGTTTTGCTTCCAATACACTTACTGGAAATGCAATACACTGATTAGCGGGGATTGCTGTTTGCTGCAGATATATTTTACTGCATTTTATCCATAACGATTTTGAAATCGTTCATCAAAATTGTGATATATTTAACTGTTTGCGAATTACAATTATATAAAGGAACACGTCTAGCCCATTCAGCTAAGATCCAGGAATATTAAATCACAAGTCCATAATACAATATACATATCGACACATTATGCCACGTTCTTTATCTGCGTCAATAATAGAATATTGATTTTAATCGAATTGAATACATCTCTCCATTTTGGGTTTGTACTTCACCACTGAGCGATCTGGCGATCGATTTCTAGCCAATCAGATAGGACTCCTTTTCTTGCGTTCGGTGAAATACCAATCGCCCGTCGCTCACCAATGGAGTATTAAGTTTATATTTATAATACAGGGTGTCGACACTGTGTCCCAAATCTTCCATTTCCCATGGTGTCGTATAAGTTTAGAGCTAGATATATTCTATATTCAACAACTCTTCCTATAGACGAATCCAAATACACGCATTCCTACACCTGACTAGCAGCCTTTAGTTGGGTAGCCGTCGGCTACAATGCACTCAAAATGTGAAATGATTCGGCCTTGGCGGAAATTTTAAACTGCATTCCATCACCCGTTTTACACCTTCCGCGAAAACACAGGTAGACAAAAAGAATAACACAATACAGTTCCTTCGACAAAACACACAGCATGGTCTATTCGTTGTTGAAGTGACATAATAATCGGATTAACTATACGCGGTATCTATGCATTGATGTACTTGCGAACAAAAGGACTATGTATATGAATAGATGCGACGGGATTATCTCCATTATATATATTATTAGCTATTATTCTATTAACCCTCCTCGTCCTTGCATCTTCTCTAGGTGTTAGGCGGCTTTTATTTGCACAATTGGACGCTCAAAACACCAGGTTGGTGCTAGCGGCTACCCAAAGATGTCCGACCAAATCCTGACCATGACTTGGCTACTTGGATTCGTCTATACTTTTGTATAGGAGCCAACCGTGAAGGGGAAGGGGGTGGGGGGGGGGGCAAAGCTACACTTTTACCATAGGTAGTTGACATCATGTGCTACACCAAATTGCTTGATAGCAATTGTACAGCTACCCAATAGATCTGGGGTCTAAACTTAGTCGAAAGTCGAAATTCCGGTCGAAAGAGGTGGTCGAATTCGGCAGGCGATCATGCATGCACTGTCATTTGATTGGTTAGGGTTAGTTTAGGGTTAGGATTAGGGTTAGAATTATGGTTAGGATTAGGGTTATGAATAAGTTTAGGGTTATGATTACTTACACAAAATAATTACATGAAGGTAGCTTGATGAATCAAAAGCTAGCTAGAGAGGGCTTAAACGAGAACAAAGCGCGCTCATCAGAAAAGTGTTAAGAACCGAAATCTTATCGTGATCGACCAGTATTGAGATAGATGTGCTGTAAACCACGATTTTTCAGTATTAAAATATAATTATGTTAACTGACCAAGATAAACTTTCGAGTTATTATATGTAAATCAGCCGCCAATCTTAAAACACTGCAGGCTGGCGGGCCCATGTGCTTTTCACTCCAGACACGTCACTCCTGTAACCTCAGCGTGACCGCAGTCAGACTTTTGTTGGTTCATTTGTGCTTTACTCTAACACCTAGTCACTATTGTGTGCTTTTCTTAACATACTTTTAAATCAATAATTCATTGAAATATTATCATATCTGATTAGTGAAGATATTTTTTCATAGGACAATGAGGAAGACATGAAAACAAACAGACAAATACGGTGTCATAATGCAAGGTCACGTGAGGTATCACATAATTTTGTGACTTGCATTCATATTTTATGTTCCTGTCATGCATTTTCTTCGTATGTTTGACAGTAAGTCCTAATTTCGACATTACTATAGTAAAAAGACATTCGTTTTTCATATTAGAAAACTTTCTTGGAAAAATAAATCACTGCTGCCTGCTGGGACCATAGTAGTTGACCCACTATTATATACTTATTTTATTTTATTAATAAAAAATCAACACAAAATTTTTGTTGTTTTCACACACCAATTTTGGTATTTCTATTTGTTATGAGCACTTCATCTTTTTTGGCAATATATTTTTTTGTTCATAAACTGTCTAAGAGAAAGTTAGAAACTACGCCAATTTCAATCCAAATAATAGTACGAATAAAAAACGAATTAGAAGATGTTTCTAATTATATTAGAAAAATAAACATGACAAAGTCATATCCATTTCGCAATCATATTAGCTATTGTCATATTACTTTCCGAGTAATTAGAAATGAGATAAAGCAGATATATAATGTATACTTGATAAGAGACAAAGGATCGTTAATTTGATTTTGAAGATTAAAATCAATTTTTACTAATGGATTGGCCCTATAATATACGATACTTTATACCCGATCATAATATAACTTACTCCTGGGAAATCAGTTGGCATGCGCTTCTGCCGTCTGCGCGATTTTACACAATATAGCAGAGTCTTGTTTTCCTCTTATCTATAAATGTCACTTCAAATCACAAAGATTCGATTCGTCAAACTGTTATTAGTAGGTAGTCAGAGTTCCGCTAGCGAGAGAGTTTTCCGGAGTCCGTTGCACTAGCTTCTCATTTGGATAACTATATAGCTGGCCTGATCTTCTGATGGATAACAAGTGTGTGTTAGGGTCTATGGTGTTATGAATCGTGGAGAAGAGGAAACATGCACATTGGAAAATAGAGGCATATCAAAAATTACGAATTAGAGGTAAGTACACGACTTGCATATCTATTTTTAATCTTCTGCGTTCCAGCTATAACCTTCATCATAAATAATGCAAGGTTTGCGATATTCTCCTAAATGTGACCCTCGGCACAACTGAGCCCGGATGTCGCCAGTGCCACTATTGAGATATGCTCCATCGAACTTAACAATAAACAATAGGAAACAAAGGATTTATTTACTGTTTTATTGATTTTTCACTACTTAAATGTCAAGTACTATAGACATGATATACATCATTTTAAAGCTAATTTCAAGCAGAATATTTTGGTTGAATATCTCAAAAAAAATGATTGGCGACTTCAGGGCTCAGTTGTGCCGAGGGGTCACAAATTATCAAAAGCTATCTCAACAGCCTCTGCACCTTCATTTTGATGCATTTTTCATGCTGATTCCAAATTTGGTCATGAAAATGTACAATTATTGTTGAATTAAACAAATGAAACTTGTTGTCTACAGTCGACAGCGCGTGGAGAGGGGTAAAGGGCGGGCGATGTACGGCATACGAAATACAGGGTGTCCCAAAAGTCTCGATACCTTTTTAAACCTTTGTATCTTTAAGAAGAAATGGTATACAAAAAATTTGAAAACATATTTGGAAAGAAGACACTTGGGCAATTTTTTTGGTACCAAACTTGCCCCCTTTTGTGCCTCCTACTTAAAAATAATGTCAGATGAATGTATAGGCACATAACGCGTAGTACCATACAGCAGTCATTCCTTTTCTGAACATTCACAGAACTTCTTGGGCTTGCTGATACAGCACGTCTTACTTAATCAATGTTTCGTGTATCGCCTTGTCTTCCTACGTCCATAGCGCACTGAATCGCGTACTGATCCTGTCTTAAAGAATTTGTTGACAATGTTTTTATGCAGCATTTTGATGGTGCTCGAGCATGTCCAGTGAGTTGATAATGTTCGTTGAACTTCTGTTGAGTAAGTTTGACCGAGTTCGTTTCGGCATAAAACCAAAGAATGTGAATTTGTTGTTGAATATTGTAAGTCATGTTGATACAACGCCATTTATCACTTATTCGTGCATTCAAAATGTCAGCAAAACAAACCGCTTGAATGCGCTTGAATGGAATGGGGGAGGGTAGCAGAGCAAAACAATGGTTTCAACAGGACGGTGCGACTCCACACACAGCCAAAGTGACCCTCCAATAGCTTGAAAATCGTTTCCATGAGAAGATCATGTTCCTCAAAACTGATCAAACTTGGCCACCTCATTCTCCGGATTTAAGTCAACCTGATTTTTTTCTGTGGGGTTATCTCAAAGACCGAGTGTATAGCACAAAACCTCGCAGCATACCCGACTTGAAGGAAAACATAAAGAGTGAGATACGAAAACTTGAAAGAGACACTTGCAGAAGCGTCATTCAGTACTTCATCCTCAGAGTACGCGAGTGTGCGAATTTATATGATGGACATCTTGAACATATTCCGAATAGACTACTTGCAAAACAAAACAAAAGTCCAAACTACGGAAGAACAAAATAAAAATAATGTGAAGTTGTTGGGAATAGTGTTTCAATTTGACAATGTTCCTGGTGATTTGTTCCCATTAACCATTTTTTCTTTTGTGTTATATTCATGCATCATGTCTTCTGACTTAGCATGTATAGGGGAGTTTCAATGTGACAATTCAGTAATGATCGGGGTACCAACTCAATCAAAACATTATAAAATCTTTGAGATAAGGAAAATTACTTTACCAAGTCACTTTGTTAGGATTGTGAGCAAATGCAGAAGAGGGTGTTAATTTGACAATTCGTTTGCATTTAATCAAGTGTTTTTGTTGCTCCGGTTGAAAGAACGATTTTCCAATATGATAAACATTTGCTCGTATCTTCATACTACAACATGCAGATATTAGCAAGTTTGGTACCAAAAAAATTGCCCAAATGCCCTCTTTCTAAATATGATTTCATATTTTCTGTATACTATTTCTCCTTAAAGATACAATGGTTTAAAAAGGTATCGAGACTTTTGGGACACCCTGTATATATATTTTTTGGGGGGATAGAGCAAATTATCGGTAATCATGATACTAGGGTGTTTGTATTTTTATTCTGAACGAATCAAGATGAATTTATGCAATAATGAATAAAAGTAAATTAACTGCTTCTTTCTTGAATATGACACTTTTACGACAATAGATCATTTTTGAATTCTTTCTACAGATTCAATACAACAGTCAATGTCAATGTTATTAAGCACTGGGCCTTGGTTTATTAAAGCATGAATGGTTCATTGTACGTTCCGACTCTTGGAATAGATTAAAGCCCGATCCTGACTCCACATCGCAGCGCGATGCGATGCTATAAAAACTGTAATCTGAGCCAGGTTTTTACGAGCTCAGCGGTGAAAATTCTCATCGCGCGGTGGAAATTTTGGTCCGCAAAAAAGTTGAACAATGTTCAACTTTTTCGCATCGCGCTGCGATATCGCAGCCGTGCATGCTTCTGATTGGCTGCTGGAAAATCAAGGTCGGTAGAATGACCTTAAAGGAGATGCAGACCCCACATGTTTTTAAAACATCGCAACATCGCGCGATGAAATTAAAATGTACATTTTAATTTCATCGCGAGATGCTGTGAAATTTGAAAAGCATCGCAGCATCGCATCGCGCTGCGAAGTGGAGTCAGGATCGGGCTTAAGAATGAGGTCCGAATTTCAAATTATTCAAGAATTCAAGAATAAAAGCGTCAATTCAAACAATATATGGTAGCTGATTTTGTACTCAACATGCTTAAGGTGGTACTACAGCCCCTGACAAAAACTAATTTCGCATTTTGCCCTATAATAACTACACACTGGTAATAAAAGTTATGTATATTATAGGTGCAAGGAATTACTTCACTGAAATTTCAGTGATTCAAGACAAGTGGTTCATTATAATCAGAGGATGATGATTTAATGAAGCCCCATCATGCACTGTAAAAGTGTTATCACTAGAGTTTCAACTGCCACTTTACTTTTCAAATCCCTTTGAATTCTGTGCAAAAGATGTTGTTTTAGAATTGTGTGTGTGTCATTATTATGTGGTCGATTTCAGAACAAAAGTGATGTATGCATGAAAGATAAATCACACCTTCTGTAGATAACATAAAATGTGAAATCGACAAACATTTTGAATGTGTTTTTATTGTTAATATATCTGTCCAAATTCAAATTTAACCATGCACGTCAATGCAGTGGGCGAGCAGTGGTGTCATGTTCACTCACACAGCTAAGCTAACCGCAAGTTTACCCAGTGGAGTGTTGGGTAGTATTCTGATTATATATGTTTTAACATATGTTTTAAAAGAAAAGGTACATTCTAGAGGTACCTCTTTTCTTATCATAAATAACGTACCGCTTGTCTCGAGTCACCGAAATTCCAGTGTAGTAACTGGATTTCATGCCCCTATAATATACATAACGTTTGTTGCCTGTGTGTTATCTATTTTTTTTCTCCAGAAAAATGCAAAAATACTCACAAATTTAACAAGGGGTGTAGTACCACCTTTTAACACGATTAACATTCTTAAAAATGGAATTTTCGGCCAGTTCAGTTCTGTCAGAGACACGCTGTATTGACAATGATCTTAGAGAATTTACTTTGGTATAAACTCACACGGTATTAAATCTTACCATTCAAAGACTTTGCCGTGTCTGCATAATTAATAATTGACGAATTGTTAATGATAATAATTCTGAAATAACTTCAATTGTGAACCAAGTAACAATATGAATAATGAGCAATTATTTTCTACTTTTCTTGTACTCATTTATATTTATGAATTTATTCAAATACGTATGATGAGATTATTAAAACACAATAATATTTAATGATCACTTATTTTGATCAAGAGGGACAACATGAAATTTATAACCGATATCAAAGTCGCATAAATACGGCACTTAGTAATTTCATTAACCCTACATAAATGAATCTTACAAAATCTTAAAGTGGATACTACATGTATGCACGTGATGTGATGTCGCGATCACCCTACAGGTCCGTTCATACTACGCTGCACTTGCGTCACAGTCGTTGTGTTCCCGATATATCGGTTACTTTTTGCGGCAACTCAACGTAACACATCACTTTGCCAAATCTAAATGTAATTAACTTTATTGCGATACCGCAATGCAGTATTTTGCAGTAGGCAACGCAACGCAGCTCTAAGAAATTGTAGTGTAGTGGTACGAACGGACCTTAATATATACGCACGATTTATTTGGCTGGCCAGCGAAACACACGTGGCTACCGGTAAACGGTAACGTGCTTGGCGCCCAAGGGATCTGGGGATCGAGTCCCGAGGGAAACAAACAAGTTCTTTGTATTTGTGTAAAAATTGAAGTAGAGAGAGTCTACTCCATCTACTTGTACAAATGCGCGCGAAGCAATGGTCAAATATGCTGATACGGCTAAAGGTCCGTTCATACTACCACCGCATTTGCGATGCGTTGCTTTGCGATGCCGATATATCGATTACTTTTGCCGCAACTCAACGCAACTCGTCGCATTTCCAAGTTAAAATGTATTTAACTTCATTGCGATATCGCATGCAGTAGTTTGCAGTACGATGCAGTGCGACAACGCACCGCATCACAAAGCAACGCATCGCAAATGCGGTGGTAGTATGAACGGACCTTAAGACACAGTCGGCGTCAACATGGGGGGTGATTGTAGGGACCATCCCCGTGTCAAAATATTGGGCAGTGACGTAGCGTTAAAAATGCCAAAAAACGGCTTGTGCCCCTCCAATCAGACCTGACGCCCCCATCATGGTCGGTGCCCCCCCATTGATGACCCATGCTACGCCACTGATATTAGGGATGCATCCCCACTAGATCTACGCCTATGTTTAGAACTTCCTTCTTTCATTTCCCAATTTGCTTCTTTCCTTTCCCAGCACCAAAAAGTAATGGCCATGTTAGGGCTAATTAAAGTACATTGCAATAATTGTAAAGCTTTACCCAATGGTAAAGGCATTGGTTAGCGATTAATACCGTAAAAACTCGATAGTTAGCATAATGTTCTTCGGGATGTGCTTACTATCCAGGCCTTTCAGACATGAAAACATGAAGAGCCCATCCACAAAAGTGTAAAGGGTTTTGAGCAAATCATCGATACAATTATATACGAACAAGTAAACCTGCAAATATGCATCTCAACTATATTATTAGCTCAGTTGGTAAAGCGCCGGACGTTGGTAAAATTTCATGTTTTCAAAAGCGTTCGATAGTAAGAACATATGCTAACTATCGAGGTTTTACTAATATCAATTAATGAATGCAAACTGCCATTACTTACTAGTATTCCCCGATTTTGTTTCTATTATCGACAGATATACCATCTCATTACAAGACACTGCAGCACCACAATCTTACTCAATCCAACCCTATAATATGGCCAACCTAATGCTTGCATCGCTTGTAATTCTGTTAACTATAGCGTTCCATAACAATATCAAATTGGGTATATTTATTGATGCAATGTCTATTGCGAACTTACTCATGACACCGATGTGGAACGAAAGCGATGTCAACTCTCAAGCTTGTATCCTGGAGAAGAATCACTCTGAAGATTTCTTGATTTTTCATGGTAACAAAGACCATCCTTGCAGTTTGGCTGTTAGTGCACCTCAAGATCGGGCTGCTATTGTAGCTGTTGTTAACGCTACCACTGATGACTTCATATTCTGGGCTGAGCAATTACGACCACGCCCTCTTTGTTCTGACAAGTTTTTCGTTGTGAAGGAATCGCAACCAACCTGTAGCATTGTCTTCAAACAGAACCATATTCAACTGAATCTTCAGGGTGACATCAGCATTATTCTCTTGATGGAAGCGCTTCGCTCAGAATGGAAGGAAGATTGTTCAGAAAATGATAACGAATCCTTCGAGGTTAGATCGATACTGGGTAACGAATCACTAACACCTGCTCAGTGTTCAAATGTCATGAAATTACAAAATGTAATCGTATGTGATATTCATATAGATTCAGATTTTGTGCATCTTACACATCATATTCCTGTTATTTGTAAATATACTTTTAATTCAAATTGTACATCAAGCTTGACAAATAAGAATGAGGTAAAGTTTCAATGTCTAGGCCAATGGAATCGAAGAGACGAACACGATACAGTCATTGTATATCAACCTAATGCTGGAGGGTTGGATTTCAAAGGCAATAAAATAACTGCCATCGAGAAAGGTACGTTTCAAAATGTGCCCAAATTGAAAGTTCTTGACTTAAGTTATAATCAGTTAGATATATTACATGAGAAAACATTGGCGGGATTAAGCAACTTGGAAATGTTGTATCTCACTAGAAACAATTTGAGGATGCTAGATGAAGATGTGTTTCAAGATGTACCAAATTTAATATTATTGTACATATTGCACAATAAGTTAGAGACATTACCCAATAAGCTCTTCCGAGGTTTACACAATTTAAAACGCCTAAATTTGGTAAATAACCAAATACGTTTTATAAGCGGCCACGTTTTCCGAGATTTGACGAACTTAGAACTTTTGAATATAGCATATAATAGGTTGTTAACACTGGATGAGAACGTGTTCCAGGGTTTGAAAAACATAAGAGGTCTGAATTTGGAAGAAAATCAATTCGGAAATTTGCCGTTTTACGTATTCAGAGACTTGAATAAAGTTACATACCTATACCTTAAAAAATGTTATTTAAAGAGCATTCCAAACATACAACATATGAACAGTTTAAAATTGATCAATGTTGAAGGAAATCCATTAACTGGTATTGATAAAACTACCTTTTCCCAACTCCCGATAAATTCCTTTCTTATGGGGAGTCATCATGAAATGTGCGAGTGCTATGTTAATTCCGATATCGTCAATTGCATCTCGCGATCTGATAGGTCACCATACCTAACTTGCGATAGATTATTGTCTGACAGGGTCCTGGTTGTTTTGATGTGGCTTATTGCATTGAATGCATTGTTTGGAAATATATTTGTATTAGTTTTGAATCTGATGAAGTCATCAAGCACATCAGTACAAGATCGATTGCTTAGTAGCCTTGCAATGTCAGACCTACTCATGGGGATCTATATGATCATTCTGGCATCTGCTGATGTTTATTTTGGAGATCATTTTCCGATGAATGCTGAAACTTGGCGGTCTGGAACTACTTGTAGAATTATTGGAGCAATTTCAATCATATCTAGCGAGGCCTCCGTGTTTTTTGTTTCGCTGATTAGCATTGACAGGTTCATAAACATACAATTCCCGTATTCCACTAGAAAACTCGGTAGAAAATCTGTAATCGTTTCAATCGCGCTTGCATGGTTCTTGGCGCTCGGATTAGGTATTATTCCCTCTGTGTTATCTGGCAGGAATTTCAAATTTTACGACAACTCTCATGTCTGTATTGGTTTACCTCTAGCTCTTCTAGATAAATACGAAACAAGGAACTTGGATGGGTCAGCAGTGAAATACGTCAATGGGATACTGGTACACAATTCAGATGTAAAAACGGTTCCTGTTGGCAAGATTTCAGGGATGTATTTTTCATCGGCTGTTTTTCTTGGATTGAATGGAATCTGCTACTTGATTATACTCTGTTGTTACATTGGTATTGTAAGGGCCGTAAAACAATCTTCACGGCATACCGGTAGAACGCAAGAAATGAGGAAACTAATTCAAATGACCACAAAGGTTATAGCAATCGTAGCCACAGATTTTTGTTGCTGGTTTCCGGTTATTGCTCTCGGCATTTTAGTGCAGCTTAGAGTCCTTACGTTGCCTGCTTCTGTGTTTTCCTGGTCGGTGACATTTGTTTTGCCAATTAATTCGGCAATTAATCCGTACTTGTATACAATTGCAGCCCTCGTTGAAAAATTCCGAAAAAGGAAAAAAGATTCAAAAAGTAGAAAAGGGGTAGGCAAAGGGACCCTTAGTGTTAACACGATATCATCGAGTATATAGACAATTAGATATACCTTTGCCCCATTATTGGTCCCTCAGAGCAGGTCTTCGTTCGTAGTCAGTCAACAAGGCTTGCTTCTATAAATGTAGAGCTTATTTCCAAAAGGTGGTAAGTCCACAACCACATGTTTCTCATTTACAATTACTTTGACAAGTTTGACATTAGCAACAATAAGTTGTACCACCAACAAGGCATTATTTACCATAACAACGCTGCATAACAATATGCAGATTATTGCTCTCATTTGGGAACCAAAGGCCTCACACAGTATTGTTACTGTGTATCCATACACTGTTTGCTTTGCAATGGTGCATCCAACTGAAATTATAATACCTTTAGCATCACAATATCGCACAGGTAAATCGGAAACATGTGTTTGTGGACTTAACACGGTTTGGAAATAAGCTCTTCAAAATACACGACTTTTAAAGTCAGAAGATATATAGTTCAATAAAGACCGGACATGCACGAAATTTAAAGATTTAAAGATTTAACACAAATTAAAGATGTAATAAAACAAGAGGTTTAGCGATCATCGAAAGAAGATGAAGACGACAATGCTGATAACATTTATTTATTGGATCGTAATAAAGAATCTACATGTGTATGCATGAATTTAAATGTACTAATGTACTGTACATTTTTGAAGTTACTCTAAAGACAATGCTGGCTTGTTAATCTTCACTCATGTTAATTTTCGTAATTTATGTCATATTTTGTTTTGTGTTTTGTTCGAAAATGTTGCGTGCACATAAATGATGGCAACAACGACATAGCAGTACCGTAATTCAAATTACAATGTGCGTTTTCTACTAAGAAGTCTCTTAAGATTAAGATTCTAATACTGGGCTAGATTCCAGTTAAAATCCATACGCCCCTGATATGACTTAGTGTAAATTTCAAAACGGGTAAAAGTAGTTGTAATTAAGTAGGTATGTAGTTTAAAGACTAATTCCTATCTTGTGATGCTCTAGAAGGTTCAAACCGAGCTAGTATCCAACGTGTAGGTTGAATGCCTACTCTTTAGGTACATAGTAAGAAAAAGCAAATTTGTATAAGGAATTTGTGGGGAAAACAGGCTCCGATCTAGTAAAATTCTCATAGAGTTCCAAGTCGATCCGAAAAAATCAGAAAATATATGAAAGCAAAATAATGTCCATAAAAGCCGGACTAGGGGCACCTGGACCGAACGGTAAAACCCGTGCTTTGAACCGTCTCCCACTGTTTTAAACCTCCCGTCAAGTATATTGAACCGCCTTGTGTTTTATCACCCCGTGTTTTACAGTCCCGTGTTGAATCGCCCGGTGTTTTTCCGGTCCATCTCGTGTTTTACCGCCCGTCCGTGTTTACCACTCCGTTCCACCCGTCCCGTGTTTAGTGCCCTGTGTTTCAAACCTGCGTGTGTAAATCAATTCGATCACAGAGTAGACAGTATAATAATTCTATAATTGTGTTAAAAAGTGTGAGGCTCAAGCGGTTATAGCTTGCAAAACTTGTTCACGTGTAATAAATTCCTTCGTAAAATCAATCACGTGTAATAAATAATATGAGCGATGTAATTAAAGCCTTCCAGTGAAAGAGGTGGTGAATCAGTTG
This sequence comes from Amphiura filiformis, assembly GCF_039555335.1. NCBI lineage: Eukaryota > Metazoa > Echinodermata > Ophiuroidea > Amphilepidida > Amphiuridae > Amphiura > Amphiura filiformis. The sequence continues at coordinate 57,080,047 of NC_092638.1, forward strand.
GTTTCTTGATTGTAAACTGGTGAAGCAGGCGAGTGAAGAAGATGAGAAGCTCCTTCTTGGCAAGATGATCGCACAAACACGAATATATACGCCACCCACTATGTGAAACGGCGAAAATCGGAATTGATGATCCCAGCAAACACAATATGTTTTCGGCATCATTCGCAAAAGCTTAGAAAAGGTTGTCAGAAAACGTGTAAATGTCGGGTTATATAAAGGGTATAAAGGTTATAAAACGTTTTCATAACATTCATAATTTTTTTTGATAACTTACTGCAAACAAATGACGAATGATGTGGTATAAGGCACAAAAAGACACTACCAGTCCGATATGCTACGTTCACAAAATAGTGCCGTACGTGAGACTTAAGCTTCAAAAACCTGTCGAAACTCCCACACAGCGTCATCATCCCTATATCTTCGTGTCAAAAATTGCCGTGATAGTACGTCGAATCCTCTCGTTTTTCAACAGCTACGCATGGCGATTTTGTTCGAGATAGGCCGAGCGACTCAGGCTAAGCATACCATTTACACGATATGAGATACCTCAGAGCCTGCCACAGAGTTTCTATTCTACACGTTTATACGATTTGCGCATGATCAGTACCCCATATGATATTGCCATTACAAGAAAATTCGATTTGTTGTCAGGTAAAACCCAGGTTTTGTTTCCAATACACTTACTGGAAATGCAATACACTGATTAGCGGGGATTGCTGTTTGCTGCAGATATATTTTACTGCATTTTATCCATAACGATTTTGAAATCGTTCATCAAAATTGTGATATATTTAACTGTTTGCGAATTACAATTATATAAAGGAACACGTCTAGCCCATTCAGCTAAGATCCAGGAATATTAAATCACAAGTCCATAATACAATATACATATTGACACACTATGCCACTTTCTTTATCTGCGTCAATAATAGAATATTGATTTCAATCAAATTGAATACATCTCTCCATTTTGGGTTTGTACTTCACCACTGAGCGATCTGGCGATCGATTTCTAGCCAATCAGATAGGACTCCTTTTCTTGCGTTCGGTGAAATACCAATCGCCCGTCGCTCACCAACGGAGTATTAAGTTTATATTTATAATACAGGGTGTCGACACTGTGTCCCAAATCTTCCATTTCCCATGGTGTCGTATAAGTTTAGAGCTAGATATATCCTATATTCAACAACTCTTCCTATACTTTTGTATAGGAGCCAACCGTGAAGAGGAAGGGGGGGTGGGGGGGGTGGGCAACGCTACACTTTTACCATAGGTAGTTGACATCATGTGCTACACAAAAATGCTTGATAGCAATTGTACAGCTACCCAATAGGGCTGGGGTCTAAACTTAGTCGAAATTCCGGTCGAAAGAGGTAGTCGAATTCGGCAGGCGATCATGCATGCACTGTCATTTGATTGGTTAGGGTTAGTTTAGGGTTATGATTCAGTTAGCAGCCTGCACAACCGATTCTTTAGAAATGCTTAGTCGCGCTGAAAGTCGATCGATACATGTTAAAATCAGCACAATTCAGAGATACACCTTTTTGCTATGTTATTAATTTTCTCGGTCAAATATAAAGCAATATTTTTTTTTTCTTCAGTAATGTCAGTTAAAAACTTAGTGCTTGGATATACATTTTTTACAAATCCTGGTGTTAAAATTAAGCATCAAATTGTGTCTTTTAGTGTGATATTTTTGATTTTTATAGGCCTTCAGTTCGCACGCGAGCTTTTTACGGAATTCATTTTTAGCGTCTCAAACTAATATAGTTTGCTAAAGAAAGATATTTCCCACCTCTGTAAAGCACATCGTGTGGGTCTATATTATAGTTTTGTTAGAATTTCCGTTTTTATTTTACCCTTTTTCCCTTCATACTCCGAAAATGTCTAACCAGGGATATCTCAGTACTTTTATCTCGAGAGCAACCAACAGAAATTGTCGATATTTCCTTTGTTGTTTATCCAGGCCAATTTTTTCATTGAAAGCAAATTGCCCGACCAGCGATTAAATCCCCAATTGGGTGTTCTGGTTAAACATAATCAGTAGGAGCGCTATAGGTCTGGGAATTTCTTTGCTATATTGAAGTTCTGGCAACACTATAGCCATGCCGGTATTCCTATTAAACCCAGGGATATCGATCCACAATGCTAGTACTACACGTGTTGATTTTGAAATTTTTTCAGCCGACAGTGAAAGATGGTGAAATCAAAACGGAAATTCTGACAAAACTATGATATATCGCTCACGGTGATGTGCGTTAGAAAGTTGGGAAAAATCCTTCATTAGCGAACTATCTTACTTTGAAAAGCTAAAAGGTTGATCCAAAAAAGGCTCGCGGACAGAGTTTAAGCCTATCAAAATTGAAAATCTTACACTAAATGACTAAATTTCACGCCTAAGTTTAACACTAGAATTTGAAAAAAAATACAGTATCAAGCACTACAATTTTTCCTGACATTTACTGAAAAAATGAAAATGATTGCTTTTCATTTGGCCGAGAAAATTAATTTTACATCGAAAAGGTGTAACTAAAAATTTAGCTCATTTCAACACCAAATTCGATCGTTTGTATGCCTCATTAAATGACTGAGTGAGCCTTGCCAAACAAAAGAATCGGTTATGCAGGCTGCTAACTGGATTAGGGTTAGAATTATGGTTAGGATTAGGGTTATGAATAAGCTTAGGGTTATGATTACTTACACAAAATAATTACATGAAGGTAGCTTGATGAATCAAAAGCTAGCTAGAGAGGGCTTAAACGAGAACAAAGCGCGCTCATCAGTGTTAAGAACCGAAATCTTATCGTGATCGACCAGTATTGAGATAGATGTGCTGTAAACCACGATTTTTCAGTATTAAAATATAATTATGTTAACTGACCAAGATAAACTTTCGAGTAATTATATGTAAATCAGCCGCCAATCTTAAAACACTGCAGGCTGGCCCATGTGCTTTTCACTCCAGACACGTCACTCCTGTAACCTCAGCGTGACCTCAGTCAGACTTTTGTTGGTTCATTTGTGCTTTACTCTAACACCTAGTCACTATTGTGTGCTTTTCTTTACATACTTTTAAATCAATAATTCATTCAAATATTATCATATCTGATCAGTGAAGATATTTTTTCATAGGACAATGAGGAAGACATGAAAACAAACAGACAAATACGGCGTCATAATGCAAGGTCACGTGAGGTATCACATAATTTTGTGACTTCAAATAATCGCTTGCATTCATATTTTATGTTCCTGTCATGCATTTTCTTCGTATGTTTGACAGTAAGTCCTAATTTCGACATTACTATAGTAAAAAGACATTCGTTTTTCATATTAGAAAACTTTCTTGGAAAAATAAATCACTGCTGCCTGCTGGGACCATAGTAGTTGACCCACTATTATATACTTATTTTATTTTATTAATAAAAAATCAACACAAAATTTTTGTTGTTTTCACACACCAATTTTGATATTTCTATTTGTTATGAGCACTTCATCTTTTTGGCAATATATTAATATAGAAAGTTAGAAACTACGCCAATTTCAATCCAAATAATAGTACGAATAAAAAACGAATTAGAAGATGTTTCTATTTATATTAGAAAAATAAACATGACAAAGTCATATCCATTTCGCAATCATATTAGCTATTGTCATATTACTTTCCGAGTAATTAGAAATGAGATAAAGCAGATATATAATGTATACTTGATTTTGAAGATTAAAATCAATTTTTACTAATGGATTGGCCCTATAATATACGATACTTTATACCCGATCATAATATAACTTACTCCTGGGAAATCAGTTGGCATGCGCTTCTGCCGTCTGCGCTGCGCGATTTTACACAATATAGCAGAGTCTTGTTTTCCTCTTATCTATAAATGTGACTTCAAATCACAAAGATTCGATTCGTCAAGCTGTTATTAGTAGGTAGTCAGAGTTCCGCTAGCGAGAGAGTTTTCCGGAGTCCGTTGCACTAGCTTCTCATTTGGATAACTTTATAGCTGGCCTGATCTTCTGATGGACAACAAGTGTGTATTAGGGCCTATGGTGTTATGAATCGTAGAGAACAGGAAACATGCACATCGGCAAATAGAGGCATATCAAAAATTACGAATTAGAGGTAAGTAGACGACTTGCATATATTTATTTTTAATCTTCTGTGTTCTAGCCATGATAACCTTCATCATAAAAATGCAAGGTTTGCGATATTCTCCTAAAATATCAAAAGCTATCTCAATAGCCTCTGAACCAAAAATAGGCTTGTTTGTATTCATTTTGATGTATTTTTCATGCTGATTCAAATTTGGTCATGAAAATGTACAATTATTGTTGAATTAAACAAATGAAACTTGTTGTCTACAGTCGACAGCGGGTGGAGAGGGGTAAAGGGCGGGCGATGTATGGCATACGATATATATATATTTTTTTTGGGATAGAGCAAATTATCGGTAATCATGATACTAGGGTGTTTGTATTTTTATTCTGAACGAATCAGGATGAATTTATGCAATAATGAATAAAAATAAATTAACTGCTTCTTTCTTGAATTTGACACTTTTACGACAATAGATCATTTTTGAATCCTTTCTACAGATTCAATACAACAGTCAATGTCAATGTGATTAAGCACTGGGCCTTGGTTTAAGCATGAATGGTTCATTGTACGTTCCGACTCTTGGAATAGATTAAGAATGAGGTCCGAATTTCAAATTATTCAAGAATTCAAGAATAAAAGCGTCAATTCAAACAATATATGGTAGCTGATTTCGCATTTTGCCCTATAATAACTACACACTGGTAATAAAAGTTATGTATATTATAGGTGCAAGGAATCCAATTACTTCACTGAAATTTCAGTGATTCAAGACAAGTGGTTCATAATAATCAGAGGATGATGATTTAATGAAGCCCCATCATGCACTGTAAAAGTGTTATCACTAGAGTTTCAACTGCCACTTTACTTTTCAAATCCCTTTGAATTCTGTGCAAAAGATGTTGTTTAAGAATTGTGTGTGTGTCATTATTACATGGTCGATTTCAGAACAAACGTGATTTTATGCACGAAGGATAAATCACACCTTCTGTAGATAACATAAAATGTGAAATCGTCCAACATTTTGAATGTGTATTTATTGTTATCTGTCCAAATTCAAATTTAACCATACACGTCTATAGAGTGGGCGAGCAGTGGTGTCATGTTCATGTTCACTCACACAGCTATGCTAACCGCAAGTTTACCCAGTGGAGTGTTGGGTAGTATTCTGATTATATATGTTTTAACATATGTTTTAAAAGAAATGAGGTACATTCTAGAGGTACCTCTTTTCTTATCATAAATAACGTACCGCTTGTCTCGAGTCACTGAAATTCCAGTGTAGTAACTGGATTTCTTGCCCCTATAATATACATAACGTTTGTTACCTGTGTGAAATTATTTTTTTTTCAGAAAAATGCAAAAATACTCACAAATTTAACAAGGGGTGTAGTACCACCTTTTAACACGATTAACATTCTTAAAAATGGAATTTTCGGCCAGTTCAGTTCTGTCAGAGACACGCTGTATTAACAATGATCTTAGAGAATTTACTTTGGTATAAACTCACACGGTATTAAATCTTACCATTCAAAGACTTTGCCGTGTCTGCATAATTAATAATTGACGAATTGCTAATGATAATAATTCTGAAATAACTTCAATTATGAACCAAGTAACAATATGAATAATGAGCAATGGGTCGATTTAATTATTTTCTACTCTTCTTGTACTCATTTATTTTTATGAATTTATTCAAATACGTATGATGAGATTATTAAAACACAATAATATTTAATGATCACTTATTTTGATCAAGAGGGACAACATGAAATTTATAACCTATATCAAAGTCGCATAAATACGGCACTTAGTAATTTCATTAACCCTACATAAATGAATCTTACACAATCTTAAAGTGGATACCAGGGGGATACTACATGTATGCACGTGATGTGATGCCGCAATCACCCTAAAGGTCCGTTCATACTACGCTGCACTTGCGTCACGGTCGTTGTGTTCCCGATATATCGATTACTTTTTGCGGCAACTCAACGTAACACATCACTTTGCCAAATCTAAATGTAATTAACTTTATTGCGATACCGCAATGCAGTATTTTGCAGTAGGCAACGCAACGCAGCTCTAAGAAATTGTAGCGTAGTCATACGAACGGACCTTAATATATACGCACGATTTATTTGGCTGGGCCAGCGAAACACACGTGGCTATCGGTAAACGGTAACGTGTTTGGCGCCCAAGGGGTCTGGGGATCGAGTCCCGAGGGAAACAAACAAGTTCTTTGTATTTGTGTAAAAAATTGAAGTAGAGAGAGTCTAGTCCCTCTACTTGTACAAATGCGCGCGAAGCAATGGTCAAATATGCTGATACGGCTAAGACACAGTCGGCGTCAACATGGGGGTTGGGGAGTGGGTGAATGTAGGGACCATCCCCGTATCAAAATATTGGGCAGTGACGTAGCGTTAAAAATGCCAAAAAAACGGCTTGTGCCCCTCCAATCAGACCTGACGCCCCCAATCATGGTCGGTGCCCCCCCATTGATGACCCACGCTACGCCACTGATATTAGGGATGCATCCCCCACTAGACCTACGCCTATGTTTAGAACTTCCTTCTTTGATTTCCCAATTTGCTTCTTTCCTTTCCCAGCACCAAAAAGTAATGGCCATGTTAGGGCTAATTAAAGTACATATTGCAATAATTGTAAAGCTTTACCCAATGGTAAAGCCATTGGTTAGCGATTAATACCGTAAAAACTCGATAGTTAGCATAATGTACTTCGGGATATGCTTACTATCGAGGCCTTTAAGACATGAAAACATGAAGAGGCCATCCACAAAAGTGTAAAGGGTTTTGAGCAAATCATCGATACAATTATATACGAACAAGTAAACCTGCAAATATGCATCTCAACTATTAGCTCAGTTGGTAAAGCGCCGGACGTTGGTAAAATTTCATGTTTTCAAAAGCGTTCGATAGTAAGAACATATGCTAACTATCGAGTTTTTACTAATATCAATTAATGAATGCAAACTGGCATTACTTACTAGTATTCCCCGATTTTGTTTCTATTATCAACAGATATACCATCTCATTACAAGACACTGCAGCACCACAATCTTACTCAATCCAACCCTATAATATGGCCAACCTAATGCTTGCATCGCTTGTAATTCTGTTAACTATAGCTTTCCATAGTAATATCAAATTGGGTATATTTGTCGATGCAATGTCTATTGCGAACTTACTCATGACACCGATGTGGAACGAAAGCGATGTCAACTCTCAAGCTTGTATCCTGGAGAAGAATCACTCTGAAGAATTCTTGATTTTTCATGGTAACAAAGACCATCCTTGCAGTCTGGCTGTTAGTGCACCTCAAGATCGAGCTGCTATTGTAGCTGTTGTTAACGCTACCAATGATGACTTCATATTCTGGGTTGAGCAATTACGGCCACACCCTCTTTGTTCTGACAAGTTTGTCGTTGTGAAGGAATCGCAACCAACCTGCAGCATTGTCTTCAAACAGAGACATATTCAACTGAATCTTCAGGGTGAGGTCAGCATTATTATCTTGATGGAAACACTTCGTTCAGAATGGAAAGAAGATTGTTCAGAAAATGATGACGAATACCTCGAGATTAGATCGAAATTTGACAACGAATATCTAACACCTGCTTGTTTGGATGTATTGAAATTACAGAATGTAATCGTATGTGATATTCATAGCGATTCCGATTTTGTGCATCTTACACATCATATTCCTGTTATTTGTAAATATAATTTTAATTCAAGTTGTACATCAAGTCTGACAAATAAGAACGAGGTAAAGTTTGAATGTCAAGGCCAAATGAATCGAAGAGACAAACACGATACAGTCATTGTATATCAACCTAATGCTGGAGGGTTGGATTTCAAAGGCAATAAAATAACTGCCATCGAGAAAGGTACGTTTCAAAATTTGCCCAATTTGAAAGTTCTTGACTTAAGTTATAATCAGTTAGATATATTACATGAGAAAACATTGGCTGGATTAAGCAACTTGGAAATGTTGTATCTCACTAGAAACAATTTGACGGTGCTAGATGAAGATGTGTTTCAAGATGTACCCAATTTAATATTATTGTACATATTGCGCAATAAGTTAGAGACATTACCCAATAAGCTCTTCCGAGGTTTACACAATTTAAAGCGCCTAAATTTGGTAAATAACCAAATACGTTTTATAAGCGCCCACGTTTTCCGAGATTTGACGAACTTAGAACTTTTAAATGTAGCATACAATAGGTTGTTATCACTGGATGAGAACGTGTTCCATGGTTTGAAAAATATAAGAGGTCTGAATTTGGAAGAAAATCAATTCGGAAATTTGCCGTTTTACGTATTCAGAGACTTGAATAAAGTTACATACCTATACTTAAAAAAATGTAATTTAAAGAACATTCCAAACATACAACATATGAACAGTTTAAGATTGATCAATGTTGAAGGAAATCCATTAACTGGTATTGATAAAACTACCTTTTCCCAACTCCCGATAAATTCCTTTCTTATGGGGAGTCATCATGAAATGTGCGAGTGCTATGTTAATTCCGATATCGTCAATTGCATTTCGCAATCCGATAGGTCACCATACCTAACTTGCGATAGACTATTGTCAGATAGGGTCTTAGTTGTTTTGATGTGGCTTATTGCCTTGAATGCATTATTTGGAAATATATTTGTATTAGTTTTGAACCTGATGACATCATCAATCACATCAGTACAAGATCGATTGCTTAGTAGTCTGGCAGTGTCAGACCTACTCATGGGGATCTATATGATCATTCTGGCATCTGCTGATATTTATTTTGGAGATTATTTCCCAATGAATGCTGAAACTTGGCGGTCTGGAACTACTTGTAGAATTATTGGAGCAATTTCAATCATATCTAGCGAGGCCTCCGTGTTTTTTGTTTCGCTGATTAGCATTGACAGGTTCATAAACATACAATTCCCGTATTCCACTAGAAAACTCGGTAGAAAATCTATAATCGTTTCAATCGCGCTTGCATGGTTCTTGGCGCTCGGATTAGGTATTATTCCCTCTGTGTTATCTGGCAGGAATTTCAAATTTTACGACAACTCTCATGTCTGTATTGGTTTACCTCTAGCTCTTCTAGATAAATACGAAACAAGGAACTTGAATGGGGCAGTATTGAAATACGTTAATGGGATACTGATACACAATTCAGATGTAAAAACGGTTCCTGTTGGCAAGATTTCAGGGATGTATTTTTCAACAGCTATTTTTCTTGGATTGAATGGAATCTGCTACTTGATTATACTCTGTTGTTACATTGGTATTGTAAGGGCCGTAAAACAATCTTCACGGCATACCGGTAGAACGCGAGAAATGAGAAAACAAATTCAAATGACCACAAAGGTTATAGCAATCGTAGCTACAGATTTTTGTTGCTGGTTTCCGGTCATTGCTCTCGGCATTTTAGTGCAGATTAGAGTCCTTACGTTGCCTGCTTCTGTGTTTGCCTGGTCGGTGACATTTGTTTTGCCAATTAATTCGGCAATTAATCCGTACTTGTATACAATTGCAGCCCTCGTTGAAAAATTCCGAAAAAGGAAAAAAGATTCAAAAAGTAGAAAAGGGGTTGGCAAAGGGACCTTTAGTGTTAACACGATATCATCGAGTATATAGACAATTAGATATACCATTGCCCCATTATTGGTCCCTCAGAGCAGGTCTTCGTTCGTAGTCAGTCAACAAGGCTTGCTTCTATAAATGTAGAGCTTATTTCCAAAAGGTGGTAAGTCCACAACCACATGTTTCTCATTTACAATTACTTTGAGAAGTTTGACATTAGCAACAATAAGTTGTACCACCAACAAGGCATTATTTACCATAACAACGCTGCATAACAATATGCAGATTATTGCTCTCATTTGGGAACCAAAGGCCTCACACAGTATTGTTACTGTGCATCCATACACTGTTTGCTTTGCAATGGTGCATCCAACTGCAATTATAATACCTTTAGCATCACAATATCGCACAGGTAAATCGGAAACATGTGTTTGTGGACTTAACACGGTTTGGAAATAAGCTCTTCAAAATACATGACTTTTAAAGTCAGAAGATATATTGTTCAATAAAGACCGGACATGCACGAAATTTAAAGATTTAAAGATTTAACACAAATTAAAGATGTAATAAAACAAGAGGTTTAGCGATCATCGAAAGAAGATGAAGACGACAATGCTGATAACATTTATTTATTGGATCGTAATAAAGAATCTAAATGTGCATGAATTTAAATGTACTAATGTACTGTACATTTTTTGAAGTTACTCTAAAGACAATGCTGGCTTGTTAATCTTCACTCATGTTAATTTTCGTAATTTCTCTCATATTTTGTTTTGTGTTTTGTTCGAAAATGTTGTGTGCACATAAATGATGGCAACAACGACATAGCAGTACCGTAATTCAAATTACAATGTGCGTTTTCTACTAAGAAGTCTCTTAAGATTAAGATTCTAATACTGGGCTAGATTCCAGTTAAAATCCATACGCCCCTGATATAACTTAGTGTGAATTTCAAAACGGGTAAAAGTAGTTGTAATTAAGTAGGTATGTAGTTTAAAGACTAATTCCTATCTTGTGATGCTCTAGAAGGTTCAAACCGAGCTAGTATCCAACGTGTAGGTTGAATGCCTACTCTTTAGGTACATATATAGTAAGAAAAAGCAAATGTGTATAAGTGCCCTGTGTTTCAAACCTGCGTGTGTAAATCAATTCGATCACAGAGTAGACAGTATAATAATTCTATAATTGTGTTAAAAAGTTTGAGGCTCAAGCGGTTATAGCTTGCAAAACTTGTTCACGTGTAATAAATTCCTTGGTAAAATCAATCACGTGTAATAAATAATATGAGCGATGTAATTAAAGCCTTTCAGTGAAAGAGGTGGTGAATCAGTTGGTTTCTTGATTGTAAACTGGTGAAGCAGGCGAGTGAAGAAGATGAGAAGCCGCTTCTTGGCAAGATGATCGCACAAACACGAATATATACGCCACCCACTATGTGAAACGGCGAAAATCGGAATTGATGATCCCAGCAAACACAAAATGTTTTCGGCATCATTCGCAAAAGCTTAGAAAAGGTTGTCAGAAAACGTGTAAATGTCGGGTTATATAAAGGGTATAAAGGTTATAACTTACTGCAAACAAATGACGAATGATGTGGTGCAAGGTACAAAAAGACACTACCAGTCCGATATGCTACGTTCACAAAATAGTGCCGTACGTGAGACTTAAGCTTCAAAAACCTGTCGAAACTCCCACACAGCGTCATCATCCCTATATCTTCGTGTCAAAATTGCCGTGATAGTACGTCGAATCCTCTCGTTTTTTATCTGCTACTCATGGCGATTTTGTTCGAGATAGGCCGAGCGACTCAGGCTAAGCATACCATTTACACGATATGAGATACCACAGAGCCTGCCACAGAGTTTCTATTCTACACGTTTATACGATTTGCGCATGATCAGTACCCCATATGATATTGCCATTACAAGAAAATTCGATTTGTTGTCAGGTAAAACCCAGGTTTTGTTTCCAATACACTTACTGGAAATGCAATACACTGATTAGCGGGGATTGCTCTTTGCTGCAGATATGTTTTACTGCATTTTATCCATAACGATTTTGAAATCGTTCATCAAAATAGTGATATATTTAACAATTATATAAAGGAACACGTCTAGCCCATTCAGCTAAGATCCAGGAATATTAAATCACAAGTCCATAATACAATATACATATCGACACACTATGCCACTTTCTTTATCTGCGTCAATAATAGAATATTGATTTCAATCGAATTGAATACATCTCTCTATTTTGGGTTTGTACTTCACCACTGAGCGATCTGGCGATCGATTTCTAGCCAATCAGATAGGACTCCTTTTCTTGCGTTCGGTGAAATACCAATGCCCCGTTACTCACCAACGGAGTATTAAGTTTATATTTATAATACAGGGTGTCGACACTGTGTCCCAAATCTTCCATTTCCCATGGTGTCGTATAAGTTTAGAGCTAGATATATCCTATATTCAACAACTCTTCCTATACTTTTGTATAGGAGCCAACCGTGAAGGGAAGGGGGTGGGGGGGGGGGGCAAAGCTACACTTTTACCATAGGTAGTTGACATCATGTGCTACACAAAAATGCTTGATAGCAGTTGTACAGCTACCCAATAGGGCTGGGGTCTAAACTTAGTCGAAAGTCGAAATTCCGGTCGAAAGAGGTGGTCGAATTCGGCAGGCGATCATGCATGCACTGTCATTTGATTGGTTAGGGTTACTTTAGGGTTAGGATTAGGGTTAGAATTATGGTTAGGATTAGGGTTATGAATAAGCTTAGGGTTATGATTACTTACACAAAATAATTACATGAAGGTAGCTTGATGAATCAAAAGCTAGCTAGAGAGGGCTTAAACGAGAACAAAGCGCGCTCATCAGAAAACCGAAATCTTATCGTGATCGACCAGTATTGAGATAGATGTGCTGTAAACCACGATTTTTCAGTATCTAAAATATAATTATGTTAACTGACCAAGATAAACTTTCGAGTAATTATATGTAAATCAGCCGCCAATCTTAAAACACTGCAGGCTGGCCCATGTGCTTTTCACTCCTGTAACCTCAGCGTGACCTCAGTCAGACTTTTGTTGATTCATTTGTGCTTTACTCTAACACCTAGTCACTATTGTGTGTTTTTCTTTACATACTTATTAAATCAATAATTCATTCAAATATTATCATATTTTATGTTCCTGTCATGCATTTTCTTCGTATGTTTGACAGTAAGTCCTAATTTCGACATTACTATAGCAAAAAGACATTCGTTTTTCAAATTAGAAAACTTTCTTGGAAAAATAAATAGTAGTTGACCCACTATTATATACTTATTATTTTTTTTTTTTTTTAGTAATAAAAGATCAACACAACATTTTGTTGTTTTCACACACCAATTTTGGTATTTCTATTTGTTATGAGCACTTCATCTTTTTTGGCAATATATTTTTTTGTTCATAAACTGTAGAGAAAGTTAGAAACTACGCCAATTTCAATCCAAATAATAGTACGAATAAAAAACGAATTAGAAGATGTTTCTATTTATATTAGAAAAATAAACATGACAAAGTCATATCCATTTCGCAATCATATTAGCTATTGTCATATTACTTTCCGAGTAATTAGAAATGAGATAAAGCAGATATATAATGTATACTTGATTTCAAGAGACAAAGGATCGTTAATTTGATTTTGAAGATTAAAATCAATTTTTACTAATGGATTGGCCCTATAATATACGATACTTTATACCCGATCATAATATAACTTACTCCTGGGAAATCAGTTGGCATGCGCTTCTGCCGTCTGCGCTGCGCGATTTTACACAATATAGCAGAGTCTTGTTTTCCTCTTATCTATAAATGTGACTTCAAATCACAAAGATTCGATTCGTCAAGCTGTTATTAGTAGGTAGTCAGAGTTCCGCTAGCGAGAGAGTTTTCCGGAGTCCGTTGCACTAGCTTCTCATTTGGATAACTTTATAGCTGGCCTGATCTTCTGATGGACAACAAGTGTGTATTAGGGCCTATGGTGTTATGAATCGTAGAGAACAGGAAACATGCACATCGGAAAATAGAGGCATATCAAAAATTACGAATTAGAGGTAAGTAGACGACTTGCATATCTATTTTTAATCTTCTGTATTCTAGCCATGATAACCTTCATCATAAAAATGCAAGGTTTGCGATATTCTCCTAAAATATCAAAAGCTATCTCAACAGCCTCTGAACCAAAAATAGGCTTGTTTGTATTCATTTTGATGTATTTTTCATGCTGATTTAAATTTGGTCATGAAAATGTACAATTATTGTTGAATTAAACAAATGAAACTTGTTGTCTACAGTCGACAGCGGGTGGAGAGGGGTAAAGGGCGGGCGATGTACGGCATACGATATATATATATTTTTTGGGGGATAGAGCAAATTATTGATAATCATGATACTAGGATGTTTGTATTTTTATTCTGAACGAATTAAGATAAATTTATGCAATAATGAATAAAAGTAAATTAACTGCTTCTTTCTTGAATATGACACTTTTACGACAATAGATCATTTTTGAATCCTTTCTACAGATTTTGACCCTTGGAATAAATTAAGAATGAGGTCCGAATTTCAAATTATTCAAGATACAATATGTGGTAGCTGATTTTGTACTTAACATGCTTAAGGTGGTACTACAGCCCCTGATAAATTGTGTCACTAATTTCGCATTTTGCCCTATAATAACTACACACTGGTAATAAAAGTTATGTATATTATAGGGGCAAGGAATCCAATTACTTCACTGAATGTTCAGTGATTCAAGACAAGTGGTTCATTATATATCAGAGGATGATGATTTAATGAAGCCTCATCATGCACTGTAAAAGTGTTATCACTAGAGTTTCAACTGCCACTTTACTTTTCAAATCCTTTTGAATTCTGTGCAAAAGATGTTGTTTTAGAATTGTGTGTGTGTCATTATTATGTGGTTGATTTCAGAACAAATGTGATGTATGCATGAAAGATAAATCACACCTTCTGTAGATAACATAAAATGTGAAATCGACAAACATTTTGAATGTGTTTTTATTGTTAATATATCTGTCCAAATTCAAATTTAACCATGCACGTCAATGCAGTGGGCGAGCAGTGGTGTCATGTTCACTCACACAGCTAAGCTAACCGCAAGTTTACCCAGTGGAGTGTTGGGTAGTATTCTGATTATATATGTTTTAACATATGTTTTAAAAGAAATGAGGTACATTCTAGAGGTACCTCTTTTCTTATCATAAATAACGTACCGCTTGTCTCGAGTCACTGAAATTCCAGTGTAGTAACTGGATTTCTTGCCCCTATAATATACATAACGTTTGTTGCCTGTGTGTTATTATTCTTTTTTTCAGAAAAATGCAAAAATACTCACAAATTTAACAAGGGGTGTAGTACCACCTTTTAACACGATTAACATTCTTAAAAATGTAATTTTCGGCCAGTTCAGTTCTGTCAGAGACACGCTGTATTGACAATGATCTTAGAGAATTTACTTTGGTATAAACTCACCGGGTATTAAATTCAAAGACTTTGCCGTGTCTGCATAATTAATAATTGACGAATTGTTAATGATAATAATTCTGAAATAACTTCAATTATGAACCAAGTAACAATATGAATAATGAGCAATGGGTCGATTTAATTATTTATTTTCTACTCTTCTTGTACTCATTTATTTTTATGAATTTATTCGTCAACTCAAATACGTATGATGAGATTATTAAAACACAATAATATTTAATGATCACTTATTTTGATCAAGAGGGACAACATGAAATTTATAACCTATATCAAAGTCGCATAAATACGGCACTTAGTAATTTCATTAACCCTACATAAATGAATCTTACAAAATCACGTGCACGTGATGTGATGCCGCAATCACCCTAAAGGTCCGTTCATACTACGCTGCACTTGCGTCACAGTCGTTGTGTTCCCGATATATCGATTACTTTTTGCGGCAACTCAACGTAACGAGTTGTAACGCATCACTTTGCCAAATCTAAATGTAATTAACTTAATTGCGATACCGCAATGCAGTATTTTGCAGTAGGCAACGCAACGCAGCTCTAAGAAATTGAAGTGTAGTGGTACGAACGGATACGCACGATTTATTTGGCTGGGCCAGCGAAACACACGTGGCTACCGGTAAACGGTAACGTGTTTGGCGCCCAAGGGATCTGGGGATCGAGTCCCGAGGGAAACAAACAAGTTCTTTGTATTTGTGTAAAAAATTGAAGTAGAGAGAGTCTACTCCCTCTACTTGTACAAATGCGCGCGAAGCAATGGTCAAATATGCTGATACGGCTAAGACACAGTCGGCGTCAACATGGGGGGTGATTGTAGGGACCATCCCCGTATCAAAATATTGGGCAGTGACGTAGCGTTAAAAATGCCAAAAAACGGCTTGTGCCCTCCAATCAGACCTGACGCCCCCATCATGGTCGGTGCCCCCCCATTGATGACCCATGCTACCCCACTGATATTAGGGATGCATCCCCACTAGATCTACGCCTATGTTTAGAACGTCCTTCTTTCATTTCCCAATTTGCTTCTTTCCTTTCCCAGCACCAAAAAGTAATGGCCATATTAGGGCTAATTAAAGTACATTGCAATAATTGTAAAGCTTTACCCAATGGTAAAGGCATTGGTTAGCGATTAATACCGTAAAAACTCGATAGTTAGCATAATGTTCTTCGGGATGTGCTTACTATCGAGGCCTTTAAGACATGAAAACATGAAGAGCCCATCCACAAAAGTGTAAAGGGTTTTGAGCAAATCATCGATACAATTATATACGAACAAGTAAACCTGCAAATATGCATCTCAACTATATATTAGCTCAGTTGGTAAAGCGCCGGACGTTGGTAAAATTTCATGTTTTCAAAAGCGTTCGATAGTAAGAACATATGCTAACTATCGAGGTTTTACTAATATCAATTAATGAATGCAAACTGCCATTACTTACTAGTATTCCCCGATTTTGTTTCTATTATCGACAGATATACCATCTCATTACAAGACACTGCAGCACCACAATCTTACTCAATCCAACCCTATAATATGGCCAACCTATTGCTTGCATCGCTTGTAATTCTGTTAACTATAGCTTTCCATAACAATATCAAATTGGGTATATTTATTGATGCAATGTCTATTGCGAACTTACTCATGACACCGATGTGGAACGAAAGCGATGTCAACTCTGAAGCTTGTATCCTGGAGAAGAATCACTCTGAAGATTTCTTGATTTTTCATGGTAACAAAGACCATCCTTGCAGTTTGGCTGTTAGTGCACCTCAAGATCGGGCTGCTATTGTAGCTGTTGTTAACGCTACCAATGATGACTTCATATTCTGGGTTGAGCAATTACGGCCACACCCTCTTTGTTCTGACAAGTTTGTCGTTGTGAAGGAATCGCAACCATCCTGCAGCATTGTCTTCAAACAGAGCCATATTCAACTGAATCTTCAGGGTGACATCAGCATTATTCTCTTGATGGAAACACTTCGTTCAGAATTGAAAGAAGATTGTCCAGAAAATGATGACGAATACCTCGAGATTAGATCGAAATTTGACAACGAATCTCTAACACCTGCTTGTTTGGATGTATTGAAATTACAGAATGTAATCGTATGTGATATTCATATAGATTCAGATTTTGTGCATCTTACACATCATATTCCTGTTATTTGTAAATATACTTTTAATTCAAATTGTACATCAAGCTTGACAAATAAGAATGAGGTAAAGTTTCAATGTCTAGGCCAATGGAATCGAAGAGACGAACACGATACAGTCATTGTATATCAACCTAATGCTGGAGGGTTGGATTTTAAAGGCAATAAAATAACTGCCATCGAGAAAGGTACGTTTCAAAATTTGCCCAATTTGAAAGTTCTTGACTTAAGTTATAATCAGTTAGATATATTACATGAGAAAACATTGGCGGGATTAAGCAACTTGGAAATGTTGTATCTCACTAGAAACAATTTGACGGTGCTAGATGAAGATGTGTTTCAAGATGTACCCAATTTAATATTATTGTACATATTGCACAATAAGTTAGAGACATTACCCAATAAGCTCTTCCGAGGTTTACACAATTTAAAACGCCTAAATTTGGTAAATAACCAAATACGTTTTATAAGCGGCCACGTTTTCCGAGATTTGACGAACTTAGAACTTTTGAATATAGCATATAATAGGTTGTTAACACTGGATGAGAACGTGTTCCAGGGTTTGAAAAACATAAGAGGTCTGAATTTGGAAGAAAATCAATTCGGAAATTTGCCGTTTTACGTATTCAGAGACTTGAATAAAGTTACATACCTATACCTTAAAAATGTAATTTAAAGAGCATTCCAAACATACAACATATGAACAGTTTAAAATTGATCAATGTTGAAGGAAATCCATTAACTGGTATTGATAAAACTACCTTTTCCCAACTCCCGATAAATTCCTTTCTTATGGGGAGTCATCATGAAATGTGCGAGTGCTATGTTAATTCCGATATCGTCAATTGCATCTCGCGATCTGATAGGTCACCATACCTAACTTGCGATAGATTATTGTCTGACAGGGTCCTGGTTGTTTTGATGTGGCTTATTGCATTGAATGCATTGTTTGGAAATATATTTGTATTAGTTTTGAATCTGATGAAGTCATCAAGCACATCAGTACAAGATCGATTGCTTAGTAGCCTTGCAATGTCAGACCTACTCATGGGGATCTATATGATCATCCTGGCATCGGCTGATATTTATTTTGGAGATTATTTCCCGATGAATGCTGAAACTTGGCGGTCTGGAACTACTTGTAGAATTATTGGAGCAATTTCAATCATATCTAGCGAGGCCTCCGTGTTTTTTGTTTCGCTGATTAGCATTGACAGGTTCATAAACATACAATTCCCGTATTCCACTAGAAAACTCGGTAGAGAATCTGTAATCGTTTCAATCGCGCTTGCATGGTTCTTGGCGCTCGGATTAGGTATTATTCCCTCTGTGTTATCTGGCAGGAATTTCAAATTTTACGACAACTCTCATGTCTGTATTGGTTTACCTCTAGCTCTTCTAGATAAATACGAAACAAGGAACTTGGATGGGTCAGCAGTGAAATACGTCAATGGGATACTGGTACACAATTCAGATGTAAAAACGGTTCCTGTTGGCAAGATTTCAGGGATGTATTTTTCATCGGCTGTTTTTCTTGGATTGAATGGAATATGTTACTTGATTATATTTTTATGTTACATTGGTATTGTAAGGGCCGTCAAACAATCATCTCTGAATACTGGTAGAACGCAAGAAATGAGGAAACAAATTCAAATGACTACAAAGGTTATAGCAATCGTAGCCACAGATTTTTGTTGCTGGTTTCCGGTCATTATTCTCGGCATTTTAGTGCAGTTTAGAGTCCTCACATTGCCTGCTTCAGTGTTTGCTTGGTCAGTTACATTTGTTTTGCCAATTAATTCGGCAATTAATCCGTACTTATATACAATTGGAGCCCTTATTGGAAAATTCCGAAAAAAGAAAAATGGTTCAAAAAGTAAAGAAAAAGTTAGGCAAAGGGTAAAAAATGTAAAGACAGTCTCATCTAGTATGTAAGAAATTAAAAATACTATTGCCTCCAATATGGGTCCCAAGAGTTAATTTGCAGTAGACCATTAATCAGCAGCCAATATTGGATTTGGCCAATGAAGCCATGTTATCTGGAAAGCTATTCAAGATTGTCATGCTTGTAGGATTAGCAACTGTCTTCGCTAAAATAAAAAAAAAATAAAAATCCGTCTTCTATAGCCATAGTTTACGCAAGCCTGCAGGACCAGGCGTAAACTTTAAATGTATGATGTAATTCCTGCTCCACTTGAATTGAACGAGTAAATGGCACCATACAACGTTTTTAAAATGATACTGTAAAAAGTCCGAGGATATCTTGTTCAATAAGGACACGAAATTATTGTTCTTCAAGACACAGATTTAACAATTTTTGCGAGTCACAGATATCGTGTTCATGTACATCATCGAAAGAAGATGAAGACCATGATAATAATACTTATTTATCATAATAAAAAAATCTGCATATGCATGAATTTACTCTAACCTGTTTATTTTTTAATTTCGTGCCTAAGCTATTCTGATTGATTATGTAAATGCAATGCATGGTATTTTGGCATGAACTGCAAAAGCACAACAAATTAATGAGATAGCATTTTAGGGAAGCTCTGACTTAGCCAGGGGATAAAGGGGCCTGTGACAACCGAGCATGATTTTTGGCATTCGGTGAGAGCAAAATGTAAAAAATATGGGGTCATTGGGTGAGAACATGAACTTTTTTTTAAATGGACCCTTCGGGTGAGAACCGAAATCAGTGATAAATGAAATTTGCTGTTCAAATTGAACTTGTAAGGGTCTTTGGGTGACAGATCAAATGGAAAAATAAGGGGTCTTCGGGTGACAGAGCATGTGTTCGTAAAAAATAAGGGTCTTTGGGTGACAGCGACGCTGAAAAAGGGGGTCTTAACAGCCCTACATACGCGTCACCTCCAAAGTGGGAGTGCCCCCCGGGATTGAACAGTCCTGTGTTTTATCACCCCGTGTTTTACAGTCCCGTGTTTTATCGTCCGGTGTTTTTCCGCCCCATCTCGTGTTTTACCGTCCGTCCCGTGTTTACCGCTCTTTTCCGTCCCGTCCCGTCCCAATGCCCCGTGATTGAAACCTGCGTGTGCAAATCAATTCGATCACAGTGTAGACAGTATAATAATTCTATAATTATGTTCAAAAGACTAAGACTCAAGAGGTTTTTAATTGTATATAGCTTGCAAAACTTGGGTCAAATCAATCACGTGTAACAAATTCCGCCAAGAATGGTCCTGGGTGATTCATGAAATAATTAAGGCCTTTAAGGGATCCAGAATGAGCGTTTATTGCGATTCGACAGTATTTTTTGAGGGACATGAGAGCACCTCAGACCTATCGAATTGCATTCTGAATACGAAGCATGTCTTTCTTATATCAAATAATTTTCATTTTTTGAAAATCACAATATAATACAAATTTTATGACAAATTATAAAAATTTAATATTTTTCAAATTTTTGATATATAACAGTCCTCGAAGTAAATTATATAAATCTAATGATATGTTCTTAAAGTGTATGTAGCTGGGAGGAAAATCCGACGGTCAATTGAAAATTTTGACCTTTCATATTGAAGATATGGATTTTTTCCCAAAAAGACCTTTTTTTTGGTGTTTTGGGAAAAAAAATCCATATCTTCAATACGAAAGGTCAAAATTTTCAATTAATCGTCGGCTTTTCATCCCACCTACATACACTTTAAGTATAAATCATCAGATTTATAAAGTTTACTTCAAGTACTGTTAAATATCAAAAATATCAATTTTAATGATTTGCCATAAAATGTGTATTAAAATGCGAATTTCAAAAATCAAAATTATTTGATATCAGAATGACATTCTTCGTATTCAGAATGCAATTCGATATGTCTGATGTGCTCTGATGTCCCAAAATAAATACTGTCCAAACGTTCATACCCCAGCCCTTAAGTGAAAGAGGTGGTGAATCAGCTGGTTTCTTTATTGTAAACTGGTGAAGCACGTGAGTGAAGAAGATGTAAAGCTCCATCTTGGCAAGATGTTCTCCGGGACACATGCGAAGACCTGCGTAATCAATCAAAAGCACAAATCATTATCCTCAAGTGGATTACAAGACATTTTGGTAGTGAAAATATTTGTCGATTTACTAATCCTTATCTAAGGACTCGATAAGGAAGCGTGCATCGTGGGGTCCAGGGACTCACCTTATGGCCCCTGGTTGGGTCCAGGGGCAACGTCCATGTTAAACTAAAGGGCATGAGTCTCATAAATGTATTCATGCACTCCTATATCAAAGAAGCCAAGCAAAAAAGAGGTTAGGAAAGTACGTGGAGTGCATTATAATGGCACTCCGACATAGCGAATCTTATTTCATATTCGACATAAAATACCTATTTTAGACATAGCGAAGCTTTCGACATAGAGGGCTATATCCGCAAAGCAATGTGAGGATCTACGCTATACATGAAAGACACCGCATATTTATTTATTTATTTCGATTAAAATAAGAATATTTACCTGTCGCAAAAGGAATCAATCTTCCTTTGTTTGCAATACTCCGTCTTCATCCAAGAACCGCTCCGGGTTGAATTCATCCGGATTTGGCCACAAATCCGGGTCGTAATGGATGGCGTATAAATTGGCCACGACTACGGTTCCTTTGGAAATGGCAAATGACCCTAAGGTGGTGTCTTCACCACACACGCGTAGTAATCCTAATCCAATAACGAATCCCATTCTTTGAGCTTCAAGAAGAGTTGCACATGTAAATGGCAAGTCCTTCTCATCTGGTAGTCTTGGTAGACGATTTCTACCCACTACTGAATCTAGCTCTTGATGAATGCGATCTTGAATCTCTGGAAAAGCCATCATATACAATATCGCCCAACGCAACGTAGACGATACTGTTTCAGTACCAGCCGTAAAGAAGGCTCTTACAGTCGCTATGAGATTCCTGTCATTGAAGAAAGAATCGCGGTTTAATTTCCGATTCTTTTTCATCTTGTCAAGATACACATCGATAAAGTCATTCGGCTCATTTTCGACATGGACATTTTTGTGATCGTTCACAATATCTCTTATGAATTCCAATCCGCTATTCATGGTTCGTTTCACAGCGCTGTAAGCAGATGGTTGTAGGTACTTTCCAAATGAAAAGGCCTGATACAAACCAACGTTTCTGGGATGTCCAAGTAGCAAGTCCATCAGGCGCTTAAAGCTAGGATCAAAATACTCAAATCGCTTTCCGAAGACGACTGAAAAAAATGACGTTGGCTGCTGCATTGTTAGTCAAATGGCCGGGATTAAAGGCTTTGCCTCCGAGGCTGCTGATCTCATTTGCTAAACATTTGACTTCTTCAGAGATGTTTGCTTCAAAACTTTTTTTACCTACTCCAAAGCTGCGTAAAGTTGTCAGGGCAAATCGTCTTTGCTCTTTCCAAGAATTTCCCGAAGACATGAAGCCTGTGAAAAAAGCATGACAAGGACCCATCAAACACAAAACGTTTTACAGAAAGTTTAAATGTCAGTTATATAAAGGGTATAATACGTTTTAATAACATTCAAAAATACATTTATCTTTGTTGCGTCCATATAAGATCTTATACAGCATTATCTTATACATCATTATCACTGCTGTGTCCCAGGACTACATCTTACAAATGGCCTGTTGTTAACTCCCAGGCCCGCATCATATACATCATATATCTGTGTTATGTCCCAGGGCTAGTGGCGTACCGTGGCCGCTCCTATCCCGGGGGGCTGAAGAAAATTCAATTTTGCCGCCCTTCCTCAACAACCCGAGAAGGTTGACCCTCTTTTTGCCGCCCCTTCTTCCGCCGCCCCTCTTTTTGCCGCCCCTTCGTCTTCCGCCGCCCCTTCGTTTTGGCCGCCCCCTGATTTTACCCCGGGGGCTCGCGCCCACAAAGCCCCCCCCCAATACGCGCATGCAGGGCCACATCTTATACGTCATTGTCTTATACATCTTTATCACTGCTGTGTCCCAGGACTATATGCAGCCTGTCTCAAAAAAAATTTATGCAAGTGAAAAGCGCTCTCTTTGGCAATTAGAAAATACCGTTGTGACATGATGCTTACATCAACGTCAAGGGCGCAGTCTTAGCTCGCCAATGCCGTTTGTTCTGTTCGATTTGCTTGTTTCAATCTCGAGATATGTTTAGTTAACAACGAAATAGTAAAATCACAATTGTGCCACTTTTACTAAGGAAGAGGGCTGTACAATGATAGCTGATGTTGATGCGTCTAATGTTGATGCGTCTTTGAAAATGAATTACAATAAGAAAATGTTGTATATTAAATTCCTTCAGTCCGAAGCTCCCTCGACACGCTCCTTGGTTTAGCTCCCCTCCTAGGCGTACTGGTATGATAGGATTGACGCCCATGCCTAGGACCACATCTTTTAAAGAAGGGGTAGAATGACCGCACAAAATTTTGTAAAAGTTATGATTTTACACATTACCGACTAAATATGTTCTCTTTCTAATACCAGCATTGGCGTATCGCCGAACAATTCAAACATAAACTATAAAACCATAACATCTTCTAGCTTTGAAAATGAATTACAATAAGAAAATGTTGTATATTAAATTCCTTCAGTCCGAAGCTCCCTCGAAACGCTCCTTGGTTTAGCTCCCCTCCTAGGCGTACTGGTATGATAGGATTTACGCCCATGCCTAGGACCACATCTTTTAAAGAGGGGGATAGAATGACCGCACACAATTTTGTAAAAATTATGATTTTACACATTACCGACTAAATATGTTCTCTTTCTAATACCAGCATTGGCGTATCGCCGAACAATTCAAACATAAACCATAAAACCATAACATCTTCTTGCTTTGAAAATGAATTACAATAAGAAAATGTTGCATATTAAATTCCTTCAGTCCGAAGCTCCCTCGATACGCTCCTTGGTTTAGCTCCCCTCCTAGGCGTACTGGTCAGTATGATATTAAGCTTCTACTGAATTGACCAAGGTATTGATTAGAATTGTGGTCCCGGGACTCCTGGACCACAAGTTGTGGACTGGACGGAATTAATATTTGGGACATACCACTTTTGGAATCGTGACTTCCCTTGACTTTTTGTCACTTGCCCTTCCCGGATAGAAAGACCAGGTCAACCATGGAGATCACAAATTAGACTGACAAGAACAACTGGTGGTGGCGAATGGAATCGCGAATCGCCGGACGCGATATCGCCATTTGGGACGTCACCATTGGATTAACACATCAATCAAGAAATCTTCACAAACAATTCTAAATGTGTTATATGTTGTCAAAGCAAAATTATGTAAAACCGTTGGAGTTCAACAACAAACTCCACTGTAAATAATGTTGTTTTTCAAGTTGTAATTGGTAACCAGCTATTTTGAACGGGTTTATAGCCTTATAGTTTCATCGGCCGCGTGTCCTGTACCGCCTGGGCATTTTGCATACCAATCATTTGTAACTAACCTGCGTCCAAACCGAGCTCCTTCCTTATGTGAGGAACTAATTTGTAATTTAAACGGGGATTATTGAAACCCTCATTCACACATTTGAAGGTGTTTAAAACAACAACCATCTTCCATCCAATCTTAATGCTGAACACCGGCCCGTACCTTTTGGCCAATATGCTGAGTAGTTGAGGTGGTCCTAGCCCGGTACGATATGCCGATATGATCAGATTTGGTAAATATCCAAGAAGTGGCCAACCCCACGGTCCTGGTGGTAGATCCTTAAGGCTATGTAGCCACCAAAAGAGGAGCAGAAATGCAGCTCCACAGATAAGGACAGTTGGAGTATCAATGTTGGCTAGGAATGCCATGATTGAAAACAAGAAGATGCCGATTTCCAGTAGCGTTGTTCATGTAAACCTAAGGTAAATGACCCCGTTAATGCAATGGTAGATTGGTATGATGAAATATAACGGAAATATCCTATTGTGGACCCGTTAATTGCTACATCGATCATTAAATCAGGCGGCGAAGACCTGTTAGACATGTTAGACGTATGTACCCAGATAGACTTTGTACTCAATACGACTGTATGTTTAAAATTAAACGATAATACATCGGGTTATCATATAGTGACGTATCCTGATTTTGGTCATTTTTGCAATTTTGGATATAAGTTTTTAATATTGTCCTCTTTAATTACGCCAAGTCCCAAAGCTGAAATTTAAGTAATTAGTTAGTATTTTTGATTTTAAAAATAAATGATTAAATTGGCGTTTGAAAATAACAAAAAATGTAGAAAAAGTGTATCACATAGTGGCGTATCGTACGATACGCCTCTCAGCGATGCAACTTTTCGTAAATACAGGGTGTAGGGGTAGTATCATGGGACGTTTCCCCAGTTTCCACTCAGTCAATTTTCATAGTTTTGGTATTTTAGCATGGATATGAACTGCAAAAGCACAAAAAAATAAATGGAATAGTAATTTAGGGAAGTTCCGACTTGGCCAGGGGATAAATTAGGGTCATGTGACAGTTGATTTGCAGTAAATTTAAAGGTTGTGTGACCTTTCAACCTCTGGTCGAAACATGGCTGCCCAAAAATCATATATCATTTATTTTGGTAATACTGCAGACCAACATTGTGAAATTTGACTGAATAAAACTGATGAAATGTTCCATAATGCTACCCCTACTTGATGCTAACCAATTTGAGAAAACTTGCTATCTGGTAATGTTCTAGAGGGTCCAAACAAAGTACTCAAAGTGTTTTATGTCATTTGAATGCCTACTTTTCACAGGTTGTTCCTAGTTATAAGGTAAGAAATAGCAAATAAGTAGGTATTTTTTGAAAATCTACTGCCTGGGCGAAACAGGCTCCGATTTTACTGATATTTCAGCACAATAGCAGTATGTACCCTAGTAAAAAAATTACCGTCCCGTGTTTTACCGTCCCACGTTTTATCCTCCCGTGGTTTACAGTGCCGTATTTTATCCTCCTGTGTTTTATCCTCCCGTGTTTTACCGTCCCGTGTTTTACCGTCCCCTGTTTTATAATCCCGTATTTTACCGTAACCGTGCCATGTTTTATCGTCCCGTGTTTTATCGTCCCGTATTTTATCCTCCCGTGTTTTATCGTCACGTGTTTTACCGTCCCGTGTCTTACCGTCATGTGTTTTATCCTCCTGTGTTTTTCCTCCCGTGTTTTATAATCCCATGTTTTATTACCGTCCCGTGTTTTACCGTCCTACGTTTTATCCTCCCGTGGTTTACAGTCCCGTATTTTATCCTCCTGTGGTTTATCCTCCCGTGTTTTACCGTCCCGTGTTTTACCGTCCCCTGTTTTATAGTCCCGTGTTTTACCGTAACCGTGCCATGTTTTATCGTCCCGTGTTTTATCCTCCCGTATTTTATCCTCCCGTGTTTTATCGTCGCGTGTTTTACCGTCCCGTGTTATACCGTCCCGTGTTTTATCGTGCGTTGTTTTCCCGCCCAATCCCATGTTTTACCACCCGTATCGTGTTTACCGCTCCTTTCCGCCCCGTTCCGCCCCATGTCCCGTGCCCCGTGATGTGCAAATCAAGTCGATCACATTGTAGACAGTATAATAATTCTATAACTATGTTAAAAAGACAGAGACTCCAGAAAATCAATCACGTGTAACAAATTCCGCCAAGAATGGCCCTGGACGATGGGCAAAATAATTAAGGCCTTTCAGTGAAAGAGGTGGTGTATTAGCTGGTTTCTTGATTGTAAACTGGTGAAGCAGGTGAGTGAAGAAGATGTAAAGCTCCATCTTGGCAAGATGTTCTCCAGGACACATGCGAAGACCTGTGTAATCAAACAAATGCACAAATCAGTATTCTCATCCGACTTTCGTGACACATAAATCTATATAAAACACCGAAATTTATTTTATTTATTTATTATCAGGCAGCAGAGGCGCACCGACTGGGGAGGCGGGAGGAAAGCTGCACCCCGCTCAAAATACCGGGACAAAAAGGCATTACATCCCGTGACAAGATTATACCGGGTCAAAATTACCGAAATTAATGGGCACATTTTGTTTGAACTTAACGATTTGGAAATGTGCCCCCTTTCCTGGCTATGAAGTCCCGGTACCCCCTGCTATGAGGTAGCACATACGGTGACATTACATGTCATTTTTGTTATGAACGCTTCACTAAACAAGTGGTGTTACCATTACAACGCCCTCTATGGATTGTATAATAAACCACGCGCTGTTCTTTGGTAACAGTGCATCCTGTCATACCAACGTAAGTTCCAACATATTTAAATCGCTGAGCCTCATCAACTCCCCCCCTCTTTACCATGTGACATTTAGAGAATAAAGGTATTGTGTTTAGCCGCTGGAGTGCATCTATTGTCTCATATAACACGGGCGACATCATTATTTTAAGTAAAACGTGTTATATGAGACGATAGATGCACGACAGCGGTTAGAAACAATACCTTTATTATCATTCTTTAACACATCAATTCAAATAAATATATTAATCCTAAGTATACCAAATTTTAATTAAATTAAATCCTATATTTTACAGGGAATTACCTGGGGCTGAGAATCCTGTTGTTGCAATGCACATCCGATTGGTTCATATAGCGCGTACGAGTATCGCGTGGACACGCACGCGCTAAGGTGTGTGATATCGTGTCATATCACACGGGTAAGAACCAATAAGATTGCAAGAACATTCTCAAGTGTTTAAGAATTGCTCGTTGATCCTACTCAATTTTAAGGTTGTAGATCAGTTGGTTTCTGCTATAATAAAATATGAATATGAATAATAATAATAATGGATCCAGATGAAATCTGCCATCCTCCGCAAAAGAAATGTATTTCAATCCGCATGATCAGTGGTATTTTTTCATCAATTTTGATTAATAAAAGTAAAAACCGTTAAAAATTGTTTTGCTTTTTAATTTTTTCCTGCCGGTGAAATTATTTTTCGCCCTGTGAAAAATTGTCAAATTGTGTAGCTCATGTGTGTAAAAGTTAAATTTCCCGGTTTCTGGTGGTTCCATCTGGTTGGAGCCAGTTTCTATTGATCTAAACAATGGAACGCGGTTCAACCACCGGTCAACCGGCGGTCGAGTTTTGATTTCATCCCCAAGAACAATCCAAGAGAAAATCGACCAAAAGTTGTAATATGCATCTCCCGTTGGCCCGGTTTGAGGCCATTGTCCTAAATTTGACTCATTATGTGCGTATTTGTCCAGGTAAGGTCATTATAGTAGCTGGTCAGAGGGAAGATTTTGAAACATTGCCCTCCTTGGGACGGTAGCTTCGATATACGCCTCTATTTGCTGCGTCGACTTTTAAATAAGGGTAGCTGTAGGCTATAGCAGGGGCGTAAATCCACTTTTGAAAGTGGGGGGGGGACACAATGAAAATCATTAGTCATTGATACTTCGGCGCGTCAGCGCTGCACGTTGCACTGCTGCGACGTAGGGGGTGTCTGAGGGGGGATGTGCCCTCAGAAGTAAGAAACTTTTGCAAAATGAAGACCTAATTGAAGCCATTTGGTGGACCATTTTGGCACTATTATTGTGTAAAATTTTAGCTTGAAACAGCTGAAAAATTCTGAAATGATGGCCTAATAAGCGATTCGTGGACAAGTCTTCACTAAAACAGAAGCGAAAGTGACCACCTATTTATGTATACGCAGGGGGGGTGTCTGAGGGGGATGATCCCCCTGAGAAGTAAGAAGCTAAATGCAAAATGAAGACCTAATTGAAGCCATTTGGTGGACCATTTTGGCACTATTAATTTGTAAAATTTTAGCTTGAAATAGCTGAAAAACTGTGAAATGACGGCCTAACTTGTGGACAAGTCTTCACTAAAACAGAAGCGAAAGAGACCACTTGTTTATGTATACGCAGGGGCGGAACATCCCCCATCAGAAGTTGGAAAATTTTGCAAAATGAAGGTCCAATTGAAGTCATTTGGTGCATAATTTTTACACAGTTATCATAAAAACAAACAAAAAAGGGACCGAACTCAATTTGCAAAATTTTACTTGAGATTTGAGATTCGGAATTACTACTAAAGCATGCATGGATTGATGATTGATGTTGAAGTCAGCATTGAGTCCGTCTTAAAACTGACTTTGGTGATAAAATGTGACGGGCCCTGCATATCGACTGCATATGGGCCGAGGACCCGCCTTCAAGCAATTTGCCCAAAATAATCACAGGCCTGTAATATATTATAATTACGATCGACCCGGCTGTGCGGATTTTTAGGTATGGGCAGTGATGGGCCTACTCAATTACGTGCAATTTAAAAAATTTTCTTCTCCTTTTCTCCCTTTTCTCTTCTCTTTTTCTCCCTTTCTCTCCTCTTTTTCTCCTTTTCTCCCTTTCTCTTCTCTCCTTTCCCTTTTTTTTTGGGGTGGGGACCAAAATGTGGGGGGACATTTGATATTGTGTCCCCCCCACTTTGAAAAGTGAGGGGGACGTGTCCCCCTGTCCCCCACCCGATTTACGCCCTTGGGCTATAGGCTCTGGTCATGGTTAGGTTTAGAGTTAGATTCGACTTAGTGAACATTATATTCGACATAACAACCTTATGACACAGCGAAATTTCGACCTAGATAGCTACACCCGTAAAACAATGTGAGGATTTACGCTATAAACAAAAGACACCGCACCGCGTTACATTAGACCTAGTTTATATCGATCAAATCAAACTATTTACCTGTTGAAAAAGGAATCAATTCTTCATTTTTTTGCAATACTCCGTCTTCATCCAAGAATCGCTCCGGGTTGAATTCATCCGGATTTGGCCACAAATCCGGGTCGTAATGGATGGCCCATAAATTGGCCACGACTACGGTTCCTTTGGGAATGGCATATGGGCCTAGGGTGGTGTCTTCCCCACACACGTGTGGGGATCCAAATGCGACAACGGATCCCATTCTTTGAGCTTCAAGAAGAGTTGCGCATGTATAGGGTAAGTCCTTCTCATCCGCTAGTCTTGGTAGGCGATTTCTTCCCACCACTGCATCCAGCTCTTGATGAATGCGATCTTGAATCTTTGGAAAAGCCATCATATACAATATCGCCCAACGCAACGTAGACGCTACTGTGTCAGTACCAGCTATAAAGAAAGCTCTTACAGTCGTCAAGAGATTTCTGTCATTGAGGAAGAATCGCGGTTTAATTTGTGATTCTTTTTCTTCTCGTCAAGATACACATCGATGAAGTCATTCGGCTCATTTTCGACATGGACATTTTTATGATCGTTCACAATATCTCTTATGAATTCCAATCCGCTATTCATGGTTCTTTTTACAGCACTGTAAGCAGAAGGTTGTAAGTACTTTCCAAATGAAAAGACCTGATATAGCCCAATGTTTTTGGGATTCCCAAGCAGCAACTCCATCAGGCGCTTAAAGCTAGGATCAGAATACTCAAATCGCTTTCCAAAAACGACTGAACAAATGACGTTGGATGCTGCGTTGTTAGTCAAATGGCCGGGATCAAAGGCTTTGCCTTCGAGGCTGCTGATCTTATTTGCTAAACATCTGACTTCTTGAGAGATGTTTGTCTCAAAATTTCTTTTACCTACTCCAAAGCTGCGTAAAGTTGTCAGAGCAAATCGTCTTTGCTCTTTCCACGAATTTCCTGAAGACAGAAATCCTGTGAAAAATTAATAGAAAATACAAACATATAGTCAGCCTTTTTCTTTGTGATGCCACGCCTAGGCCTGACCTGGGACAACGCAGACTAGTAATAAGGGCACAACAAGGAACATTTGTAGGCTGTTTATATATTAATATATTACAGCCTAGAAGGCTTATCTACTTACAACGTTTAAATGCAAAAGCCCTCAAACACCGGCGGGCACCGGAACCAAAATACTTCGGAATCCGTCACCACGAGGAGCACTCGCCCTAGGAACATTACTATTCCGTACATATCAGGTGTTTGGGAGAAATTCAGGTGGTTTTTCGGGAAACGTAACATTCCAATACGCTTAAACAGAACTTTCCTCACCCTAAGGACAAACCCCAGGCATAAACAGAGTAGGGCTTAACATCGTTTATGCAGTACAGTGTAAAGATCTCGACTGTGAAGATTCGTATATAGGGGAAACCAAACAACCGTTGCACAAACGCATGTACCAACATTGTAGACACAAACGCATGTACCAACATTGTAGACACTGTAAAGTGTGCTGAGGTTTATGGATTAACGTCTAGACGTTGTGCCTGTGCGTAGCGCACTATAAATCACTGCGCTTTTTTTTCATTATATTCCCATCACAAGGAGGTTTTAGTGCTCGACAAAGAACGCAAGTGGTTTAAGCGAGGGGTCAAGGTTGATATATTCGCCGAGAGGAGCATTCACGAATCTTTCGTTGAGCTAATTTCAACATTAATATTATCACATTTGCTCGCGCGACCAATGGTGGCTGTGTGATATCGACCCAGGATGGTTAGAGTTCATAAGAGCAATGTCGCGACCCAGGTTTATAGTGCCTGGGAAGATTTGATACAACCACCATGTCCACGGCCAGTTTGTTAAAATGTTCAATGATGTACATGAACAGATTAAAATGATTTAGAGTTGTACGCGATATCGTAATATTTGACGTCGCTATTGGATAACAAATCATCAAGAAATTTTCACAAACAATCTAAATGTGTTATGTGTTGTCAAAGCAAAACTTTTGCCGTAATGTCGGCCCCTGGTCAATTTTGTTTTATTTCGTGTTTAGAAAATATACATCATAAGCTTTGAAATGCTATATCATTTGACTTCAAACGATATCCAGAAGCGGGGTTATGGTTTGTTGAACTCTGTTCCTTCAACAAAATTGTATCTTTTTTCGGTTCTACATGTGTCTCTTTTTCCCCATTCCTGGTAATAAATATCAAACAGTCATAATTGGCGGTCATTTCAAATCATCCCCAAGTCAACGAGGTTCAGGAATGTCATCTCATTGTTAATTGTTGGTTATACATACCTAGACAAAATACAATGCTTTGTTATCCACCACTTGAATAGGATTTAGCTAAAGCAAACAAAGACAAGAACTATTTAAGGATTCTATAGAAATAGGCAGAAGCTTATTATCCCCTCTTCAGCAATAGGATTATTGATTGGTTTAAACAGTGTTTGATGAGATACTTGTCGCACCGAATTGAGATACCTGTGAATACGACCTTCACGCACATTTTACACTGTAACTCAGAATACAATTTGCCGAGTTTAC
Source organism: Amphiura filiformis (assembly GCF_039555335.1). Classification (NCBI taxonomy): domain Eukaryota; kingdom Metazoa; phylum Echinodermata; class Ophiuroidea; order Amphilepidida; family Amphiuridae; genus Amphiura; species Amphiura filiformis. Next base: position 57,112,592 of record NC_092638.1, read on the forward strand.
GGCTCATTCGTAGTGTCCAGTCACATATTATTCTAAAACCGTTGTAGGTATGCTGTTTTTCAATTTGTAATATTTTGGTAACCATCTATTTTGAACGGGTTATCAGCCTATAGTCGTGTCCTGTACCTCCTGGGAATTTCGCATACCAATCATTTGGAACTTACCTCCATCCAAACCGAGTTCTTTCCTCATGGGAGGAACTAGTTTGTCATTTAAACGGGGATTATTGAAACCTTCCTTCACACATTTGAATGTGTTTAAGAAAACAACCAACTTCCATCCGATTTTAATGCTGACCACAGGCCCGTATTGTTTGGCCAGTATATTGAGTTGTTGAGCTGGTGCCAGCCCGGTACGATATGCCGATATGATAAGATTTGGTAAATATCCAAGAAGTGGCCAACCCCATGGTCCTGGTGGTAGATCCTTAAGGCTATGTAGCCACCAATATAGGAGCAGAAATGCGGTTATACAGATAAAGACAGTTGGAGTATCAATGTTGGCTAGGAATACCATGATTGAAAATCAATAATATTAGAGGTTAATTTCCAATAGTGCAATTCAAGCGACTGTACAGTATATGACCCCGTTGTTATACAAATATTGACTGTCCAAGAGTTAAATGGTCAAAACCATTGCTCCGATTGATCTCAAAACCGTACTTCGTTTTGGGAAAATAGTGCTGTTCTGAGATCACGAGGAGCAATAGTTTTAACCATTCAGGGGCTAAGAGTCAATATTTGTTTTATTTACCTCATACATACATTTCTTACCAAATATTTACACAGCCATGACAACGAACCATTATTTTCGTAAATGTCACAAAGAAGCCACAACTGAGTCGGTTTGTTTATTTCGAGCGTCATCTCCGCGTAAATCAGTGTGTACGGCGCACGAGACAATAGGCTGTTGCCATGACATCGGGAAATGGTACTTCAATTGCCCCGCGAATAGTACTACCATACCGTGGAAACATGACATGTTGCCTCAGGGGATCGACGCTAAGTCAGGTACCGCGTGAGCAAACTCAAAATAGCGCAAATAGCGCGAGCGTACACAAAAGAAACTTCGCGCGTGAGATAAGCGATGTCGCCAGGTCTGTACGCTGTACCGGCGTCAGCTGAATTCGAGTACGCTTAGAGGCCACAAGCATGGAAAATTCCAATCTGTGTATTAATAATCTAAGAGTACTACTAATAGTAGAGAAATTACAGATTCAGGCCCGCGCCATTGATAAGTCAGGGCGCTGCCATTAATTTTGAATATTGTTACAATTCATTTGTTTATGTTTCTTATATTCTTTCTTTTATAACTATGACCATTTAAACATGTACCTTAAATATTAACTGTCATGACTGTATCCGTTTGTTTGGTAAATTTTCATGAAATATTGATTAATTGTAGAATTTGTAATTAAACCCTGGGCGCCGCCATTTTAAAAAAGTGAAGAAAAATGCTGCAGCCACCGGACGACTATGGGAAAATTTGCTGTAATACCTTGGCAGGCACCGTATAATGAAAGACGAAGATAAAGAGAATTTATCGCGTCTGACGTCATCTGTCAATCAAACTCGAGCACGGTCTGTTTACAAGTGTCGTGATGATGACTTGCTGAACGCGGATTTATAACCGGGCGCCTTATTGTTAATTTTGCACCTTTCGACATGCAAACCATCTCAAAAGTTAGGTCTTTATAGTTGGAAACTTTCATAACCGAAGGCACCATGTCCACAATGCCTAGAAAAGCTGCTTTTTGCCTTGTAAAAGTACGTAATTTTTCGCCATTTGCTGCTATTCCTTTTCTCCGATCAGCACCAGATAGATCGGTCTTCCTTTACGCGCTGATTAACCTGTGTAAACCAATCAAGGATCGTAATTGACAGTGACATCAGACGCGATAAATTCTTTTTTTTTGTCGTCTTTTCAATATATCGTAGCTTTAAATTGTACAATTTCATGATAATTAATACTTTATAATATGTTAAATAACACTATTATCTTTTATATGGACTTTCATTTCGACAATAATCGCACATTTGATCCGTATTTATTGTAAAATCATCGCAGCCGAAGCAGACAATGCGCGAGCTGACTCCAGGACCGCCATTTTGTAATGAATTTATGAATATATAATTGAAGAAAAATGCTGCTGCCACCAGCGATAAAGGAAAAGGCTACGTCGATGAACGGAGTCTCAAGTCCATCGCACTACGTGCTCTATATCTTTAGTCCATGGTTGTTTACTGCAGAGCTGCCAGATGGTAGAGGCATTCCAAGTAATAGGCGTACGGTGCTCAAGCCGCGCGTGGTTTAATACACGACAGTCGACAGGCGCAGATGGAAGACGCAACTGGTGACGCAAACACTGACGCACAGACCTTGATGTTGTACAGGCCATAGACATATCACCTAGACCTATGAGTGCCCATCCCTAACCATGGCTGTAGGTGAAGCCACGTTTCCAAGGTGATTTTGGTCGGGTTGTCGGACGCGGAGAAATAAGCGTTCATGTCTGGAGAGAAAGACGCGCTCATTTGCGTGATTGTTGCATCATTATCGCTCGCGTCAAATGCAACATGTTCCGTAGACGCGAACATATCTGCTAGCTTGCATCCGGGTATGCGTCCTTGTCAAAGTCGTTGCTAAGCAGTGTCGGCTTCACTACGCGAACCAAAGTCACTGGTCTAGGTACTTGTTTGTCTGGGGTACAGGCTGGGTGCGGAGAATGAACATAACTAGAGTGGGATGATTATGTTGACCAAAGTTCAGTACAAACATTTGCTTGGGTTAGAAAAACACGTTTGTGCTAATGTTTTCTAATCAGAAACGAGTCTCCGAGTATTTCTATTTTATAGTACTGGGGCCCGAGCACTGATGAAGACCTCAGCATCGCTGGATTTAAATGTTTTTGCTGACTTGGAACTTTTGCCTTGTTTAAAGACTTTTGTCTGACACGGCGTTTATTTTATAGGCATATTGGTCTAACGGCACGCATCCAACACTTTACTTGGAAAACCACTTTTATCGCCTACTTTGTGTGCCGACCAGAGGATGTTTAAAGACATTCCCATAACCCAACGGGGTTTCTGACCTTGGTATGTCTGCCTTTTGTACACATGTGGCACAGTTGACCACACCTTGCATTGGGATTGTGTGCACATATCCGCTGTTCTCATCCTTTTATTTAACATTCAAAACATTGAGAATTTTTTGAATAAAATTAATGCAGTGGGACAATATGAATGTTTCCTGTAAGAAAGTCAAATATCAGTTATAAGTCTAAACTATTAGCTCGTTGGCTGCAGTTTTAAAATTGCCATTTTGTGTGTGTGGCAATGGGGACTTTGCCTTTAAAATAGGTTATATTGATCAAATTTCACAATCATAGTGCATTGTAGGAATGCCTTTAAGCTTCCTCTGTGTGCCGACGTAGCAACCTTGTCTTTGAATATAGAATAAGGCTCGCTAACCCTAACCCTAACTCTAACCCTAACCCCTAACCCCTAACCCCTAACCCCTAACCCCTAACCCCTAACCCTAACCTAACCCTAAACCCTAACCCCTAGCCCTAACCCTAAAAATACGAAATTCACTGGCATAAAATTGTGTCAACGCATTGATCTTTGGGTCTTACTACAGCCTTGGCCGATTTACCTGTAGATTTAGATTACTATATATAATAATATTAGCTTTTTGATCACAATTTCTGATATTATAATCTCAAATCAAACATCAAGTTTAGACCTCAGGTGATTCCAGGTCCGCACCTAATCATGACAATCTGAACTTTGAGATTTTATTTGATATCCACTTGTAAAGACGTCTAGTTAGTTCAGTTCATTGTCAACTCTTCCGAATTCAGCAGGTGTCTTCACGGTGTCGAAAGCTGAAATAATTACGTTCATCATGAAGGGGCAATTCTTAATTGTGATTGCAGCAGTGATTGCATCTGTTTGGGGTCAGGAATTCTGTTGTGAACCGGAAGTGTATGAAGTAACGCTTGGTAATTAATATTTAATGAATTGTAAAGAAAATATCTTCGTTAAAGAACTTTTTTGTGCCACATGTTTTTTGAAACGATAAAAAAGTTTACATAATGGCTCGGTTCAAATCTGAAGTATTGCATAACAATGGGCTTTTCCAGATGAAAACTATACTCCCCATATGGAAGACATGACCTTAATCGCCCATAAAGGGGGTGTACATGTCAAATGGAGTCACCCATTCAGGTAATTCGAAAATCACACTCCCTGTGTGGGATATTAAGGTGATGGCTTCCATATGGAGTGTATGGATTTCAACTGGAATATCCCAATTAAAAGACATTCATATTGATAGGTTTCATACTTGCTAGTCAGGTAGGCAATGTGAAAAAGGTTATATTGTATTATTAACGCTAAGGCTTTGTATATTTTATAATTTGCTTAGTATAATTCCGAATTTGATTGACAGTGCTCTGTTTTGGATTCCGTTTCACTTAATAAGTTTTCTGTAGGAAACGGAATGAATTACGAAAAACACTAAATTAAAATCTTTCAAAATTATTTTTATCGATAAAATATTATTCCTCTATAAAGTGTTGAGGTAGACAATTGTTCGCCCAAGGGTAGACAGAATGACATTTTCTGGAATAAAAATATTTTGAAAGATTTTATTTTAGTGTTTTAGATTTTATAAGGGGGTTAATTAACAAACACTTGAACCAATGTTGATAGAAATACGTAATAAACTTCTTTTTAGTGCTTCTATGGTCACAAATACTTGTATTTTCCACCATATGAATTTGGTAACAAAAAACAAAAAAAGCCTAAGGATTTAATTCAGTGTATTTGTAGTGCATGCAGATTCGATATACCGTAACTTGACGCGCGTATTTTGTGTGATAAAAAATGTCTGGAAACACCCGAATTTACCGGAAGTCGAATATCCGTAACAGATGGATTGAAGCGCTTGTAGAGTCGAGGCTAAACTGACCGCGGTACTGTAGAGATTAGGTACATAATCGTTTTTTTACACACTGCTATGCAGTAATGACCTTTTTCCCCATTTTTATTAACCTGTACTTGGGCCTGGTGGAAGGAAAAAAAAGAACATACAGACATGGTCCACCAGACCCCATCTTAATTACGGTAACCAAGATAGATACAAAGATACAATCAGATTATGACAATGAGATTTAAATAATACTGTCCTACCACGACAACAGGACCCAACCGATACCTCTGTAAAAAGAGAACAAAAGAGCAAATGCTGCGCACTACCAAAGGTGATGAAAAAGGCAATCAGAAAAAGAAGTGGTAGCCCAGCAAAAGCATGAAAACACAAAGGCAACTGTTGGGTCCCCCTGCCATGGGTGGACAGAATCAGCACCCTACAACATGTATAATTAGATGAAACAAATAATGTTGGTTACGAGTGCATCAATAAACTAGATCAGGGATTTTCTACACAAAAACATAAATATCCCACCCAAACACCCCCTCAACAGTCAACACCGCCGCCCGCCCCCCCCGCACACCGTCATCATCCCTATATCTTCGTGTTAAAAATTGCCGTGATAGTACGATGAATCCTCACGTTTTTCAACAACTACGCATGGTGATTTTATTCGAGATAGGCCGTGCAACTCAGGCTAAGCATACAATTTGAGATTTTGAGCGCCTGCCACACTGTTTCTATTCTATGTTTTACGATTTTCGCATGATCAATATATGGCTGGCCGTAACCGCCACAACGTGGAGCTGCTACGCGTAGCTTACTTTTCGCTTCGCGGAGCTAAATTGACCAATCATGTTAGATCTTTTCATTACGCGGAGCCAGTGGATGCATCCTCGTTCCAGAGAGAGAAAACTCTTGCCAAAATTAATGTTTACTATGGGGATTTTAAATGAATCGATTGTAAATAAACCACGACCAGTTGTACAGGATCAATACTATTGTTTGATTAGTGTATAGTCAATCTTACCTTGCATGCATGTGTCATGTGTGTGGCGTGTTTGTTTGTTTGTTTGTCTACTGTGTCAGGCCAGGATCACTGACACCCACGGTACTGATACTCTCATACACGGTGATCATATTGTTGAATGTTGTTGACTTAAAAATAATCATGATGCAGTCATGTCTACAGTAGAACTCACCACGACCTTTGAAGGACTTAAACCCTATTAAAAGCTATTAAACCAAGATAACACTCAATGAAAACGGCTCAACTATGTTACATCAGATCTTCTCAGGTTAAATACATACTGCACTTGTGTCTGTTTTACCTGTGCAATGAGCAATGAGCTGGTATTATAGTTTCAGTTGGGTGAACGATTATAAAGCGAACGCAAGGTAACAATACTGTGGGCTTTTGTTTATGAAATGAGACAATAGTCTGCTTATTGTTAACCAGCGTTCTTGAAAATGAGAAGCTTAATGACTTAACACGGTTTAGAAATAATTTCTTCATATTTTTTGGTACAGAAGTACCAATATTTCCAAACACCTAAATTAGCTAAAAATTTAGGACATGTTACAAAACTATATTTTCTAGAATTTCAGAGAATACTTTAAATATTGGCCGGTTATTTTTTACACAGTAGTGACGTCAACTAGGCAATGGCCTATACTTCTAACATACACTATTTGTAGAGGTCACGCGTCAATGGTGAGCGCACTGAGTATTGTGTATAGGAAAACGGACAGTAACTACAGTATGTATGGCCTACTACTAGTATATAAAGTAAATCCGAACTGGTTTGCAGTTTGCTGAAGGTCGAATTCCGCAGGGACACCGCGCAAGTTATACAAATTAGCTCCCGGCGATACACTGCAGATCGCAGAACTGTGTGCATAGTTTACCACCACTCTGCCTAGCTATATAGTTATGTACAATACTGTATGAGTTTCTTATGAGTGCATGTCCATCTTAATAATAAGTCAGTTCGTACTTTTCATAAACGACTTTTTGAATCATAACTTTCGTGACCGAGGATATCTTGCAACTACGTGACGCTCGTCTGGCAAATTCTTAATGAATAAATTCGCTTCACGTAATGAGTAAGTCGTACTTAATTAGTCAGTTTTACCTCCGAGTAATGAAAAACTCTAACATGATCATGATTGGTCAATTTGGCTCCACGGAGCAAAAAGTCAGCTACGCGTATATCCAGCTCCACGTTGTGGCGGTTGCGGCCTACCATATCAGTATCCCATATGATATTTCTATTGCAAAAATTTTTTATTTGTTGTCAGGTTTTATCTTAAATACACTAACTGGAAATTAAATACACTAATTAGTGAGGACCGGTATTTTGCTGTGGATATGTTTAACTGCAATTTGCGGGTAAAAATTTGAAATCCTGAGTAAAAATTTTGATCATATTCAACTCTTTGAGAAAAAATTTATATAAAAGAATGCATGTAAAATCCAGCTGCAATACAATGTACATTATTGACACACTATCACTCTCTTTATCTACGGCAATAATAGAATATCGATTTCAATCGAATTGAATACGATGCTCAGTTTTGAGTTTATAGTTGACTACTAAGCGACCTAAGCGATCGATTGCTAGCCAATCAGATAGAACTCCTTTTCTTGCGTTCGGTGAAATACCAGTCGCCCGTCGCTCACCAACGGAGTATTAAATTTATATTTATCGAATAGGAAGTCGACACTGTGCCCCGCCCACCCATCCCCCAAACACACATACATGCAGGACAAGTGACAAAACAAAACACAGATAACTTTCCTCATATCACAGTGCAAATAACATGTTCCACCATGGCAAGAAAAAAAATAATTAAAAAAGGGCTAAAAATATATATAAAACACACAATGATTAATGAAAATTGCATCCCATATGTAGTAATGACCTTGATATGAGACCGGCCATTTCGACATTTTTAGGAAATATTATTTGCGGAAAATTTGATTTGATATAAATGATGTGCTGAAAAATCAGTAAATTTACTATAAACATATCGATTACTTTCAGGAATAATTGGTGAATTAAACAGGGACCATCTCCGAGATGATTACAATGAGGTATATCAAATAGCTCAGGATCACACCAAGCAACTGAGAGGCGCTGAAGTAGAGATTACACATCTACAAGATGGAAAGGTGGAAAGGTACAGACTCATCGAAGATTTTACCAAGGTAAAGTTGTCTTGTTTCTATCTAATTGGTTTAATCCTTAGATTTAGACCAAATATACAGTTAATCCATGTCAAACAGTTTTATCATCTTTGATATTTTTAATTTTCTATTAGGCAATATTAAAGGCCCGTTCAGTGATTTGTTTATCCGGATGATCGTAAAAATCATCAAAATTTAGATGTTGGTACCTTTGTCATTGTCATAGGCTAACAATACATAGCCTGTTTAAACTGAATCCCGTGTATTTAATACAAAATAAGGCATTTACATGAATCTGTAATTTATATACTGACAGTATTATAAAGTAGCTACGTGTATTTGAATGGGGCTTCAACTTCGTCAAAACTGCTGTTTTCTTCGTTTTTTTGCCAATATTGGATTTCAAAAATACCAAATGACAATTTGAATTTGAAATGACAATTTTTTTAAATGTCCCTTCTAAAAAGCATGTGCTGATACATTCAGTAATAATGAAGTCGTTCGTTTAGTCGAAGGTTAAACTGGGATTATTTTTCTCCTTTTACAGCACACTTATTGGAGATTTGATGCCAATGAATGCAAGAAGTATACCATGACAAACAGGACTTTGCATCGGTGTGTTCCGCGTGAGTACAAGACGCATAAGGCCTCGTATCCATAGGCTGTTCCCTTGTGGCGTGTGCCCTTGTTCCGTGTTTACTTTTTCCCACGTGACCTGCCACACAGACAACGAACCTTTGTTTTGCTTAGTGGCCGTATCCATAGGTTGTCTGTGTGGCAGGTCACATGGGAACAAGTGAACACGGAACAAGGGCACACGCCACAAGGGAACAGCCTATGGATACGGGGCCTTATATAACAACATACGCTAATGGAAGATAATTAGGCCAGAATTGAACAGTACCTCAATGAAGCAAATCAAAATCTAAAATCGGCTATTCCAGTTGGAAACCGTATTCATCACTTGTACATGAAAAACATGACGGTCCTGAATCTTCCGCACAGGGAATGTAAATTTCAAATGGACAAATGGAGTTACCTGAAGGAGTGACCCCAGATTAAAGTCATGTCTGCCATAGGGGGTGTATGGGTGTTAACTAAAATAATCCAATAATATTAAAGAAAATATCACAAGAGACATCACAAAGATTTAATTGTTTGTCTGAAAATTTCCATTCAATTGGTTGCTTTATTATTATTATTTATTGAGTTGCATAACATTGAGCCTTAGTTTTATTGATGATGTCTTGTATGCCCTAAAGAAAACAAGATATTCCTGAAAAAAATTTGTGTCAGTTCCAATTTACATGGTAATTATTATTTTAATATAATGTTAAAGATGGAATTGCATGAGAAGTTTTGCACTGCAGGACTGACAGGTACATTTAGTGGTAGTTCATTTATCATTAAATAATTATACACTTACATACGTGTTTTGGCGCAGCGTCAGCCTTCTATTCTAGATAAAAACGTTTCAAAAAATAAAAAAATATGCAAATGAGGTAGCTAATTTGCATATTTTGCGACAAAAATCACATGGGATCTTAAGACTGCCCCCTTACCACCATCCAACCAAGTTAAATCTCTATATGCCTCACCAGTTCCAAAAAATGGCAAAAAGCCTTTTTTAAAATAAACAAAAATAGCATCTGATCTTAAGACTGCTCTTAACCATCACCCCACCAAATTACATTTCTATATGCCTCACCAGTTCCGAAAAATGGCCAAAAGCATTTCGCCAAATAAAAAATAGGCAAATGTGGTGACTAATTTGCATATCTTGCGACAAAAATTTCAACGGATCTTACGACTGCCGCTTACCACAACCTCATCAAGTTACATCCCTATACGCCTCATCAGTTCTTCGAAATGGCAAAAAAAAAACACCCAAAAACAATTTTTAAGTTAAATATGCAAACTAGCTACCTAATTTGCGCCAAAAATTGCATCAAGTCTTAGGGCAGCCACTTACCACCACCCTACCAAGTTACACCCCAATACACCTCACCAGCTCCGAGAAACTGCCGCTTACCACAACCTCATCAAGTTACATCCCTATACGCCTCACCGGTTCTTCGAAATGGCAAAAAAAAATTAAGAGTTAAATATGCAAATTAGCTACCTAATTTGCATATTTTGCATCAAGTCTTAGGGCAGCCACTTACCACCACCCTATCAAGTTACACCCCAATACACCTCACCTGCTCCGAGAAACTAACCTGGAAGCCAAAGGCATTTAAAAACAGAGTTCACACAATACAAATGTATAAAGACCCCATTATAGCATAAGGCAATTTATAAGTCATTTTAAATGATTTTAAATGTGACGTATAAAATTTGTCTATAACACAGGGAGATATAAAATGTAGGGATTTGGGTACTTTTTGTTCAATTTTCACAGAAATTGAAGGATTTTGACCCATGTTTTTGTTTGTCTGTTTACCCCAGGGTCGCTGAAACAAAGAATTATTTAATTAAATCACCTAATTTATAATTAATAAAGGACAAAGAAAGATAAAAGCAAAAGTTTGCTTCATTTAGTTAAACAATAGTAACATCCCTGTTGTGTACAAAAAATAACTCTATACGACAATGCAAATCAAGATCAATTTATGGACTATTAAAGTGCACAGGGAAATGTTGAGTACCCGGTATGTAAATTAAATGGAACAGCCAAAATGCCAATGGGTATGTAATTTAACTAGAACAGCCTTAAATTGATATCGATATCAATATTGACGTCACAGATTCGATTTGTCACGTGATCACGGTTGTTTGATGGGATCATTTATTAGTTTTTCAAACAAAACATGTACAACCAAATTTTAGGCTTAAACAGCTAAATGTGATATCATGCTAATGTATACAGATGCTTTTGAGTCAACTTTGATTTCCCCTCTTTTACAAAATTATTCACTTTTATAGCATTTTATAGCTTTTTCGGATATAAAATGTATCTATTAATGACAAAATTGGTGGCGCTATTTAGTTAATGGAAATTAATCTTTTAAGCTTATAATACAGATAATTCCTTTTATTGTTTGATGAAATACGTTTATAAAATTCCCTTGTTGCTTGTTTCACCTATTCCAGCTGTTTTAATGGCAGTATTAATCACCTACCCCTTGCGAATAAACAAATATGATTTAGGATAGATAGCGCCATCTATAGTTTGCATTTAGTTAATAATGAAGCCAATTCTATATACATCAAACAACCGTGTGATCGTCAAACCTGTACTAGAGGGTGTCAGTTCTACAGGAACTGACACAAAAAAGTATGAAATTAATCAATATCTGCTCGTTATGATTCTTTTAAGAACCTTAAAAGGTTTGCGCATTGATAAAAATGTTGAATAAAAGGAAAATGGTGGCACAATTATCAGGCAACTGAAACTTGTTTGTCCGTATATTTGTTTCAAAGAGAAATAGTTTGAAAAAATCTGGCAGCCTAAATTTGAATTCCCGTGTAAAGTACCAACTTGATTTTTTTTAAATTTCAGCTAATTCCCGATTCGTGGAGTCTACATTCCTTGGTGACGAACAGCTTGCTATCGACAGATGGGAATACGAAAGAAATGACGAGAAGAAAGGATTTGAATCGATCAGTTATACCAGAGGGGGTTGTGTGCCCGTAGAGAACCACTTCAGAGGAGAACGCATTAATCCGGATGACAAGACAACAGGTATAATGAAAGACAGAGATAAAAAGACAGTTTGCGTCTGACGTCAGGGCAAAAGCGCGCCGTGATTGGTTGTCGACCGGCGTAGTACGCCATTTTCTGTCAAGTTGTCAGAATTCGAGACGCGAATTAGTCTTTTTATCTCTGTCTTTCAGTATAGAGCTATGACTTCTCTGACCCCCTTCTCTTTGTCGTACCTGTCATAGGCTTAGAAACCGGGAGCTAATGGGGCACAGTCCCGGGGGGTCACTCCCATTGTGGCCTGTACACCATCCGCGATAATCAACTTTTGAAAAGCACCCTAAACAAGGATTTAACCCTTGGCTAAAATGATACCCTAAACAGGTGTTTTCACACCCTAAACAGGGATTTTATTCCTTGCATCAAATTTCATATCCTAAATTTCATTTCCGTGTATTAGCAATTGCAATTTTGCTACCCTTTTTTCCAATATTTCATGTTTTTGACACCCTAAACGCGTTACTAAACACGAAAAACTACCCTTTTTACGCGTTTTTATTATCGCGGATGGTAGACAGGCCACAATGGGAGTGACCCACCCCCGGGGGCACAGTTCATTCACGAAATTGGTAAGGCGGCTAAAATACCCTCTGCCTCTCCCAATAATTCCCGTGTGAAGTAAAAAAGAATGTGATCAAATACCCGAGAAATGTGTGGTTTTTTTAACATTCGGGAAAGTTAGATGTTGACGGTGGACATAAATATAGCAACAAACAAATTTATTAAAAATGTAATATACCCGTAGATCATTCGGATTTAGAAATAATTCGCAATTGTAGCTTTTTGCACAAGTGCATACCAATTACGATAATACAACCTTTAGTTAAGGGCAGGTGTGTTACCGTGTGTACTATGGTTGTCATTCATAATGTATCGTACTGAATACGTCGCACAGTGTCATCGCCCTGATATCTTCATGGCAGAAATCGCCATGGTAGGTTAAATCCACCGCCACGCATAGCCATTTTATATCGACCTGTTTAATAGTTTGTGTCGCATAAGAGCCGAAGGACATCTGACTAAGGCTGCTGACAATAGCCCCGATTAGCCCGGTTACTGTCCTCGCTGTGTGTTAATCAAGCCTGGTACACCATAGGTCATATGGTTTTAGACTACCTTCACGATTGGCCTATACACTGCGCTATATAATTCGGCACATATAAATCAAAATTATTGTCAGTTTTTGACTCAAGACGCAAGCTAGTATCTCAAAGCGCAAGCCAGCGACTATCATATCTGTTAAAAATATATATTCAAGTGCAAGGAACCACATCTGGTTTCTTTATACGAAATCATTTACGGGAGATATTCATCATTTTCAAACCCGGTATCCAAAGATTTATCGTCTGAATATCAATCGTGCATAGCACATCCACGTGTATCGATCCCGTGTATTCATTTCAGTGTCTCTTGCTGTATAGTGTAATTATTAACCGGGCGATGTCGGTGTGCGTCGTCCACTCTGCAGTTGAACTAAACGTCGTTTATAACACACTGATTCTGATTCTTTTTTTCAGAGGGTTCAGCATATAGTGGCTTTTTTGCCAATTTCCGGAAAGGAATAGCAGATCCAGCACGCTACTTTACTCTTCCGGCTAACTGCGAAAAGTAGCTCGGCGATTATGGAAATCCTGAAATTCTTGATGTTCCGAAAGATGTCTTAAAACTGCCATCGTGATCATTTTCAAATTCAGATTAAATATTTTGGTAAAATATATTTTAAATCATGAGACGAAGAATATAAATATTACTTTACGATAAGTTGTTGTAGGGGGTGTTAATTTCTATTTAATTGCTATTTTATATAGTTGAAATCCATACAGCCCCTCATGAAAGACATGACCTTAATCTTCCACAGAAGGAGTGTGAATTTCAAATGGGGTTACCTGCATGGGTGAGTCAGTTTGAAATCTACACCCCTAGAGTAATGTCTTCACTTCCATGGGGGTGTATGGAATTCAACTGGAATAGCACAATGTTCGCAATAAATTCTTTAATTTGGAGAGTAATCTCCTATCGCTCGTCTTAAAGGCCCATTCAGTGATTTGCTTATCCGGACGATGGTAAAAATCATCAAAATTCAGATTTTGGTACCTTTGTTATTGTCATAGATGTGCTAACATAGCCTGCGAGTGGTTCAGCCGAAAGCCGTGTATTTATTAGACAAAATAAGACATTTTACACGAATCTGTAATTTAGATACCGACAGTATCTAAATTAGCTACATGTATTTGAATGGGGCTTCAACTTCGTCAGTACTGCAGTTTTCTTCGTTTTTTGCCAAATTTCGCATATCAAAAATATCAAATGACAATTTGAATGACTTATCTGTCCTTCACTTTTAAGCAATTTATAAATAATTTTAATTTTTTACACTTGCGCTGGGATCACTGAATGGGTCTTTAATAGACATGTTTTAAACCACCCCATTATTTAAATACAACTCTCCTGGTGTGTACTTCCGGCAAGCATTATTGCTGGGCATACCTCATGCCATTACATCTTGTAATGACAACGTCTGCTTATTTACGACTTACATGAAATGAGAATAAAGTTGGTAGTTTCGAGACATCCTGGTTGCTGAGTTGATACTCTTTGTTTGCCTCGCACCTTTCCAAACCAGCAGTATGTCCTTCGTGAATGGCCCACTGTACTTCCATGCACAAATGACATACAGAAACAAAGAACACTAAGGCAGCAGCCAGGACGTCTTGGAGCTACCAACTTGCGACTTTATGCTCATTTCGTGACGGTGGTAGCAGGTCACATTTGTAGATTACAACGACCTTTTGTCCAAATATTTGTGTACTAATATCTGCTAATCAGCGGTAACGACCTTTTCTGCTAAAGGCCAAATTCAAACTTCGTCAGTCCAAAACTCATAGATTGTCGAAACTATACGTTTTGACTTCATCAATGAAAGGCATAAGTCGATAGACTACTCAATTCTCGCTATTCGCAATAAGGGCGCCGCCAGCGGATTTTGCGATAATAATCGTGATGTATCATGGGAAAAGGTCGACATCAAGTCCGCGCAATACGAATATTACCATGCTATTACATAGGAACACGTGACAATATTTTTTAGTTTGTCAAAATAAAGGTGTTACACGCGAATCGATACTCAATAATACTTAATAATGTGATTTGAAATGTGCACAATCAATTTTTTCTCTATCGATTTGCGTGTAATACCGTTATATTGACAAACTAAAAAATATTGTCACGTGTTCCTATGTAATAGCATGGTAATATTCGTATTGCGCGGACGTTGATGTCGACCTTTTCCCATGATACATCACGATTTTCCCATGATACATCACGATTATATCGCAAACCGCTGGCGGCGCCCTTATTGCGAATAGCGAGAATTATTGCTTCAGACAAAAACATGGTACAAGATACTTCCGTTTTAATGTGATTTTATGCTTAAACAACACAAAGACCGCAAAAGAATACCAGTTCTTTTTACCCCTGTATAATGTCAAGATTAGAACCAGCAGCCAACAGTTACATCATTTAGAATGTTCAGCTCGGACAAGAAATGAAGAAATGATGATCCGGAATTCTAAGGGAGATGCAAATTCAAAAGTTGCAGTTTACTAATTGGATCCATTGATTAGAACATTAAAATGCAACTTTTGATAACATTCCCTCCTTGGATTTTATATGATCACCGTTTTTTTAATTCTCAACCAATTTCAACAAACTAGTTCTTAAGGGGGTACTACACCCCTAACCAATTTTGTGCCTATTTTTGCATTTTTCTCAAAAATTATAGCACGTTGGTGACAAGTAAGATATGTATATTATAGGGGCAAGGACTAGAACTACTGTTCTCAAAATTCAGCAACTCAAAGCAATTAGTTATTGATTTATTGATCAGATATTGGTTTTCCCGCATTTTTGACTGTAACTTCACAACTGTTGTCTGTGCTGAAATAAAATTTCCAGTGCAGTAGTTGTAGTCCTTGCCCCAATAATATACATATCTTACTTATCCCCAATGCGCTATAATTTCTATCTACAATTTTTGAGAAAAATGCAAAAATAGGCACAAAATTGGGCAGGGGTGTAGTACCTCCTTAAATCAAAGCTAAAGGGTATAGCTACGGTTTTGTGTTTGACAAAGGGTTTTGTCTTCTTTTATAACGGGTAATTTAATTCTTTTGCGGCTTGTATTTGGAACAGTGATGTTTGATTGTTTGTCAAATCCATTAAATCGTCTTTCCGGATTGAATATGTTAATTTTGCTATATTTTTGTCTGTGTCTGTTTTCATGAATCTTCTAATTGAACGCAGCTCACCCCCACTAAAAGGATTTTGACAACTTCAAGGACCATCACGTTCCTTTATCATGTTTATTGGCATAAACCTTTGATCCTTCTAAAATGGCATTTTCAGCCAATCACATGCATGCATGCAAGTTGGTTGACCTGGGCGACATCATTATTTTATATTTTTGGCGTAAAACATTTCTGCTTGGTCTCGTTGTTCTAAAAAATAATGATGTCGCCGGACGGTGTTATATGAGACCGTCCACGACAGCTACGAAAATCAGAGTAATGTTGATTGCGTATTGAACTGCGCAGCTGAGTGTATAAACCGTCACCAATTAATCGATATTGGGTACAGTTTTCGTGTCATCTGGACACACCCGCAATTATCGCGCCGACGCCCGCGATCAAATTCTACGTGACGCTAGGCATTCTGTGCGAGTACCAAATGAATAAAGAGAGTGCACGGGTACATACTATATATGTTGGTGGTATTATTTAATAACTCGCAAAACATGGGTAGCCTTCGAACTTAACGAACATACGAGCGTATCATGCAAACATTTTATAGGCGTTTAGGGCGTACTATAATTATACTGACTTAAAAAAACCCAATTTACATTTTATATTTTCATATTTTGCTCAGTTGACGGGGATGAAGTATACACAGCCGTTTTCGCCAAACGTTTGTTAAACAATTGCCGAGCACAAACGTTTGTCAAACATTTTCGTAAACGCCTGTAAACGTTTGGCAAACGTTTTGATCGCTAAATGTTTGTCAAACGTTTGGCGAAAGCGGCTATGTAGAGGGATGGATAAAAGGGGGATAGAAGAAAGATATAGATGGATGCGCGTTAAAGCAGGAACAGCTGAAAGATGCAGAGGTGGCGTTCAGAATTTGTATGTAGGGTATATTTGAAAGTGAATCTGAAAAGGAAGTGTGAAAGTGATTCGCGACTAGACCTGTAACCGTCTAGAAAAATTCTTGATATCAGCATTATTTTTCAATAATTTTGGCTATGAAATACCCCGTGAAATGAAGCAAGAATGTTTGTTTATTATCAAACAATGATTGACTGTAGAATTGGTGTCAGATTTTGTATTAATTAGTAATTGTTAAAATATTACCCTTGAGACTGTAATAAGATTTAGCATGGTTTTAAAAATATTTTTGTACCAAGCGACAAATATCATAGAACAATAAAACTCAAGTGTTTTACTGTTTCGTGTAATCTCGCGGGAGCATCTGTTAATTCTTCTTTATCAGTCGTTTGTTTAAAAAAAACTTGCTGCTTACGTTCCACGTGACCTTGAATGGCAATCAACTTGTATTGCTGTTTTTTGTAATTTACACGTCAATGCTAATACAAAGTCCATGGGAAACTGATAAGGCAATCCAAGCCCACTTTTGGGCAATCAAAAACTGTGCATTCGGGAAACGCAACAGTGTGTGGTGTTAGTTTTAATAAGTTCAAAAAAAAAAACCTCTTTAAAACACAACCGCTAGGGCAAAGTCTTTGTAAACCTACATTCATACCTCTTGACCATCATGGGTTTTCGTCATTCCGCGGATCTTCCCAAATCACCACTGCCAAATGCAGCTCTTCTAGGATGGCAGTTGGTTTCTGATGCTGACGACATGAATTTTACCAGCTACGAAGCCAATGTACCATATGGTAGTACAGTATGTCTTCAATCGCCTGGGGATGGGATGACTCATATCTATTACTGCATCAGTGGCGAAGGTATGTATCTCAGAAAAATGGGTTCTTTATTATATTGTCCTCTCAGGAGAGCCCTTAATGGTTCTAAAAGGGAATTATCTTCGTGCTCTGTAGCTGAGGAGCTTTTGTGGTTCTCCAAAAGACTTGCAGAACCTGTAATGTTGGTTCCTTGAAGGCTTATTGGAATTTCAGGAACTTTTTTATTCGAGGTCCCGAAGGACGAGGGTTCCCCAATAAGGATACTTCGATTGCTAATTATCAGAAGTGGGTTACGTGCAATAGCTGCCATGTCATGCATGTGTAGCTGCCATGTGTAAATGATGAGCACAATATAGGCCTACTGTGTGTAAATGTGACGTGTCATGTCAAAAGGAGACACTTTTGGGTAGGTTATCAATTTTGAGGTTTTTACATATCTTAAATATAGAGATATTTTGCTCCACAACGCCGTTCTGACACCGAGTAGTCAATGCCTCATTTCAAATGTTTAGTTTTAGGTTTGGTTTTGGTTTTGGTCACGTGGTTTCCTATTGTCCTGCCTAACCACTTGAATCATAAGATATCGAACTCATTGTTTCTTTTGTTGAAAACTGAACATTTGTGTCAGTCAGTTTCGGTTTTGGTTTCAGTTTCTTATAAGTGGTGTGAATCGTAAAATTATTTGATTTGAAGTTACCTACTCTAAGTATACAAAAGAAATGTTTAAATTTCGCAGTGCAATATTCACGAGCAGAGAAGTCGAACAAAGCAGTCTACACTTGAAAGCATTGATTTAGTTTGAAAGCATTGACTTGAGACTACGAAATAGCCTTAGCTTATTTCACTGTGAAAATATATAGACCATCGAAATATTTCCACACACATTACAATAAGCACTTGAAAGATTATACACTTAGAAACTTCAGTGATATAAACACTATTATACACAACTCTATTTATGTGCATGTCGCATGACGGAAGATCAATATCATAGAAAGCTGGTTTGAATTGACTTTTATTTAATTTATTTATTGGAGAGAGGGAGAGAGAGAAGAGATCGTCAGGGAAACAGGGTGTGTGGGGGGGGGAGGGTAAGGGAGAAAGAGAAACAGAGGGGAGAGAGCATTGGAAGTGGGAAGGGAAGGAGGGGGGGAGGGGAGCTCAGGAGTGGAGGGGAATAATAGGGAAGAGTTGATATCGAGTGTGGGGAGGGGGAGGAGGAGGTTATATATAGGTGGCGGAGGGAACATAGGTAAGAGGTATGGGTTGTGCTTTCCGGGGAATAATCTAATTCATAATCAAATCATCTACATCATCAATTATGCAACGTTTATATTTCAGACACATAAACAAAACTCCCCCCACCCCCCTCAATATATGCACATGATTTCTACATGTAGGCCTCGTATATAGAACTCGGGTGTAATTATAAGGTGTCATGAAAGTGTGCCACCTACGGAAGAGAGCAACTATTGCCCGCGTTGATAGATATCCGATAATGAAAATGTTAGCACAATAGGCTATTATATACGTATAGTTATAGGCCATTATACTTTTGGTTATATATACCCTCTTGTGTCCTCCCAGCACAATAGTGTTATGATTGCAGACCAGTTCATCTCCACTTTTTAATCCCTTGATTTTTGGTTTCTGAACAAAAGAGAAACCAAAACTAATGATTTGAAATGAGGGAGTTTTTGGAACCTTTTTTTCCCTTTTACATGTAAGAGCAGGGATCAATAGTCGGGATGGGCATCTGAAATGACGTAACCTAACCGGAAGATGTAGCCTATGTCTAGACAATAGAGTACCGAAGTGATGACGTCACAGAAAACGTTTTTTGCATTATGGCCGATAACGAACTGAAAGAAAACGTTATTAGTGCGGTACAAGCGTACCCATTTTAGGCAATAGCATTCCAATGCTGTAGTGATGGTAAGTTATATTTTATGCAAATAATATGATATTTAGGCTTACAAACATAACCTACAAATGTACAAGTGAACGGTCCATTGTTTGCTAAATCCAAGCGAGATCACCCGAAAATCTATGCAAGAGAAATTTCTACTGCTGCTGATGAAAATTCCTAGAGTGCGTTTGGAGTTTTTTCTACACTTTACCAGTAGGCCTAAAAAATTCATAAAAAAATAAAAATCAAATAAACATTTAGAGCGAATATATACACCCAACGCAAGTCAATTGAAGCCGTACAATTTATCGCGAATTTACGACCGTAAAATTTAGACACTTCTTTTGTCTAGATTAGCATCAACCCTCTCATCTCACTTTTTTTCATGCCAGAAACTCCCGAAACCGAAACAGAAGTTATCTTCGTCAACAAAAGACTAGAATAAAAGGATTGTTCACACGTACCATGCTAACACTTCAAAATAACAATGAGATCCGAAACCGAAACCGGAAACCGAAACCGAAACAGCAAAGATAAAACGAGGGTTCAATATATATTTCAAGTAATCTCGTTTCACATTTAGCAGCGCTTTGGCTTGCAATAAAGCCACGAAGGGGCGGTAATGCTAATATACGATTTCAGTCAAATATTGGTGCAAATATACGAATTCGGTCAACTATTTGGCTATTCTTTGCCCAAAATTATGAAATGTATATCAGTAATAATTCGAGTAATTTTAACGAAATAATGAGGTAAAATAAAAGAAAACCCACTTACAATTTTGGACTTGACGCTTAACTGTGGTGTTCTAGGGGAATTAAAATATCACAATTAACATGTTTAATTCAAAATCGTTGTCCTACAAGCACATGTTAAATGGCTCGATTCACATTAGGTATAAGTTGGGACATTGTCAGATTGTGTGAACATTACAAATACAAACAATAAGGTTGAAAAAGAAAAAGCCATTTAAAAATGAATTTAAAAAATCGTCTATTTGTAGCTTTATGACACTGAACAGACCAAATATCTGCCTCTGACGAAAAAATGTTTTCCATGCTGATTTGTTTTTGTAACGAGTATGTCATTTCAAAAAGAAAAAAAAAAAGGCGGATATTACTTTTTAAAAACTCAACGCATTACTATTAATAGGCCTATAATTATAATTATAATTATAATGTTATACTTGATTAGATAACAATTAGCCATGTGTTTGATAATTACAGAAAATAAAATATGCAAAATTGCTTCTCAAAGCAAATTAAATTACCTGGAATATGATTGTATGGTGTTAATGTATGCAGTTTAAAGTGAATTGTAAACAAAATGTGAAAAAAGAAATGGACCTCTTGCATTATATGACCACTGGGGTCACATATATTTAATTTGCTCCTCCTGATCATCCTCCACCCCGCAAATTATGCTAATTATATACGAATTATTCAAATGTTAATAATTTTTTACAACATTTATTATGCTTACTGTATTGGTCTCATCACAAGCTTTAGTTTGACACCAAATTTAACTACATAGGCTGTAGGCCTCCCCGGGGTAGGCCTATATTATGAACCCCAAAATGTTACATCTCCACTTTAAACGCATGGCCACTGACTTATTGACTTATTTATTGACTTATTTCTTTCTTTATTAACTTATTAATTTATTTATTCATTTTTTATTTTACAGACATTAAATCATGACAGTAGTTCAATATTGAGTTTACCTATTATTGTATTGACTACGTTAAAGAAATTATCTAAATTTTGCTTACCTAGGTCAACGGGCAATACTTGTTAACAGTCGGGCAACGCTGTGAATTGTAGAAATATATCTTTCTCCGGTTCATAGTTTTATATTCTATATTTTGACGACCAAAAAGTATTCGAAGCCGAATATTCGCCTTCGAAACTTTGAACCTGTGCACATGAGATCTTTGAAACCAAATCCTAGCCTGTTATACTTTATAATTTAAAAGTGCGCATGCGCCCAGTTATAAAACCGGTCCTATGCTATTTTAGAAGAAAAAAAACACTGCACGTTAGCAAAATCTAAAAGATCAGCTAGCGCAGACAAGCTTGAGGGAAATGGTTTGCTGGCAGAGGGGTTTCGTCCCTCGAGTTCTGTAAACTTTTACTATTAACGCACTTTAACGACTTATTTTTGGGGTTGAGAGCTGAGAGCACATCACTCAGACATACCAAATTGCATTCTGAATACGAGGAATAGCCTTAAAGCCATGTTATAAAATTTCTGTAAAAAAGAGTAGTATTTATTTTCCATAAAATGTTAGCTTTTACTGTCAGATATGTCCCCTTTTAATTTTGAGCCGAACCAGTGAGGTAAAGCAAAGAAAAATGCATGTTACTCCAGCAGTTGTAATACGGTACGACCATCTGGGGGTGTGTGTGTGTGTGTCCCGCACGCGTAACTTTTCTGCAACCATAACGGGACGTAATACGATAACACATAGTGCTAGTACATACATGTAAGTATATGAGGCTAGATGTAACACGAGTTTATTACCATTATTATTTCCTCTTACTTAACCCTAACACTGACCCATGCTTTTTTTTTTTGTTATTCAGAGAAGATCCGAATTTTTCAAGAAGAAGAAGAATTTTGACTTGGCACCTTTGGGATTCGAACCTTTGACCCCTCGCATGCCAAGCGAACGATCGCGGACCGGTAGCTGCTCGGGTTATTGCTGCCCGGCCAGCAATTCCGTGAGCATATCACACTTGGGGTGATTGCGTCATCGCAGACCCTGGGATGCATGTATGTTATGAATGTTTCATCGTGGTATTTTGTGTTTTTACTGGTGTTAGGGTTAATAAAATAAAAAGAAACTTACTAGACTTAAAATTATACAACGGTTTACCTGGGGTTCGAACCCACAATCTATGGATTCATAGTCCAATGCCTACACCACTGTGCTGTGAGTCGTTGTGCCAGAAAGGTGTTTGTTTATCATACTTATTGATTACGGAATAAAGTGCATACACATAATATACTACAGACTTGACATTTAATATGGAATGATTTTTTCGCAAAATTCCAAGACTGGTCTGGAAGGGGTCTGCATGAACCACGCGGGCTAAATATTAATTGGGGTGTGTCGGGAGATGGTTTAAAATAATTGTTTGCCAGAAAATGTGCTTTCCATTAGTTTACATTATGGCGTTCATAATGTAGTAAATTAGCCTAAAATGGCGGATTTAAGGAGACTGAATTTGATTTTTGCGGGGGTAACATTTCTGAATTTGAGCAACATTATTCCATAGGGCCTGCACTTTGGCTCGACATTTGAAAGGGGTGTGAATTCATTTTTGGATACGCCCCTATTATAATTAGGTAATACTCGAACACATTCCCTATATGTATATACATGTACCACATGTAGTAAATCTGTCTGCTTTATCTGTATTGTGCCTTTCTTAAGCAAATAGTTAAACACGATTTCATCAAACATTATAACAATAGCTCTTTTACAGTGTGCAATCATCCCGGGCAATAATTGGGCAATAATAGAGGATGTGCGTGAAATTATTGATTAGCTCCATACAAAGAATTTGAACCGGTGTCCTTCACTGTAATCATGGCGCAATGCAGTGCATTCAATCAAACGTTGTCGTCAACCTATTTGATCCTATAGTGCATTTGTTATGTGTGTGAGACGAGCTGTCGCGGTAGATTGCAATAGCTTGTAATCATGCTTTTGTTGAATGAATTTGAATACTCCGCCATATTTACGGTATGAACGTCATAATCTAGGTGATTATTTGCATTGGATGTCTTGAATACGCTGGCGAAGTTGTGTAATAATCGGATTAATGCTATAACAGTAGGTGAATACAAGTTTTGAATATATCGCGTTGCAAAGCCCCATTCAGTGATCCCAGCAAAAAGTGAAAAAAAAATCAAATTGTTACTTTTATAAAAAATTTTAATGGAAAAAATGGGAAAAAACCCAAGAAAACGGCAGTATCGACGAAGTTGAAGCCCCATTCAAATAGGCCTACATGTAGCTAATTTATATATACTGTCAGTATATAAATTAAATCAGTTCAATTCACGCCGAGTGTCCTTGACAGGTTTGACTCTGCTTCAGCGGTCATGAAAGAATTCAAAAGATAACCTCTGCCCCAACAATCCCAAGCAATTGTCTGAAACTGCTCTTCGGATGATGATAGTCATATAATGATCAAAAGATTATTACTGACTATATCATTGTACAAAATCTGAATTTTGATGATTTTTACGATCGTCCAGATGAAAAAATCACTGAATGGGCCGTTAGTTCCCTCCACTCCTTACCCTGGCAATATGAATCAAAGAAAAATAAAGAAAAAATTAAATAAAACAAGAAGAAAAAAAAGAAAAAGAAAAAGAAACAATAAAAGAAAAACAAATATGAAAAGTTCGAACAATATTTGGTTTATAAAATTAATGTGACCGTGATGAGGCTCGAACTCACCACCTTCCGATTTAAAGTTTGAAGCGCTCGTGTACCAAATTCTGACGCCTTACCAAGTGAGCTGTGCTCCTGAGATACGAAATAAAAATAAAATAATACACTGTATACCTGCTTGTGTCGGTAATTGATTTGCTCAAATTCCATAATGGTACAGTGCAACAGAGCAAAAATGCCCAAAATTTAAAAGCTATATAATTTATGAACAATATACACTACACATAAAACTACTAATACAAGGGAATTTCAACATAAGAATCCAAACAATTAAGTACCAACATGCACAGCTTTGTCCTTATATCACATTTGGGTTTTTAACAAAATGTTATCAAACCTCTACTGTGATTGGCAGCTGCACAAGGCATCTCTTTGATAGCTGATAATGGCCATCCATTCAGCAAGTGGCTACTAACTGACCTTGACAGGCTTGAATGAGCACTGTCATCTGCTACAAAACCATCACACTCTAGGACCTGGTCGCCTATATTAATTTACTAGTCAACATTTGCATAGGAACCGCATAGTCGGAGGCAAGGTTCATTATTGATTGGAGATTATATACGTATTTATTACTAATAGACAAGTAATATACATATATATATCGTGTGTTTGCGATTTATTCCGTAATCAATAAGTATGATGAACAAACGCATTTCTGGCAGAAGCACTCACAGCGTAGTGGTATTCGATCTCGACTATTAAATAAAAGGTTGTGGGTTCGAACCCTGGTAGAATTTTAATTGGAATAAATTTGTTTTTCTTTTGTTAAGGGCTGGGGTATGAACGTTTGGACAGTATTTATTTTGGGACATCAGAGCACATCAGACATATCGAATTGCATTCTGAATACGAAGAATGTCATTCTGATATCAAATAATTTCGATTTTTGAAATTCGCAATTTAATACACATTTTATGGCAAATCATTAAAATTGATATTTTTGATATTTAACAGTACTTGAAGTAAACTTTATAAATCTGATGATTTATACTTAAAGTGTATGTAGGTGGGATGAAAAGCCGACGATCAATTGAAAATTTTGACCTTTCGTATTGAAGATATGGATTTTTTTCCCAAAACACCAAAAAAAATAGGTCTTTTGGAAAAAATCCATATCTTCAATATGAAAGGTCAAAATTTTCAATTGACCGTCGGCTTTTTCCTCCTGCTACATACACTTTAAGAATATATCATTAGATTTATATAATTTACTTCGAGGACTGTTATATATCAAAATTTGAAAAATATCAATTTTTATAATTTGTCATAAAATTTGTATTATATTGTGATTTTCAAAAATGAAAATTATTTGATATCAGAAAGACATGCTTCGTATTCAGAATGCAATTCGATAGGTCTGAGGTGCTCTCATGTCCTACAAAAATACTGTCGAAACGCAATAAACGCTCATTTTAGATCCCTTAAGTAAGAGGTAATAATTATGGCAATAAATCCGCCGTATAAAACTGAACACAGCTCAATCCAGCCTCATATAGTCCTGTATCATGTAAATGTATTATGTGATGCAAATGTTGACTAGGAAAAAAAATATCGCGACCTGGTCACTATAATGCTACAGGAGCACAGTACTTTGACAATGGAGTGAAAGACTATTATTATTGATTAGGCGCGGATTCTAAAAGTACAGCTCCTATGCGTGTGTAGCAAAAAATTGGAATAGAATGTTTGGAATCATGTAACTAAAATACTAAATGCATTCTGCAAAATGTGCTCTTACCAATTTATGAAGCATTTCATTAGCTTTAATTTGACATATTGTTTGACATGTTTGGAATTATGGTAAATCATTAAATAAAATATTTATTAATTAATCAATTATGTCAATTAATTAAAAATGCACGAGTACATTATCCGTCATACACTTTGAGTGTAGGCCTATTAAAACAATAGGCAATATTAATTGCTGCATTCATTATATTAGTTTTAATATTAGGAAAATATCTTACATTTTAAAAACACCGTCAGGACATTGACCAGCTACGTAGCATTTAACTGGTAAAGAAAATCAATCCCTGTATGTTAGCTATCAATGGTATCGATTGCGCCATACGTCATACTTTAGTAACTTATTCATGCATGGTTTGTAACCAATTGACTTTATGTTGTGATCATTTAGAGCACTGAACCAGTTCGAAACGATCGATTTAGATGTCCGACTAAGTACTACGGTGAATATCAACTGGACTTTATAGCTCTATAATTTGAACTTTAAAATCTACTTATATTAAAACACACGACATTGGGATTTAACAATTTGTTCAGTATTATCATAGGCCTTCAACACATGTGTTTGAAGGCCTATGGTATTATAAAGCATGATCATGATATTATGCGCTAGTGTGTGTTTCCCGTGCCCGGCTATGTTATTTTAGATATAGGCCTACATGTATTTCATTTGTAAAATGCTGAATATTTTGCAATGGTGTCATCTTGTATAATTATGATCCACCTGTTTTTGGCCCTTTTTAATGAATAGAAGCTCGATTATTCTCATTTGATGTTTGATTTATTTGAGGTCATTAATCATAATTTATGACAATGATATTGCTAAATAGGGTGCAACTCTACTAGTCTTATTACAAGACTGCCCTACCCCAACCCTAACCCTAAACTCCGTAAACGAGGACTGGACTCAAGTCTAGCGAGTTGCACCCTATTCGGTAATTGTACCCTATTATAGAACACCGTTTGTAACTATACCATTTTAACACCACAGAATGTATATTCGTACTTTTTTGATGGTATATATATCGAACAGACAATTATATAGTTATGTGACCTCTGTGTCGAAAGCGCCACCTAATTCTACTATATGGTTATGTGAAAGTAGTATTTCTAGTATTTGAGCGTGCACGTATTATCTAGAATCTATTGTTTAGCGTGCAGGTTATTAGATAATGCATTGTTTAGCGTGCAGGTTTATATAATTTGGGCTGTGAAGGGTAGTTCGCGAAAATAATGCACGGGAGAAGAATACATAACGATGAATAGAAACGGGCACTAGAAGTGTATGTGATGCAAATGTTGACTAGGAAAAAAAATATCGCGACCTGGTTACTATAATGCTACAGGGAGCACAGTACTTTGACAATGGAGTGAAAGACTATTATTATTGATTAGGCGCGGATTCTAAAAGTACAGCTCCTATGCGTGTGTAGCAAAAAATTGGAATAGAATGTTTGGAATCATGTAACTAAAATACTAAATGCATTCTGCAAAATGTGCTCTTACCAATTTATGAAGCATTTCATTAGCTTTAATTTGACATATTGTTTGACATGTTTGGAATTATGGTAAATCATTAAA
Source organism: Amphiura filiformis (assembly GCF_039555335.1). Lineage (NCBI taxonomy): Eukaryota > Metazoa > Echinodermata > Ophiuroidea > Amphilepidida > Amphiuridae > Amphiura > Amphiura filiformis. The sequence goes on from NC_092638.1 coordinate 57,140,107, forward strand.
TAAAATATTTATTAATTAACCAATTATGTCAATTAATAAAAAATTTAATGCAAATATGCATATTTTCTCTGACAGAATTGTAGGATTTGACAAGAGCCATCTTTCTTGTAAGTTTGATTCTTATAACATACCGGTATCGTATTGCGTCCCGTTATAGTTGCAGAAAAATACGCGTGCAGGACACACATAGGCACCCCCCCACACACACACACCCAGAGGATCGTACCGCTTTACAATCGTATAACATTCATTGGCGCTAGTAGTAGTAAATTCCAATTTTCTTTGCTTTACCTCACTTGTTCTGCTCAAAATTAAAAGGGGACATATCTGACAGTAAAAGCTACATTTTATGGAAATTATGTTTAAATTTGCTTAAACAGCACAAAACAGATAAAGCAGACTAATGTACTATACATAGGCCTATACATGTATGGTATGCCAGGGACTGTTTAAGAATATATCATTAGATTTATGATATTTACTTCGAGGACTGTTATATATCAAAAATGTGAAAAATATCAAATTTTATTAATAATTTGTCATAAAATTTGTATTATATCGTGAATTCCAAACAATGAAATTTATTTGATATCAGAAAGACATTCTTCGTATTCAGAATGCGTTTTCTTTGTCTTTTTTTTTTTTTTTTTTTCTTGTTTTTTTTTTTTTTTTTTTTCTTCTTTTTTATATTGCCAGGGTAAGGATAGTAGGGAACTAAAGGCCCATTCAGTGATTTTTTTGATTTTTTTTTTCATCCCGACGATCGTACAAATCATCAAAATTCAGATTTTGGATACTAGACTGCGGAACTCAGTCTTCAATGATAGTCAGTAATTTTTATATTTTGGACATTATTATGACTATCATTTGAGGACTGAGTTCTTATGATCCGAGGAGCAGTTTCAGATAATTGCCTGGGATTATTGGGGCAGAGGTTATCTTTTGAATTCTTTCATGACCACTGAAGCATAGTCGAACCTGTCAAGGACACTCGGCGTGAATTGAAAGACCATGTCACTCGCCACAAAAGAATGTCAAAGGTCATACAAGGCCTATGGATGATTTTGTACGTTTCGTCATTGTCATAGATGTGCTAACATAGCTTGCTAGTGTAGTGGTTCAGCCGAAAGCCGTGTGTCTAAGACAAAAAAAAATGCATTTACGTGAGTCTGTAATTTATATACCGGTACTGACAGTATATAAATTAGCTACATGTATTTGAATGGGGCTTCAACTTCGTCAATACTGTCGTTTTCCTGTTTTGTTTTTTTGCCATTTGTTTTCATTAAAAATGTATACACGTAACAATTTGATTTTTTTTCACTTTCGCTGGGATCACTGAATGGGACTTTGTAGCGCGGATTATTCAAAACTTGTTTTTACCTACTGCTATATAGTATTAATCCGATTATTACATAACTTTGCCAGCGTATTCAAGACATAGGTTATGTAAGGGATAAACTGTACATGGGTATAGGGTATAGAGGCCCTGCATGCTTTTATCACGGCGCAGTCCATTCAATCAAATGTCGTCAGTGTGCGAGACGAACGATGTATAAATCTGGAGGTCACATCATCACTTATCATGCTTATTGTAAAAAGTTTGTCCAATGCATATACTGTGTGTATTGTTCCCGGGTATTGTCAATGCAGTCAAGCAAACAGGTATTATATTTTGAAAAGGCCGCTATAGTATATTCACAGGGGTGTCTTGAATGGCCAATCATATGGGACATAATCAAATTGCAGTGACTGCTTCCTTTGTTACCACATGTCAGTCATCTTGTGATTATTGGACCATGTAAACCTGCAAAAAACGAGCCAAAGTGCAGGCCCTATGCTGATATTATAAAATTTATTGAGGTTTGAGGCGATCTTACTGAACCGAAATACCAATAAGTGTTTGTCAGAACTGAAATGCACCTGTGATCTACCAGTTTTGAAAGTGGGAGGAGCTTTGAAAATATGCCTCTTAAAAGTGGTACGCACTCAGAAAATTTGAATGGTCCCCTGGGGCCAAATTTTATAAACTTACTGTACACAAAGAAAGAGTGTGAGTTCATTGGACAACCAGGAATCAGCACAGTTATTTTTGTACCGTAAGTTTATAACATTTGACCCCAGGGGCCATTCAAACTTTCTGATTACGTACAGCTTTTAAGAGCCATATTTTAAGCTCCTCCCCTGTTCAAAGCCTTGGTACAATGTAAGTGTATTTTTGCTGTCATGAATGCCAGTTGCTGACGAAGTTTAAGAAATATCACTTCAAACCCCTATAAATTTGATAATAACATAACCATTTTGCATAAAGTCCGAAATTGTGTCCCCCACAAAGCTCAAATTCAGCATCTCTAAATCCGCCATTTTAGGCTAATTCACTACATTATGAGCACCATAATGTACACATATGGAAAGCACATTTTCTATCAAACAATTATTTTACACCATCTCCCGACACACCCTAATTAATATTTAGCCCGTGCGGTCTATGCAGACTCCGTCCAGACCAGTCTTGGAATTTTGCGAAAAATAGTCCATATTAAATGTCAAGTCTGTATTACTATTATAATTAGTACTAATAAATTCGTATATAATCACCATAACCCTAACCCTAACACTTAATCCTAACCCTAACCCTAACCCTAAATCCTAACCCTAAACCCTAATCCTAACCCTTACCCTAACCATAACCTTAAGACCCTAACCCTATGACCCTAACCCTAACAATAATGAACCTTGGCTCGGACTATGCTGTTAGTAATATTTTGCGTCCCGTTATGGTTGCTAATATTTCAATCGTAATAATAAAACGACGGTTCCTGCGTTTTATTCCAAATCTCGGATTTTGACAAAACTACAGCACCTAAAGTCATGTTTTCGCAGACAATCTTTGTTTACTAAAGTACATTACAATCGTGTAAAAACCCAGAATTTGAAAAAAAAATGAGGGCGTTCTCTTCAGCAAATGTTATAATAATTATGGCTTTAACTGATATCAAATAATTTTGAAGTTTTGAAATTTGCGATATAATACAGTTTTTATGACAAATTATTAAAAAATGATATTTTTGATATTTAACAGTCCTCGAAGTAAAGTTTATCAATCACCTACTAAAGTTGAAAATTTAGAGAATAAAGGTATTGTTTTAGCCGCTGGAGTGCATCTATCGTCTCATATAACACGGGCGACATCATCATTTTAATTAAAACAACGAGGCGAAGGCGAGTTTTACGCCAAAAATAATGATGTCACCCGTGTTATATGAGACGATAGATGCACGGCAGCGGCTAAAAACAATACCTTTATTCTCATTCTTAAACACTTCAATTCAAATAAAAAATATTATACAAATTTTAATCAAATTAAATCTATATTTTGCAAGGAATTACCTAGGGCTTAAAATCGATCAGCCTCCGATTGGTCCAAATAGCGAGTACGCGTATCGCGTCGACGCAAACGCGCTGTCCCGTGTGATATCGTGTCATATCACACGGGTAAAGCTGGGCAAGAACCAATAAGATTGCAGGAACGTTCTCAAGTGTTTAAGAATGATACATATATAACGTGCCTGGTTCACTAATGTATTTCACGAATTCATTTAATTGACTTTTAATTATTTTTTTTAATTACTTTTTCATTATTTTTAATTACCTACAGCTGCATGAAAGTATACACTATGATCATTAATATCACTAAGTTTATGGTATTGATGGTATTGATATGCAAAAACGAATACATATTCTGCACAAATGCATAAAACGCATACAGGGGCCAACAATATGCACGATATGTCCCCTTTTAATTTTGAGCCGAACCAGTGAGGTAAAGCAAAGAAAAATGCATGTTACTCCAGCAGTTGTAATACGGTACGACCATCTGGGGTGTGTGTGTATGTGTGTCCCGCACGCGTAACTTTTTCTGCAACCATAACGGGACGTAATACGATAACACATAGTGCTAGTACATACATGTAAGTATATGAGGCTAGATGTAACACGAGTTTATTACCATTATTATTTCCTCTTACTTAACCCTAACACTGACCCATGCTTTTTGGTATCGGAAGTCAGAGAAGATCCGAATTTTTCAAGAAGAAGAAGAATTTTTGACTTGGCACCCCCGGGATTCGAACCTTTGACCCCTCGCATGCCAAGCGAAAGATTGCAGGAACGTTCTCAAGTGTTTAAGAATGATACATATATAACGTGCCTGGTTCACTAATGTATTTCACGAATTCATTTAATTGACTTTTAATTATTTTTTTAAATTACTTTTTCATTATTTTTAATTACCTACAGCTGCATGAAAGTATACACTATGATCATTAATATCACTAAGTTTATGGTATTGATGGTATTGATATGCAAAAACGAATACATATTCTGCACAAATGCATAAAACGCATACAGGGGCCAACAATATGCACGATATGTCCCCTTTTAATTTTGAGCCGAACCAGTGAGGTAAAGCAAAGAAAAATGCATGTTACTCCAGCAGTTGTAATACGGTACGACCATCTGGGGTGTGTGTGTATGTGTGTGCCGCACGCGTAACTTTTTCTGCAACCATAACGGGACGTAATACGATAACACATAGTGCTAGTACATACATGTAAGTATATGAGGCTAGATGTAACACGAGTTTATTACCATTATTATTTCCTCTTACTTAACCCTAACACTGACCCATGCTTTTTGGTATCGGAAGTCAGAGAAGATCCGAATTTTTCAAGAAGAAGAAGAATTTTGACTTGGCACCCCTGGGATTCGAACCTTTGACCCCTCGCATGCCAAGCGAAAGATTGCAGGAACGTTCTCAAGTGTTTAAGAATGATACATATATAACGTGCCTGGTTCACTAATGTATTTCACGAATTCATTTAATTGACTTTTAATTATTTTTTTAAATTACTTTTTCATTATTTTTAATTACCTACAGCTGCATGAAAGTATACACTATGATCATTAATATCACTAAGTTTATGGTATTGATGGTATTGATATGCAAAAACGAATACATATTCTGCACAAATGCATAAAACGCATACAGGGGCCAACAATATGCACGAAATTAATATCTGTAAAATGTAATAATAATTTAAAAAAATCCTTTTGATTTACTTAGAAGGGCAGGTTTCATTTAAAATGTCATTCCATTTAATTGAATTATCATTTTTGATAAATAATTTACAACATTACACTATTTCGCCCCAAATTAAGGTGTTTAACGGTCTAAAAACGAAGATGCACAGGGCAATTCTGGACAATTTCTATCCGGTAGATGGAGCTACCCCCACGCCTGTTGCAATTTTTCTCGTCCAAAGGCTTTCCCCCACGAATGACCGAAAAACTGGGTTAGGATGAAAGGGCGTTACCAGAGGCGTCGTGAAGCAATATTTGCTTGATTTCCCCTGCCAATTGAATGTTTGACTGATCACCACAAACTATACAATATAGGAGGCACGTTAAAATAGCCACTGCTCCTATGTAAACTGAGCTCAAAAAGAAACTTATAATTTTTCACAAGGTCATATCTTGAAATCCTGTCCATCAAATTGAACCAAAATTACACACAGATTTACTTCAATACTCTACTCTTAACACATGTCAGTAACCAAGCAGTTATCCAACTTTTGGTTTCAGTTTCTTATAAGTGGTGTGACGAAGAAAAATGTTTGGTTTGAAGTTACCTACTCTAAGTATACAAAAAAATGTTTAAATTTCGCAGTGCAATATTCACGAGGAGAGAACTTGAGCATGGTAATCTACATTGAAAGACGTGGTTTACAAAATCGAATAAGCCTAGGCTATTTCACCTGTGAAAAAATATAGACCATCGAAATATTTGCATTCGACATTACAAAAGCGGCGACTAAGTTGTTATAAACAAAATCGTGACATTACAAAAGCGGCGACTGGAGTGTTATAAACAAAATCGATTCAGGTCCTTAATCCCATGTACCAGAATCAATAGAAGGCTATGACTTCCAATACTGAAGCAATTTTTACTGAAAATCGAAATAGAAGATAGAGGGGGAAAGAGAGAAGATAGAGGGGAAAAGAGAGTTTGTGTGGGGGAAAAGAGAGTGTGTGTGGGGGGAGGTAAGGACAGGGAGAAAGGGAAACAGATGGGAGAGAGCATTGCAAGTGAAAAAGGAAGGGGGAGGAGAGCTCGAGATGGAGGAGATATCGAATATAGTCTAGCGAGGAGGGGGAGGAGGAGACACTTAAGGAAGAGGGGGTTATATAAGTGGGGGAGAGTGGAGCCTAGGTAAAAGGTATGAGTTGTGCTTACCGGGGATAATAAAATAATTCATAATCAAATCATCTCCATGCATCGTTTATGTTTCATACAAACAAACAAAGCCCCCACCCCACCCACCTCTCAATATGTATACGCACATGTATATGATTTCTAGGCCTATAACTTGGGGTGTAATATGCCAACTTTGACAGAGAGCATCAACTGTCGTCCGCGGGGCCGGGGATAGATTTCCGATATCAATCATGATAATAATTATGTTAGCACAATAGGCTATTGTATACTTCTGGTTAGGCTATTGTATACTTCTGGTTATATATCCACCCAGCATAATAGTGTTATGATTGCAGACCAGTTCATCTCCACATTTTAATCCCTTGATTTTTGGTTTCTGAACAAAAGAGAAACCAAAACTAAACATTTGAAATGAGGGATTGTAGATGCAGTATGGTCTTACCCAATTAACAAATGAGCGTTCAGTTCAAAATCATCATAAGTGACAAACAGGTATTGCATTCTTGCGCGTCCTGTGGGCGGTTTGTTTTGGGCGGTTTGTATCCCTTAAATTACGAGTTGAAACCGGGTATAAAACTTAAGATACAACACCTTTTTGGTCCTATAGCGCTATAGCCCAAAGAGGTACCGATGGCACTTTTCATCGTACCCTGATCATTTGTACAGTTCATTTGTTTTTTATTTAAATGATAAACAATAACACTATACAAATGTTAATTATTATGCTTGATACAATTTATTACATCTCCTGGGAGCGATGTTAAAAGTCATCGGTACCACAACAGGGCACCGATAGTTCTAAAGGACCAAATTGGATGTGGTGCCTAACGCACTTTTAAAGTTTGATTCATTCCTAATTTCAGGATTAACGTTTATGCATGTGATGATGAGGGTTGATTAAAATTAAATTTAGTAAAATAATTTTATTTTCTTCCTTCCAATGCAGGTACCTGTTTATTCGCCGATGACGGGACAAAATATTCCTTGCAACGGAAGCACTTAGTCGCATTATCTTCCGGTCTGTCATGCAACCTGACCATCTCATCCCCAAATGGTATGCGACTCTTTGTAGTTTACTGCAAAGACAAATCTGACAGTAACATCCGTGTGATGAGATCTTTTCAAGATATCTTGGGAACCGACCGGGATATTGACTTTGGAGGTGGTTACAGTCGGCGACTTTTGCTGAAATCTGACGGGTTTTTAGTCGGTTTTTGCATTACGAGCATTAATCCTGGAGCTGCCATTAAGATGCAGTATAGAAATCATCTGGAAGCGTGTTATTATTATACAGGAGGTAAAGCTACTTACAGTTTTGACGACGAGAAGGTTGCAGTGGAGACAAAAATTGATGATGCAAACGGCACAATGATGATCATGAATAAGCACGATAAGCATACGTTAACAGTGAATGCTACTGAAAATGCAGAATGTATTTCTCTTTTTTACCCGGTAATTGATGGGAAAGAGATCCATCATTTTTCAGAAGATGGTTACTCGAGTTATTGAGGACTGATCATTCTGGTAAGGAGGGGAGAGCTAGAAAGAACTACTCATGATGATTTGTTTAAAAACTTCCGTGCTGGTGATTCAAGAAACAGTTGAAACATTCTCTCTTTATAATTGCATAAAATCAATGACATTTTGTTTTATTTAAAGTATTGCAGCTGTATGTTTTACAAGGGTATATAGCATAATGTTATTTAAGTGCTGACAAATTGTTCGCAAAAATGTTTGTCAAAAACATGTTACAACAACATTTTGACAAAATTTTAAAAACGTTGTTGTCGTAATTATAGCCTTTTGTCATATAATACGTATACGTTTTAAAAACGTTTTCACGACCTTTATATAACCCGATATTGAAATACTCATTAGGTGTCACTGCCTGAACAGAAGTGATCATGTCTCACATCCTTTTTTAACTAGATCGACGGGAATAACTCTAATAGTGAGGGATCAACATTTATTGCCTCAGGCAAACTCACTTCATGGGAACTGAATACCACACAAGGACATTTTTATGTAACTCATTGATCCATGTGTGTCATATGCTGCCTCTAACTAGAATGGCATGACAGCCTGATGATGTGGTAAATTCATTGATACTAAGGATTAAATTTTGATCAATTCTCACAGGTAGTGAAACGTAATTACTATTGAAATGTTTGGACTAAAACCAAAACACTTTTAACTATTTTAACTATTTTCGTGTTTTCTGGGTGGATCCATAACTATTAGCCGAATATATAATATATATTTAATACGCATAATAAGATATTTCTCCTCATATATTCAATAACAGGGTGTAGATTATCATTTTAAATTTCTATATGACAATTGCTACAAATAAATTTCACGATAACAAACAAAAGAGTTATGATTAAATATATAATTTTATTCAAGGTAGATGGCTCATAGACTTCATAGTGTCATTTTGAATATACGACGTATGTATTGAAATTACTGGGAGAAGATTATTGATGAGAGCAGTTGACGGCCAGTTGACGGTCTAAAACAAAAAAGATAAGATAAGATCGCGACCTTGAACTATAGGTAAATTAAAAGATAAATAAGGTTTTATTAAAACATACATTGTCATAAGATAAATAGGGTAAATTAAAATATATTGCCCATTGTCATAGGTGTGGATGAAGATTTCATGTCATTATCATAGCCAAAATAAGTTACAGCTTTCTTTTAAAGCTTTATTTTTCGGTCACTTTTTAATTGATATGTCGTTGTGCAAACAAGCTACTATTCCAGCAAATTCATCAAATCGCGTAACAAACAAAGAGAATGTTCAGACGTCACGTCAAAAACACTGCACACTAAAAGGTTCATTTTCATGGCTCAAATTCTGAATTTTATTTATTTATTAGCCAGTGTGTATAAGATGTTCACAGATTTGGAGTCAAAGGTCATTAAGGGGTCTCTTCCGGTCTAAAACCAAATACCTTCAACAATTTTTATTAGCCATGTAAAACATACCACAGTGACGGTATGTTCACACCACAGACGAAAGAGATACAGACTGCAATCAGTCAAAATCTCAGCATCACCCGATAAGGAGGGCCGATTGTTCCATGAAATGCAACAGGGGAGAGTGCTACGCAATTACCACGTATCTTTATGGTCTTTCGCGTAATCACGCTAGCACGCAACACTCTATCGTGTATTTGCCAGCGAAGTGATTACACCCTGGTAACTGGATCACGCGCCTTTTGGAATTTGTAATACATGCCATATAGACTTTAATTGTGTTGCGATCATTTCGATCGTGGTACAGAACTCAAAAGCATGATTCAGTTGAAATGGTGATAGTCGGATTACACGTAACACTTCACTGGCGAATACGCGAAAGCACGCAACGCTAGCGTGATTGATAGACACGGCACGGCACGGCACAATCGGCCCTCATGAATATGTGAGAACTCACAATCGTACAATGCACGGGGATTGTGCCCTGTTGCTGTTTCATGTGTGGTTCACACATGAATTATTGTTACCAAGTATATATGTGATATTTTTTATTTGGGGTCCGGGGTGATCAAGGAGTCACTTCCGGTCTAAAACAGAATACCGTCAATAACATAGCAGAGAGGCGGTATGTTCACACATGAATTGCTTTTACCCAGTGTATATGTTTTTGGTTTTTTTATTTGGGGTCAATGGCCATTAAGGGGTCACTTCCGGTCCGAGACGAAATACCTTAAAATTACACCTTCTGGCACAAACAACATAGTTGAGTGACGCTAATTACCCCGGCACACATGAATTGTCTATAGGATGTTCATATATTTGGGTTCAAAGGTCATTAAGCGGGCCAACTTGTTCGTATTGTATGCAACACTAGTGTTTTTTTTTTTGCATAATCAGCTTTAAATACGGCTTTATAATTTATTATGCGATGGAGACACGGCTGGGTCTCAAAACAATAGAGAGTTCCCGTGTTTTCAAGCGACGGACTACAATAGTGTTTATAACGTGATTCGCACCGCCGTATTCCTCATTCCTTTTATCTGGTCAATGACCCTATTGGTGCTACATTCTACAAAATAACATTTGCTAATTATTGCGCGAGTGTTGGTATTCTGAAAATTGTAAACGGAGTTTAGGTTTCCCTCCATTCATTCATTCATTCATTCATTCATATTTTATTTCCATAAAAATCAAAGACATTACAAAAAAATATATAAAACACGGTACATATGGAGGAAAAGGCTGGAAGACCAAAAAGGTCTGAAAGTTAGCCTTTCCCTGAAATCAAATGAATTAACAAAATAAATCAACATTACATAACATAACCAAAAGACAAGGGAAGGGGAGAAGGGGGGGTGCTCACGAAAAAGATTAATTATATTTAGAGATCAGTTTTGTTTTGAATTGATTACGGAAATGTTTAACAGATTTTGAAGCTTTCAGATTTTTATCTAAAGAATTCCAAAGAATGGGACCTCTTGTACGTATAGCATGATCAGAAAAGACTTTCTTATTTTTGGTTAGATTTAGATTAGATTTACATATCGTGTCTTGTAGTTATGTATGTCAGAACGTTTGGTAAAATAATTATCAAATGAACAGGGCAGCTCATTTATAGAGTGCCTGTACATGAATGTACCTAATTCCAGTGTGTACATATCTTCAACTTTTAATATGTTATAATTAGCAAACAATGGCACTGTGTGGTCTCTATTCAGTATCGAAGTTACGTAATGTTACTATGTCAACGGGATCACGCGCTAGAGTAATGAACCACGATCGAAATGATCACCACATAAAGTATATGGCACTCGAAGGCATACCAAAGTAGCGTGATCCGGTAACCAAGAGAATTACGTAACCACTTCGATGCTGAATAGTGAACGTTTGCCACATGATGCAGTCATGGTCCATGGCAAAGGCGATTCGACCTTTGTGGCATTAAACCCAGTTAACAGGAAATTAATCCAGTAAATCGATTCAGTAAAGCAAATAAGCTCATGCATTCGATCACTAACGGCAATCAGCTTCGGTCGATTACCCCAGCTGCAGCGTGTGTAAACTCTAATAGAGGCTGTACGTGAAATTATTGATTGGCTCCAAACAAAGGATTTGAACCGGTGCACGTAATCATGGCGCAGTGCAGTCCATTCAATCAAATGTTGTCATCAACCTATTTGATCGCAGTGCATTGTTATGTGTGTGAGACGAACTGTCGCGGTTGATTGCAATCAAACAAACGATGTCTTATGTATTACTTTGTTCCGTGATGAAAATCGTGATGTTTATTTAATCACTCTCAAAAAATGTATTTCTTTGTAGGCCTATTACTTTGTTTTGTGATGAAAATCGTGATGTTTTATTTCATCACGCTTTAAAACAAACGATTTCTCATGTATTACTTTGTTTCGTGATGACAATTTTGATGTTTTATTTCATCACTCACGAAAAATTGATTTCTTATGTATTACTTTGTTTCGGGATGAAAATCGTGATGTTTTATTTCATCATCACGCTGTAAAACAAACGATTTCTTATGCATTATATTTGTTTTGTGATGAAAATCGTGATGTTTTATTTCATCACGCTCTAAACAATAATTATAGTTACATGCATTAATAATAATTAATCTTATTAAAACGGTAGGCCCTATGTTGTTTAGAAAAAATGTAGAAAGTGATGATGATGATGATGTCGATGATGATGATGATGATGATGATGATGATGATGATGATGATGATGATGTGTCCAAAAGTGTCCCGGTTTGTTTTTCTTGCCCTAAATCGTGCGTATCTATTAATAAGGCACTTCAATAATCAATAATCAGTCCCGTGACGGCCTCCACTAACTAGCTACTAACTTGGGTTTATGGGCGCTGATATTTCATGTTCACTGTCACTTATTTATCAGAAAAGTGCGACCCTTTGTCAATCACCTACAGTACCCAATTTCGGCATACTATATAAGAAACTCATCATAATGATTGCCAGAGAATAGTTAAGATGTAGCTTGTACCGTTTTTTGTGGCATCCTTCAGAAGTGAGCGGTCCGATACCAATATTTTCGGTCAAATCTCCATTCAATTAACACGGGGAGTTGGCTAGCTATGCCTTGCCCTCACTCATATTTTACAAAAGTGCGACTATTTCTGAACATCTAACCTAGCTGTAATTTTAGGTCATGTTAGAGAAATATATTTGCTAGAAGTTTGGAGAATAGCTAACATATTGGCTGGTTATTTTTCACACAGTGATGTTAACTAGGCAAGTGCCCATTCTTGCAACGTACATCATTTGTAGGGGTCACGCGTCAATGGTGAGAGCACTGTGTATTGTGTATAGGAAAACGGACAGTAACTGCAGTATGACCGTTCTAATAGCCCATTTTTGAATTTTTACAATTTTATTTAAGTAAGTTTTACATGTATTTCCCCATAAAAGTACTCCATAATTCAAATAAGGCAATATTAACGTACAATAAAGTGTAAATAAAATACGACTTGGAACAAAATGTTTCAATTTATTCATGACACCGACATTTCTTGAAATTGTTCTAGATACGCAATCTATGTGACATTTCCAAGTGAGACATTCGTCTATTAGTACACCAAGGAATTTAGTTTGATGCACTCTTTCTAAAGCCGTGTGATCTAGTGTGATTTGCAGGTCTTGATTCATCGATGTCATTTTGGGTGTGCCAAGTATCATGTAATTTGTTTTGGTAGCATTAATTGACAATTTATTAGCTTTAAACCAATTGCTTACTTCCTTTAACTCTTCATTAACAAGGTTTGTCTGGCGTTCTACGTTTTTATGGGAGTATAAAATGGTGGTATCGTCTAAAAAAAGGACGAATTCGAGTACTTTAGATGCATTAGTTATATCATTAACATAGAGTATAAATAGAAGTGGCCCCAGGATTGATCCTTGTGGAACACCACATATAATATCGTGTGATTCTGATTCATAAGAATTATAATAAACATATTGTTTTCTGTTACTTAGATAATTTCTGAACCATTCTAACACAATACCACGAAAGCCATAGTGTTCTAATTTATGTAAGAGTATGTTATGATCGATTGTATCAAAGGCTTTTGATAAGTCCAGAAATATTCCAATAGTTGTTTCGTTTCTTTCAACTGCTGCAGTAACTTTGTCTACCATTTGCTCTATAGCCATAAAGGTGGAATGTTTTGACCGAAAGCCAAATTGTTTGGGGTTAAGGATTTGCTTATTGTCAATGTAATCCGTACATCTGTTAAAAACCAACCTTTCAAGAATTTTTGAAAAACACGGTAGTAGAGAAACTGGACGATAGTTTGAGAATGCCTCGGCATCATCTTTTTTGTATAATGGTATGACTTTTGCTATTTTTAATTTACCAAGATGGCGGGTAACCCAAAACACGGGAACTCTCTATACTTTTATTCTCATATGAAACGGTTTGACTATAAAACCTATTCTCTTATAAATGCATCTACGCACAGTTTCCACCTCGATACACCCGAGTACATAGATATTTCCAATCATAGCGAAGCGAGTCTAGCCTCTACGCAGTCTGGGTTATACTACACGGTTGAGTGAATAGCATCATAAGAGCTGTGTGAGATCTAGTGGAAAATAGGCCTCTGTGACTGGTTTTTGTCAAGTGTTCCCTTCATCCAATCAGAATTTTTTTTATATCGAATGAAAGCTAACACTTCACCCTAAAAATAACAGATAACGCAATTCAATGTTTATAGCAAGGTGAATGTGGTAAATCTAGTGAAAACGACCTATCCAAGCACAGTTTTTGACCAAAATGTAGGTTTTAAAAGTCAAAAGTGTTCCTTACAATATTTTTCAAATTTTATGTCATTAAATGAAAGCGCACACTTATAATATTTCCGTATACTAGCTTTATTTCACTGAGCAATGGCCAATTCTCTTTAAATTGCAAATCTTGTGTAAAAAGTTGTTATTTTCGCCTGTTTTGTAATACGGTTGTAAATTCAATGAACTATGACTTTGCTAAAGAGCGCTTACAAATTGAAATGCTGAGTATGGTATAAAGTGACACTTGACTTTAGATCATGTGAAAAATAAACTCCAAAGATACAAAGTTCCCGAGACAAAGTTATACAAGATTTTAACATGTGATTCCTCGATCCAGTGATAAGTTTTGTTTTATGTACTTAAACTTTAGAGGACACAGTTCACGGGACAAGTAAACACAATAATTTAAATTTATACAAACAAGGACGTGCAAACTAATTAGACGTATGTCTATCCAAACTGTGAAGTACGATTCAATTTAATGTGGAATTTAGTATAGACGAATCCAATTGCACGCATTCCTACACCTCAACGGCAGCCATAGCTGGGTCCCCGTCGGCTCCATCTCACCTAGCCTAAAATGTGACATGATACGGCCTTGGAGGGTATTTTAAACTGCAATCTATCACCCGTGTTAAAACGTAGACAAAAGAATGATGACAGTTTACAACACAAAAGGGTGAAAATGGTATAATGCCTTGCAATATTTTAGATTCGGTTTGTCCCTTAACTAAACACACGTTCGCTGGGATGAGTACAGGGCCGCTTAGAGCCATTTATACGGGGGTCAGTGCATGGGTGGGGTCGGGGTGGGTGATGATTTGGTCGGGGAGGAGGGGGTGGCGGCAAAGACCTAAATGGGGAGACCAAAAGAAATGTGCGTGTTTCTTTTAATTTATTCTAAACGCACATCTAGGTGGATACAATTCAATCTGGATAGATTATGTCACGTGAATGACCCACTTTGCCCAACCATAGAGTGCAGAATTAACCTTTACGGTAAATCCCATAAGCCTTTGCGAGTACACCTGAGATGTCGTCATTTGATGTCACGCCGACTTGCAATGCGCAGTAACGATGTTCACTAAACGATGTGCGCATCGGCATCTCAGGTGTTCTCGCAAAGGCTTATGGGATTTACCTAAAAGGTCAATCGAGTAATCTAAACTATCAGGTACACCTTTTGGATATCCATTTTGGTGACTGTCGTGAGTTCGTGTTTCTGCTATTTTCATCATGCGTCAACTAGTTTTAGTATTGCTCTTTGCTGTAGCCTGCGTATGGGCGCAGGAACGATGCTGTGCACCAGAGCTACACACTCTTAGAGAATGTAAGTAATATTTGTTTAATTCCAAAAGTTCCCACATATACTTAATCGTTGACCCAGACGCGGCGAGACGGGCGCTCGTTGATAAACGTGATTCAAATAAAGTAGTACAGGATTTTCATGAAAAATCACTGCAAAGGTACCCTAACGACGTGGCACATTCCTGTATACCTTTATCCAGGGAAAATTCTCCACCTGGTTCCCACGGCCTTTTGAACGAGCTCATTACAGCGTTACAGATTAATGTTCACCACGCTGTGATCATAATTCTAATGTTTCGAGCAAAAAGTCATCTATCGACCACTTTATTTGATAATTTCGTTTTAGTGTATCGCTTTTGTTTCAAGTGTACGTACTGTGCGCACTGCACAGCATTATTTGCTACAAAACATGATTGTATATGGTCACCCGTTTAAGCTCACGCCTTGTTATTCCTCTGTGGCTCAAATGGAGTTATGTTAGAGTTCTGTCCTTCGGAGGGGATATAAAGTTGCTTTGCCTATGTACAAAAAGTCAAACTTGTACTGTACATGGCCCCGAGATATGTACAGTATATAATTTCCCATGACTGTCCAATATACGCGCGTCCCGTGCTGTTTGGACTTCTTGAATTAAGTAAACAGATCAAAATACCAATGTCTGCTATAAACAGTTTTTTTTTATAAAACCACGGTAAATAATTATCGTATTGTCTACATGTAAATTGTAGTTCGCACAACCAGTTATGAAGAAAACGGGCGGACTGTGACAGAAACAGAGGTCAGTGAGAGGGCGTACGATTACAACGAAGAGAGATTTGCTCATGAGGGAGAGATTCGTCGAGCAAATGGTACAACAGAGAGATTCAAGGTTATCGAGCTCATTAAGCGGGTATGTTGAATATTTAATACGGTATCTGTCAATCTGTTAACCTTTATTATCGCCGTGCTTTGCTCAAATGGATGAATTCCAAATTGGTAAATTCCTCGCATTGTACTCTGACAAACGATGAGGGCGATGTCAACAGTGAAGTATTTGAAATTGTTCATAATGCTAATTGGACGGTTTGTTTATTTACTAGCCTACAAGAAAGTATCCATATCCGTACAGTTAAGGGATGTGGAATGAGCGTTTCGACAGTATTTTTGTGGGATATGAGAGCACATCAGACATATCGAACTGCATTCTGAATACGAAGAAAGTCCTTCTGATATCAAATAATTTTCATTTTTTGAAATTCGCGATACAACACAAATGTTATGACAAATTATATATTAAAATTAAGAATCCAATTCGATATGTCTGATGTGCTCTCATCTCCCACAAAAAATACTGTCCAAACGTTCATACCCCATCCCTTAAGGGCTCTGGTATGAACGATTCGACAGTAATTTTATGGGACATGAGAGCCCATCAGACATATCAAATTGAATTTCCTAATACGAAGAATGTCCTCCTGATGTCAAATAATTTTGATTTTTTGAAATTCGCGATAGAATACAAATTTTTATGACAAATTATTAAAATTTTATATTTTTTAAATTTTTTATAATTATCTAACTGTCTTCAAATTAAACTTTATAAATCTAATGATATGTAATTAAAGTGTATGTAGCTGGGATGAAAAGCCGACGATCAGCTGAAAATTTTGACCTTTCATATTGAAGATATACATTTTGCCCAAAAAGATCTATTTGGTGCTTCGGGGGAAAAATCCATGGTAATGTGGTATAGTCATGCGCTGTAAAAGGAGGGTGGAGGCGCGTTCTTGTTAGCATCGACGTGATACGCGATAGCCTATTGGGATTTAAGTTTACTCATTTGATTCACTCAATCCAACAACAATAAAACCACATTCTTTAACGCTTATCTATTCTAATATACTTTTTCAATCACTAACAGGACGAAAGATTTTTCATTCAAAACGACAAGTGTACTAAGGAAAAACCACGTGAAACAAGAGTAGACCGATGTGTAGCCCGTGAGTATTTACTTTAACACCATAAGGTTGACTAAGTTGGATGTTCATCACGTGATTTAAAATTACATTGGTACTCTAGATTGGGAAACATGAGTAGAATTCAATCTTTTCCCGGAGAAGTCCTTTTCAGAGGGATGAGCTTTTGGTACTCCAGCCAGTTCCATCTTCAGAGCAACTAAATAAACAAGATGTTGTGCCTTATATTCAAATTGGCGAAAGAGTATTCCAAGCTGCTGCACCGGCACTGTGGAACTGCCTCCCACGTAACATCAGGGAGGCACGCTCAATCACAAGTTTTAAGAAACTCTTAAAATCTCATTATTATGTTTATTAATTTTATGCTTTGTTTACTATTTTGTATGTTCTTGTCATGCACTGTTATGCGCCTTGATCTATTTGTAAAAGGCGCTATATAAATCATGTATGTATGTATGTATGTATGTATATAACTAGAGGAGCTATCACGAGGACTTGACAGAAAGTGTCAAGAGTGGATGTCAGTATGGTATACTTCTGTTGTTCTCCACACAAAAGTTCCCTTATTGACTCATTGATACTTCCTGTCAATTATATTAACATCTCTTGACAGATCCCATAAGGCACAAAATCTTGTTTTAAACCAGACGCTCTGAAAATGGCACTCGCTTAGCCCTATGAAAAGGACTTCTATTGGGGAAGATTAAATCCTACTCACGTTCACTATAATGCTGTCCGCTCGGTCCGCTCCAGGTATGCCAGAGGTGGCACCGCTTGTTCAGGTTTTGAGCTGTGGAGAATAGGTATATATCATAAATAGTATTCAGAGTGCGTGAGTGTGATCACTCATGCATATGGAAAGGAAAAGCCGAAGAGTTGAGGGAATCCGTGCTTGTACTGAGTAGGATTACATTTTCTTTTTTCCGGTTCTCTTTTTACAGAAACGGCTAATTTTACCGGGTCGTACTTTATCGGTGACCATCAGTTAGAATGTGAAACCTGGGCTGATAATGTACGAGATGATGAAGCAGAAGGCTATGGCTCTTTTACATTTACACGTGGTAACTGCATTCCAGTCGCCTCTGTGTTTTCTGGTGTTATCAAAGAAAGTGGACGAGAGCCACGTGAGTAATCTTATCCATATCCATGTTCTAACCATTATGAGGGCTTAAAACCAGAACTGCAAAAGTAGACATTTTTTATTTAAGTTTAAATGTTAGATTCATTTTGAAAACTCATAACGTCACTCAGCAAAATAAAATAAGTCTTTCTATTGTTCTTGATATAATTTTAGGTAAGCATATATAAGTAACGCATTTAGAGTTACATGCATGGTGTATTTAGAATTGGGTAAATGAACCATCAAATAACCCAGTCCTTCGGAGGGGACGTTAAAACTTTGGTCCTTTGTACAAATGAGCTACACCTGATATGCATGTAGCTCGCAGTCAGTGTCAAAATCTGTCCAAGTGTGTAATTAACCCGAACGGAAATAAGCTTCACAAAAGGCTTTCACATGTTAAATGTTATCTGGAGATGTCAAACCGAACAAATAACAATTAGTCAACGACTATCAGAGGAGGACGTGTGTAACCATGGTAACGTTAAAAAACCAAGGTTTGAATGTTTAAATCACGTATTTAACGTGATATCCTATATGATGTTACTAATTTCCCACCACGTAAGAACTTACATTTTGATTTTTCTATTGATGTTTTATTCCATATTCTACACTAGGGCGTGATTTATCCGTGCGGACATACAGTGATTTCCGAAAAGGTGTGGAAGATCCAGGCCGATGGTTTGAGCCACCCAGCTCGTGCTCGTCATAGACATGATAAAAACACATTGTCAGTGATCTTAGTTTTAATTAATTAGATTCTTGAGATGGGTAAAGCATTTATATGTAATTTCTTTCCATCCGTGATCCGTTTGGGTCATACAACTTGGCATTGGTTATTCCAGTTGAAATCCACACACCTCTGTGGAAATCATGACCTTAATATCTCGCAAAAGGGGTGTAGATTTCAAATGGAATCACACATGAAGATAAAACCTTTCGAAATTCACACGCCCTGTTTGGAAGGTTAAGATCAACGCTTCCACATGGGGTGTATGGATTTCAACTGGAATTGCCCATTATGCGTTAGATGTTTTAACCCTAGAACTACGAAGAGGAAGTTGTATCAACCCCTTAAAAGACTTTCATACGTCATAACAAAATACGTGTTTACGCCCAAACGACTTAAGCTAATAGTGATACATTTTTTACTCCAGCACCTTACCCCTCGGGTAGGACCGATCATCATATATCACCACAAAGGGGGTTGGTGAGGCCAACCATAGGTTTCTACAGTAAAATCAATGGTTTTCATTTCGCTCTTGAAAAATTATTCCAAGAGATGTTGACTTTTTACTTGCAAGTTTATTTAAAATAGTCATTTCCATTTATATAGGAGAGCACTCGGTGGAAATCGCATGTTCGTAGAATTTTTAGCCAAAAATCAATTTTGCCTATATTTTAGTATACAGCCAGAATAACTCAATTTTGCAAGGGCGCGCGCACATCATGACATCAGAGCGACTTTATATCACTGGATGTTAGAGGAAACTAGCTATAAATTAGTACCATGGTATGTGACGTTTTCAATTACAAATAGGGGGTGTAGCAACCCCCTTCGTATTCCGTGTTACAAATTAATGGCTCAGTAGTTCTAGGGTTAATGTCTAAGTAAAAGCAAACTTGCGGTCTTTCAGTCTCTAGACCTAGACCCACTACTCTTACCGATGGAATATTGTCGTACAATCGTAACTGGTGTCGTGCACGTGTCGTGGACCCTAAACACACGCTATATCATACACATTTGGAATATGTATCATGTATTTTAAAATTTTAAGAGTGTCATATATCAGATGGGCAAGCAACTCCTTGCCGTTGTAAGTACTGTCCTTGCTGCTCTGTCGTGCATAGCAATCAACATCGGTCAGCATTAGCAGGGTGGTACAATTGTACGAAGTAGCTCACGGTATTATTTCGGCTAGTGGTCAGTAATCTCATCGGAATCGTGAACGTACGGGCCACGACAAAAGTAACGGATCAGTTTGGACATGACCCCTTATGATTATGAAGTTGTGATAAGTGATAGAAAAAAAGTATGATGAAATGTATTTTTGAGGCAAACAGGTAGAAATCACAACGATTGTACGTATACAGATAAAATTATCAGCAATATAAGCAAAATATCAGCTTTAATAGACCAAATATAATGAGTTTGTATGATTGTGAAGAAGACAAAGAAAGCTTTATTCCATTAAATATATTGAACAATATACATTATTGTGTTCTTCTCTCTTCTAAAACGTTCACTACACATGCCTCCAGCCGTGTCTTGCTCAAAGCATTTCGACTAGTGCCAAAATATTAAATCAGTAGACAGCAAATGACGCTGTTGTTAGCGGAACGGAAATACCCAGCAAACACAAAACGTTTTTGACATCATTAGCAAAATGTTATAAAAGGTTGTCAGAAAACGTTTAAATGTCGGGTTATATAAAGGGTATATTAAGAGTATAAAATGTTTTCATAACCTTAAAAAACATTTTTTGATAATCTACTGCTCAGCAAACAAAAATGTTTTACAGAAAACGTTTAAAAATCGGGTTATATAAAGGGTATAAAAACGTTTTAATAACATTCCAAAAACATTCTTGAAAACTTGATACAAAACATTCTAAACAGATTGTGATTTTGGGGTTGAAAAAATATTTTGCGAAAAATGTTTGCCCAAAATATTTGCAATAACGTTTTAAAAACGTTTTCATGACCTTTATATAACCCGACATTTAAATGTTATTAAATGGTTTTGAAAAACATTTCTGTGTTTGCTGGGATCAAATATTTTAACATAATGTTATTTAAGGGATCCAAAATGAGCGTTTATTGCGTTTCGACAGTATTTTTTGTGGAACATGAGAGCACCTCAGACCTATCGAATTGCATTCTGAATACGAAGCATGTCTTTCTGATATCAAATAATTTTCATTTTTTTAAAATCACAATATAATACAAATTTTATGACAAATTAATTATAAAAATTTGATATTTTTCAAATTTTGATATATAACAGTCCTCGAAGTAAATTATATAAATCTAATGATATATTCTTAAAGTGTATGTAGCAGGAGGAAAAGCCGACGGTCGATTGAAAATTTTGACCTTCCATATTGAAGATATGGATTTTTTCCCAAAAAGACCTATTTTCTTTGGTGTTTTGGGAAAAAAATCCATATCTTCAATACGAAAGGTCAAAATTTTCAATTGATCGTCGGCTTTTCATCCCACCTACATACACTTTAAGTATAAATCATCAGATTTATAAAGTTTACTTCAAGTACTGTTAAATATCAAAAATATCAATTTTAATGATTTGCCATAAAATGTGTATTAAATTGCGAATTTCAAAAAATCAAAATTATTTGATATCAGAATGACATTCTTCGTATTCAGAATGCAATTCGATATGTCTGATGTGCTCTAATGTCCCAAAATAAATACTGTCCAAACGTTCATACCCCAGCCCTTAAGTATTGACAAAATATTTGGCAAAAATGTGTGCAAAATAGTTTAAAATAACATTTTTTGAAAACATTTAAAAAATATTGTTGTAGTGTGTTTTCATACAAAACGTTTTAAAATGTTATCATGACCTTTATATAACCCGACATTTTAATGTTATTAAAACGTTTTTACCTAAACCAAAAGCCAAAATATAACTTATTTAAAACGTTTTTAAAACGTTTTTTTTTGTGTTTGCTGGGTACTCTTGCGTTTCGGGTTACTTTGACACGGGTTTGAGCTTACATGATCCTATTGGCATTATCAAAATCAAAATCGAGTCAACTTTCATCTGATTAGGACGAAAAAAGAGTTATGCTTGTGTAAATAACGTGTGTTCAGTAACACTTTGTTTCCCTCAAGAAGACAAGTATAGTAGTGACGTAGTTGCTTATTTCACTTGGTCGCAGTATAGAATCTCGCAGGCTACACCATTGTATTTCCTGATTTGGCAGTGACGTGGACGCGTAGAGGCAGCTGTTACTCGCGCCCCACTATATGGCGTCTTTATTAGGCGCTAGCTATTTCAAGCTGCACCCAATAAAATTCGTAATAACGTCACTGCTACATCAGGGAGAAATGTGGTATAATTACTTTAGCCCGCAGAGCGTATACACATGCGTATACTAACACACTTAGTTACGACAGAATCGCGTAAAAGAACGGACGTCACTACCAAGCTCAGTTGACGAGAAACGAACAGACCCATGTATTATTAGGACTTCTGTTGTGGTGAAACCAAAGTAATGTTTTTAGACTTGACATCAAGAAGTGGGAGAAAGTGACATTATGGGAAAGGAATGCGTATGGGGTATCCATTTGATTTGTACACAAATATATTTGTTAACATTTTCACAATTATCATAATTATATAAATAGAATAGAAGGTATTAAGCTTTATAGCCATCCGACGAAAGCATGTATAGCCTCCTCCACCACCAGTTTGATTCTGCTCAACATACTCAATCCGTACAGTGAGCGGAATCAAACCGGCACGGTGGCGGAAGAGACTACCCACGCTAGTTGACGAACGCAAATGCGTTTATAATAGAGATATTGCGATTTCCTAACGTACATATCGAATGTACGTGGAATCTATTCAAAATCACTCTCCTGTGACGGGATTTTGAATAGATTCCACGTACGTTCGATGCTACGTTTGGAAATCGCAATCTCTCTAATGACTGTCGAATGTACCTTTGGTCTTGCATGGCTTAAGACCTAACCTTTTGACATTGTTCGTATGATGTACTCTCATCCTCTTGCAAAATATTATTGAATCTTTGAACAGTTTGTAAATTATTATTAAACTAATATAAAATCGTCCAAATTACGATCACGAAGTACGAGAGATTCATTGTTGAGCTCCGTGTTGAGCTTCACTCGGCATGAAAGTCATAACAAAAGCAACGAAACGGGACGCTATACCATTTATACCTTTGGCGCAAGGGGGCGCTAATTTTGAATAGGCCCTACAGATCGAGGTAGGCGAGGTTCAAATTCCTAGGAAGTAGATATTTGAGAGATGTTAGACAACACTAGGTATACGGACGTGAACACTGTACTGAAACGCAAATGGACAACCCGAGTTCAGGTATCGCGTTCAGATTCGTTCACCTAGCATGTCTTGTCCTCTATTTTGATTTCTTACACTAACTCTTATAACTTAAGCCAATTCAACGGCAATTCAATCAATGCAATTTCATTTAACTGGCATACGTATAAGAAGTGAGGGGTAAGTAATCAATTATGACAAGTCAGGAAGACTTATGATCGTAAAAGTTCGCTGTTTACAAAAATATATACAATATTCCCCAAGATTTAGGTCGCGACATAAGCCGCACCTCGTCTTATTGTTTCATTTATTGCAGATAATTTGAGGCACATAATACTAGTAGTGCGATGATTTGAGTCCCGTGAGACGCCATGTTCCGCTTTAAGTGGTCCCAGCTTCCATGTACATAACAGGGATGCGTACAAACGTCGTGAATTACGGTGCCTCCAACTAGTTATCTGTATTTTGAAGAGAAAACAAAAGTTTTAAAAAGAGCGACTGGGAAACTATATCAATAATAATGAACTATTGTGACCATCCGCCTCGAATGGGCTAAACTATTTTACTGATTTTTACTATCTGCAAACAAGCAGCAGGAACATGACATTAATGTAAGGCTTATTTTATTGGAAAAATTGTCCGTCCAATATCTCAAAACGCCTGGGTTATATATAAATGCGCTTTTATAAATACGCACGTGACCACCTCAGCGCTGCCATAACAGTAAGTCTCGAAGTGACCTTCTGCATAGCGAGTTGTCTTTTTATACAACTGAATGCAAAGGCGGAAAACATGAGACTGCTGTGCAGCAAAATTGTCTATTGTGTTCAACTTTGAGTTCATATTGTAAACGTTTCCGTCGATGATTTTTTTCCGTCGTCAAATACTTTCAAAATGTTGTTTTTGATAACATACTCGTATTACAAATTCGGAATTGCAAAAAGTGTAATAATTTTGCTATTCAATTAATACTTAAATTTGATGCTATTTATCATGTTTATCTACAGAGTTCCTATCCCTTTCTGTATAGTGGTCAATGCATGAGGATTTGGTCTCGCTTGCTGGTCATGATATGTCGTGCCCATGGGTCACGTGCGTATTTATAAAAGCGCATTTATAGACATAACCGAAGTACACTGTTATTTGTTCTTCTTCGTACTTACCCAACTGATTACCCGCTTCAGTTTTATCAATATTCTGCAACTTGTTATACATTTTCGATTCCCTCTTTGTGACGGTGTATAACGAAACTGCCAAGACCGCTGAGAGCAGTACAAATAGTACACATATTGCCGCCATGCCGAATTTGAAGGCAGATAGATCATTGATGAGTCCATTAACATAGTCTTCGTCGTATTCAACCATCTGAAATCAAGGGTACAGTATGACGTAGTGGTTAGTGTACTCGAATCTGGTGTATGAGGTCTCGGGTTCAATCAAAATTTTATATGTGCCACGCAGACTTTTGGATACTGACTTTCTCTATGCCTACGTTTTGCTGTTTTTGCAACCCATCAGTACACCAATTTTGTACAAAAAGCAAAGCACCCATTTTATAATATATAATCCCCAAACTTGCCCGAATCGGGTGTTTTTAAGGGCGCTTTCGCCCAAATTGCTCTTTGTTGAAACTCACCCATGGATATATATATATATATATATGTGACTGTACACTACGAATGAGCCGTAAATTCCTCCCCCGGTCAATTTAGTTTTATTTCATGTTTAGAAAATATATACCATAAGCTTTAAAATGGTATACCATTTGACTTCAAACGATATCCGGAAGCGGGGTTATGGTTTGTTGAACTTTGCTCAATAATTGGTGGTCATTTCAAATCATCCCCAAGTCAACGAGATCCTGTCTTGTTAATTGTTAGTTATATATACCTAGACAAAATACAATGCTTTGTAATCCACCACTTGAACAGGATTTAGGCAAAGCAAGCAAAGACCAGAGCTATTTGAAAATTCTTTAGAAATAGGTAGAAGCTTATTATCCTCTTCAGCAAAATGATTATTGATTGGTTAAAATGATGTTTGACTAGCGCTTTTAAAATCAGATACTTGTCGCACCAACTTGAGGTACCTATGAATACGACCTTCATGCACATTTTACACTATAACTCGCTAAAACTCGCTAAAAAGGTACCCTAAAACTGTACACATTCAATCCCTAATTGCTGGCGTATTGACTTGGGCAATAAAAATGTATGAATTTGGTTGGCAACATCTGTAATTAAAATAATACTTCCACTCTATCCATGATTTTTAGAATTGGGAAAAGATCCACGAGAATGCTCCGTCCTACGGATATGTTAAGGCATACAGAGAACCACACACTATTGCAAAGACCTAACTATTGAGATAGTTTGTATGTTTGAAGGTCATGAAGGTGAAATTTAACGGTAGTGCATGTTGTTTTCGTTGCGTGCAGAAATTTCAATTATCACGGACTTCAAAGACTACCCTATTGCATATAAGAGTGCCCGTATGGAAAGCATTAATATATTTACAACAGTTCTTTAATACTTACCTATAACAATGTATCTCTATAAAAACAAAAAGAAACTTTGTATTTTGTTCTGTCCCTCCCAGATTTACTTCTTGGCGCCTCAAGGTCAACACGCTCAAAAGCATTCGAAAGTCGGCTGTGCAATCCTAATAAACATCTCAAGAAAAACTAGTTCCTCCTTAAATAATGACCATTATTCAAAAATGGGCTATTGTATTACAAATCTGTAAAATGTTGGAAGCGGAATATATTTCTCCGCATTTTGACACCTCATTTGACACGATAGCCCAGAAAACAATAAAACATTTAATTTAATGTAGTGAGGTCTAGATTTGAAAGATGTACTTACAACAACACAAAACACTCAGATTACATCACACAGATTTCCTTCCATTTTACTGAATACAAATCAATAGAATTTACTGCAACCTTCAAATCTTGGGTTACATTGATTTAAAGCAATAATGTTTGATTTGCATAAAGAATAGATACCTATCTAAATGTTTGTTTTCACTGATCACATTATCCCCTTTTAATTTCGAGCCAAACAAAATGAGGTATAACGAAGTAAATTGCGATTTCATTCCAACGCCTTGCGTGCACTACGCTCGCCGATCGTAACATGTAATACTGCACGGAGCATCGCGCTCGACGTGTGTACACATAAGCTGACATCCACGGGAGATGTTAGCAAGCACTCAATCAAAGAACTCTGAATAAAACCGGGTCGACCAGGTTTTAATATAAAAAGTTTAATTTTACTGTTATTAAAGCACTTCAGGCTTAGTCTTTTACGTGGTATTTTAGTACACCACTGGGCATTATAATTATGAAAAAAGTAGAAATCCGAGTAAAATTGAGCTGAGGGCGTCGCTGTGACAAATCACACATTATGGCCAGTACGCTGCGGCATCAATATTTTAGACAATTGCTCCAAATGAGTTGTCAAAATGCGCAGAAATCAAATTCTGCTTCCCAAATTTGACGCATTTACATAACATTTTGTTATGTTTGTAATACAATCCCCCGTTTGTTAATAATGGCCATTGTTTAATGGGTGTTAGTTACTTTTTGAGATGTTTATAATGAGTCAGAATTAAAGATAATATACTTATAGTTCGCGCCAAGTCCACTCCCATGTCAATCATACTTCAGACGGTTTGTCGTGATGATTGCAATTTCTGCACGCAGCGAAAACAGCATGCACTACCGAATAGTTTTTCACCTTCATGACCTTCAAACATACAACCCATTTCAATAATTAGGTCTTTTCTGAAGGCACCATGATATCAACTATGTCTAGTAAAGTTGCTTTTTGAATATTCACCAACAGGCAAAGTATCCTTGTTTTGTATGCTGTATTTTTTTCAAAAAATTTGGGGAAATTTCTGATAATCTCTCACCGAATGACCCTGTTTTTGTTTTTGTTTTTTTGGGCATACTAATGTAGAAGCAGGAATACTCACAAAATTTCCTTTGCCTATACAAGATGTTGATATATTGAGACGTAGGTGTGGATATCGTTCATTAAGAGTTTTGATCTAACCAACAACATGTAGGGAAGAAACTACATGCAAAAAGTAACATAATTTAACCGCACATCCCCGACACTTCTTAAGTCGGGGGGGGGCACTACCCAGAATGCATCAAGCATATAAACGAATGTAATATTGTTTTGAAACTATGAATTACATTTGAGCTATTTCCACCATATCCAATGTGATAAACAAGCTTTTTTTTCAATTAAGATTATATTCTGTATGAGTATGCATAACCTTAGCGTACATTTTAGTGCCAAAACGTATAACAAACGTGGAAGATATTTCACAATGCTGTTGGAGAACTGGTATTACATTTTGGAGTAAAATCGAGCCATCATTGCGATATAACTGAAGCAGTTTTAAAATATTTCTTTAAGGGATCGGATAGCAACGTTTGCACAGTATTTTTGTGGTACATGAAAGCACATCGGACACACCAAATTGCATTCTGGATACACTGAATGTCCTTCCGGTATCAAATAAGTTTGAGTTTTTGAAATTTGCGCTATAATACAAATTACAAGCTACATACACTTTAATAACATATCATTAGATTTACAAAGTTTACTTCGAGGACTGTTAAATATCAAAAATATCAATTTTTAATAATTTATCATAAAATTTGCATTATATCGCGAATTTAAAGCAAATCAAGAATGTTTGATATCGGAAAGACATTCCTCGTATTCAGAATGACATTTGGTGTGTCTGATGTGCTCTCAGTCCCGCAAAAATATAGTGTGAACGTTGCTATCTGATTTCTTAATTCAATACAAAAAATATGGTACTTTTTGCCTGTATATAATTTGTTTCCTAAATGTTGTTGGCTAGATCAAAACTCTACTGTAATAGATATGAATAATTTGATGAAAGATATCCACATCTAAATCTCAATACTAGTATATCAACATCTCAGTAGTATAGAATTCCAGCTAATTCCGTGTGTATTCCTGCTTCTACATTAATGCCAGAAAACACAAAACTCTTTTAAAACATTTATAACATTTCATTGTCAGGTTACTAGCATATAATTGTCATGAAATTTTTTAAAAACCTTTTGCATGAAAAAAACACTGGAAAACACAATTATGTAGCCTGTCGAAACTCTAAAACCATGAAAACTACAGGGCATGACATACCGACCGGCCCTCCTACATACTATATACATACTACATTATAATTTATAAAGTTATCAAATCTGTCTTCACCATCCATACCTTGAACTGTTATTAGTTGAACTTAAATGAGGAGACAATGTGGTAGATTTCTTCACTCTTTGCAATAGAAATAATCCTCTTGTTATATCCAAAGATGTAGAAATTCTTGCAAAATTCCTTGATCAATCCTCTAGTATTTCAATAAGAATATTTCCGTTTCACCTTTTAACTTATGAGTTGCAGACGATCACACGGAGCGAGAGGATTGTATTTCGTGTGCTGTATCATAACCTTTGCCACGCTGAAACGGTCTCCTCTATTTTGCTACGTCACATACAAAATACAAGAAGATCTAAGAACTTTATTTACTTATCTACTGATTGTAATAAGAGGGTCTACACGTACTTACATGTATTGTGGCTGCCTCGTGATACTGTGATTCTTGACCATACCATCTGCCAGCTTGAGTCAGGCGGCATAGGACACGCAACACGTGACGTTCGAGGCTGGCGAAAATACAAGGCTGACAGCCCCATTCAAATTATACGGTTAGCAGTTATAAATTGAAAAACGACACACTTTCAGTTTGTTTGTTTACCCAGGTTGGTCCGTGAGGAACACATGCTAATCCACGGAAAACCATGGACCGTTCCAAGCTCATACAAATGCACAAGCCTGGTACATTGTCGTACCCCAACGGTTTTAGAGTAAGATAATTTAGCTTTGACACCACATAACAAATTTAGAATTGTTTGTGAAGATTTCATGATTATGTGTTTAATCCACTGGCGACCTCAAAAATTACTATATCGTATCCACCATCATCTGGCTTGAGTTTGCTAAAGGCCCGGTCACACTATGACGAATAGGGGTGAACGGCAAGCGACGTTAAGCTGCGAATTGCACTTTTGAATTTACCATCACTCATCGTGTGTTGCCGTTAGTTGTCGCTGACGAATCCGTTAGCGACCGCAGACGGCCGAAATTATTCGTCGCGTTCGTCGGCAAATTTTCAACATGTTGAAAATTTTGTGACGGCAAAAGTAGTAGTTGTGATTCCGTTCAGATTTCGTTGGAGACCGCAACCCTCATTTCTTTGACGTTTCCATGCCGTACGTAGCCGTCTTTAGTCGTTTTGAGGTCGTCACAATTTCGTTGGTAGTCGTTGTCAACGACAATTGACGAAAAAACAACGGCAAGTAACGTCACATCTCGAACACTGACGACACATTGTAACGATCTTGGTGCGACAGTGACTTACGAATTTTGGCCGGAGGGTGACGGATGTTGACTTTTGATGGCCGGTCGATTGCGAGTACCTGCGGCATTGAAACGGTGGTCTGCGACGGGTTACGATTTTTAAACGATGGTCCACGATTTTAACATGTTAACCTTTTTGTGCGATTTTTGACATTTTTTGACGTTATTGATTTCAATAGACTGTCCGGCACGGTGCAATTTTGAAGTTCATATAAAAAGAAATATCAATAATAATCAAAAATATTAATATTTCTGATTATTATTGATATTGATGTTAATATTTTTGATTATTATTGATACTGATATTAACATTTTTGATTATTATTAATATTGATGATAATATTTTTGATCATTATTCATAATTATATTGATGTTAATATTTTTGATTATTATTGATATTGATATAATAGTTTGGATTATTATTGATATTGATTTTAATATTTTGATTATTATTGATATTTATATTATTTTTTTAAATTATTATTGATATTTTAATTGTTATCATTATTGATACTCTTATTAATATCTTTGATTATAATAATTGATATTGATGTTAATATTTTTGATTATTATTGACATTGATATTACTATTTTTGATTATTATTGATATTTATATATTTTTTAATTATTATTATTGATATGTGTAATATTTTTTATTATTATTGATATTGATGTTAATATTTTTGATTATCATTGATAAAGATATTAATAATTTGGATTATTATTGATATTGATTTTAATATTTTTGATTATTGTTGATATTGATGTTAATATTTTTGATTATCATTGATGTTGTGAGGAGTGGAAACGCCAAAGTGGACTATACGACCCGCACACACACAGTCTTTGATGTCGGCCGCTGAGTCACGTCATCATCGCCGCAATCCACCGTCAGCTACCGTTCCTTGCCGCAAGCAAATCCGCTGCCAGCCGTCCGACCTCGTTGCTTGTTGTCGGGCTCCGTCGAGACATCGTCACTCGCCGCCCAGACAACGTCCGGGTTTGGGCCCAAGTCTCCGTTTCCTGCCGCAGCCTTTCGTCCCTTGCCGTCGTGTTGTCGCTGAAGGTCGTCCCCACTCGTTAGCGAATGTTGTTTTTCATCTTTTTGCCGTCGCTTTGCCGTTAACATTTTGTGATTTTCACGTTCGTCACCTTTCGTTGCTTATCGTCCGTCATAGTGTGACCGGGCCTTAAGGAATGCACTCTCTTAAATTAGCCGGTTGAAATGTTTCAATCTTTTAACGATTGATGATAGGAATCAATCTAAATAGATTGAAATGTTTTTTGTTTTCATTTTAACTCTCTTTGTAGACTGATTTCATTATCTAATCAAGTGTTACTCCTAATGTACTGCCAAATGACATGCGTTGCATAATGTTTGGAATGAGATTTCAAACTGTTTTAGAGTGAACATTTTCAATTTCTTTTTCAACTGGAAAGGACTTGTCCCTAATTTGGGACAGCAAAAGATTGAAAAAATAATGAAAATAAATCCTTTCCACTGAAAATTCAATCCAAAAAGATTTCCCCTAACTTTAATCGCTAAAAGATTGTAAAAGATTGAGAATCACTACTTTTGATTGAAAAAAAAATTCAAATCACCCGACTGAATATACAGTCGAAAACGATTTGTCCCTAATTCGGGACGGCGAGATTGAAATTTCAATCTTTTTGGGGGGCATGGCAGTTTGGGTCAGGTGAAAAAAAATTGTTGCCTTTGGCAGCAAATTTTGTTTTCGTCGCGGCGATCCCCCCCCCCCACAATTTTAATGTATACCTATAATACCCTTATACAAAGGTGGGGGATTTTTTTTCCATCTCACTAGTGGGCAAAGTTTGTTTTTCAAAAAACTCCCATGGCACCCCATGGAAATCTAATGGTGCGCCCCTAAAACAATTCCCAGAAATCGGCCCGACCATAATCTGATTGATGGACACGTGATGTCCCTATAGTTTGACCAGTTCGTAATCGGCGGGGCCTTATAACATCGCGGATTAATATCAATATAATTATTTTATTTTGAGAATTATCTTGTGACATCAATTAATAACCTTTTGACGTTTCCAAAATTTAAAACTCCTGCAAGCAAAACAACAATAACAACATATTGAAAAAAGAAGGCAATTATTGACCTGTCCCTATAAAAACACAACTTGCGGTGGCAAATTTTGGCCACATTTATAATAATTTGTTTGCTTAAGGGATCTGGAATGAGCGTTTTGAACGTTTCGTCAGTATTTTTTGTGGGACATGAGAGAACATAAGACATATCGAAATGCATTCTGAATACGAAGAATGTCTTTCTGATATCAAATAATTTTCATTTTTTTAAATTCACGATATAATACAAATTTTATGACAAATTATTAAAATATATTTTTTCACATTTTTGATATATACCAGTCCTCGAAGTAAATTTTATAAATCTAATGATATATTCTTAAAGTGTATGTAGCTGGGAGGAAAAGCCGACGATCAATTGAAAATTTTGACCTTTCATATTGAAGATATGGATTTTTTCTCAAAAAGACCCAATTTTTTTTGGTGTTTTGGTTAAACTGTTAAATATCAATTTTTAATCATTTGCCATAAAATGTGTATTACATTGCGAATTTAAAAAAATCAAAATTATTTAATATCAGAAGGACATTCTTTGTATTCAGAATGCAATTCGATATGTCTGATGTGCTCTAATGTCCCACAATAAATACTGTCCAAACGTTCATACCCCATCCCTTAATTAACCGATTTTTTTATATTTTTGTATTTTAAATATGTGAATTATGAAAATGAACTTCTCTTGTATCTGCTATCTTATCTTGTTTTACACTGCAAATTCCTAGCTGTAAACCCCTTTAAACACGGTTGGCGTTTAGTCAAATTGTTATTATCATCTATATGTACCTTTTCAGAAAATAAATTTCATATTTTGAAACCTTCTTCTACACATCACAAATCCAAAATAAGATCAACACCATGCCTTTGGCTTACAAGTTATCACACACAGTGAATTTATATCTAAACGGATCCTATATATCTTGTATCCGCAATCTCCTAGGTTTAGCAGCACATGGATCATTGAAGGCAGCTATTGCATGTAGTGTTTATTTTGATGCGGTTTTAATATGATATATCTATTTGATTATTTACGGATGACCAGCAAGCACATGTGATGTTCTCACGGCATTAACATCAGGCTGCTGGATCGTCTTACAATGGCATATACAAATTATGGGTTGTTACCCGTAACACTCACTGTACGTTACATTTTATTCTCAATAGAATTGAGTGATCTTTTCGTACTTACCTTACACTTGTGATTCAAATTTCAAGTCTTTTTATATCCTTCAAGTGCATTATTGTAAAGTACACTAATAAATAAAATATTCTGTTCTACCACAAAGATCAAAAATTTTAATACTGTTTTAATTTTATTTGATAATGTTCGTTTATTTAGTACAACACACACACCCCACACCACAATCCACCCCACCCCACACCCCCAGGCGTTGTCTTTGAAACACAACAATCTTACAAATTATTTCAGTTGCGTAGTCAGGGCTTCCCCGTATGGGTTACTTGCCCATCCAGAGCAAAACAAAAATAAAGAAAAGATGAAGAAACATGGACGAAGAAAAGAGGTATATATATTATTATTATATTCAATCATTCTTTATTAATCACATCATAAAAATACATCAAAATTAACAAAAGAATGTACGAACACCCGTAGGACACGCTGAAAACCTGTGTTGGCAGGACATCAAGCAGGCAGGAGGGCCTTAAAAAGGCAACACAAAACACAATATTAAAATACAACTAGTATAAAATACAAATGCCAACATTGTTTTTTTAAACACATTAAATGAGGACGTGGGGAGAGATGCATAGCTGCAAGCAAGGGGTGAGGTTAGATTTTAAGGTAAGGAGTCGCCACCCAATGGGGCTCATTTCGGGCGTTCCAGATTGTATAAAGCTGCTGACGAGCGCGAGCTTACTAATCTCCCGGACCAATTGCTTAGAGAATTTGGCTCCTGCAAATTGGAAGGTATCACGCAATCTCCCCACGTTCTCATTTGTAACCAGATCTCTGGACCCAATTTCAAAACAGTTCAGGTAACATTTGAGCCTTTTTTAGGATGATATCAGCTTGTAAATTTTGGAACTTGGAAAATTTTCGCTCATTGCGTCATTTTCAGACTTTATCCTTTGACATGTTTGATGCTAGCGTTTGTCACCGGTTATCAAACAGAAGTCATCTCAAATGGCAGGATGATATATTTATCTCCTTCCATGTTATAACCATGCAGACCTTCTTCTTGGTTTTTCAGACACTAAATAATCGGATTAAATACAAGAAACAAGATAATAGGACCCAGTTAGTAGGAAAAGGACACACAAGAAAGAAAGAGGAATTAGAGGAAGAAAATTTACAAACAAAGTGCAAGATTATGTAAATTTCAACAAAGTAGACTTTTACGCCTCGACGCACTGTACGCTAAACCTACATTGTAAATCCCTCATTTGGAGTATTTAGAACAGATATAGATACAGAATATAAGAATAGTTATAGTTTAGGATGCGTTTAGATTCTAAGTGTGAGTTTTGTAAACCAAAGGGACGCCGTTGGTTTTATTTTGGATTTGTGATGTGTAGGAAAATAGGTTTCAAAATATGAAATTTATTTTCTGAAAAGGAACATGTACATGATAATAAAAATTTGGCTAAACGCCTAACGTGTTTAAAGGGGTTACAGCTAGGAATTTGCAGTGTAAAACAAGATAAGATACTAGTATCAGATACAAGAGAAGTTTATTTCCATAATCAACATGATAAAAATACAAAAATATAAGTAAACGGTTAAGCAAACGAATTATATGTGGCCAGAATTTGCCACCGCAAGTTTTGTTTTTAATAACTATTTATTATTTAGGGGCGGGCCAATAATCATGTATGTTTTTCAATACGATGTTGTTATGATGATCGTGCTTGCAAGAGTTTTACTCCTCGACAGTCGACACAATGCAACCTACGCGCTTGATTTTCATTTTCTGTACATTTTAGTCATCGTTACAGGAAACGTTAATTTAATTTATTCTGGCCCTTACTATCTATATAGATATGGACAGACAATAATGATACAATTAAAACAGGGTTAACCTCTTCTCGCCTTATGCAAACTACTGGCGATAATGTCTTGGAGTTTGTTGATATCGTGGTTACAAAGTCCAAATTGTACCAAACACAATGAATTTATTTACAGTACATGTACTGATAGTGATTAATCAAATATTGTGATCTCATCATTATATTTGACGAATTCTAGTTGCAATATTCATGGTTACTTGATATTGTATCGTAAAATTATTAATATTTATTGATTATTATGATTTCATACACGCTTAGATAACGAGAACCAATCAGAGCAATTATTAGTAAAATCCAAACCATGCATTGATTGTGTATACGGGCGCGCACTCCGCGTACTACGCGCAGTGCTTTCGGACTCGTACATTTTTCTTGTGGGTTGATGCATTTATATTTGCTTGTATTTTCAATACTTTTAGTGACAATGTTGTTATAAAAATAGCAAACATCTTGGAATTTTTTCTCGTGTATGAAATAGGTTATTAAATGCGTATCACTTGTTGCTCGAGAAATTGTACAAAATAATGCACTTGTACTAAGATGTTGATGCGTCTAATGCACTCTCCCCTTCGGGGCTCGTGCATTAGACGGATGAACATCTCAGTACGCGTGCATTATTTTGTACAATTTTACTCCCAGCAAGTGATACGCATTTATTATCCTATAAATGAATCGCTCATTT
Source organism: Amphiura filiformis (assembly GCF_039555335.1). NCBI lineage: Eukaryota > Metazoa > Echinodermata > Ophiuroidea > Amphilepidida > Amphiuridae > Amphiura > Amphiura filiformis. The sequence continues at coordinate 57,175,920 of NC_092638.1, forward strand.
CCTGCATCGAAAGTATACGGGCAAAAAGCTATACTGTGTATCAGGATTAGGCCATAGAACGACATTTGAAAGAAAGGTAACCGAAAAATAAGAAAACCACATCAGTTATATCAGTTTTTATTGCTCACAGTGTTTCAACAGCACCGACAATATGATTAAAATGAATAGTTTACGTTTTATTTTAAGACAAACTACTCAAATTTGAACAGTTGGGTTATTTCTGACAAGAACCTTTTTTTTTTAAATGATAAGGCAAACTTATCAAATTTGATGCGTTTCTTGTCATTTTGATAAGAATATCCGATTCATTTGAAGATAAATGTCCCCATCTAAATAGTTTTACCTGTCAAAATTGACAACTTTCTATTCAAATATGAGTAGATCGTTTTTAGAGTGTATGTCCTATCGATTTCGAGTTATTTTAGAAAATATATTTGATAAAAATTACACATTTTTTTGGATGTACAGGGGTAAACATTTCAAAATGGTGGCAAATTGTTTGGTTAGCTGAAAGGAAACACGAAAAGAATAGTTATGCATATCTTCTGTGTTAACCTACTAAAATAGAGGTCATAGGCAATTGGCTGACCATAAGCCACTGTTAACTGCCATTTCCTCATAACAAATAAAGAGCTCATTTTAGGTGGCAAGGTGGCCTTTTCTTGATTCTCATATGAAGGCAAAGACTTTGCCACCATTTTGCCGGAATCTTTTTGAAAGTTGACATAGTTACCCCACACAACCAAAAATGTATTTTTTTTTACTCAAAACGATGTTTTTGTAGAATAACTCTGTAACGATATGTCGGTCGTAGATAGCATAAACTATACATTTTTCAGTTTTCACCCCTGTATTACCAATTTGCCATCTATAGATCACTATGGGTCAAGTCCAAAATGCCTCCACATCTTAAAATAAACTTTTGACCATGTACTTCATGTGTGGAAACCCCATGCTTCTATCCGAAAGTGTATAATCCCGGTGTATAATTGCACCAAATATGGGAGCTTAGTAGCTTAACTTAGAGTTGTATCACCAAACAAAAATATTCTTTAGAAAACCAAAAACATTGTTTTGTGATGTGGTTTATGTAGTTGATGTAGTGGGACTGTGACTGTCCCACTTCCGTTTACGACATGTGTCTCGAGACTGTTGAACTACATAGGAAATAGAGAGAGAGATAGGGGATTCGCTCCGTAGTGTCCCTATTCATGCTCATATCCGGTGTTAACATTTTCGTAGTGGTTATCTAGAAATAATGAAGAAAACATATTCGAATTAACAATACCACGTGATGCGATTGTGCAATCGCAATCATCCGAGCACACAAATACACCCCGAAAAGGCTGACCAGGCCAGCGCAATACTTATAGGGTATATTGCTAATCCATTGATTATCCTTTTCTGGTGCATTGTGGCATCCCACAATGCACCAGAAAAGGATAATTAATGGATCAGCAATATACCCTATGGCTTGCTATCCCCGCTCTTGTTTTCTTAATCGGGCCGAAGCAAACCCAATCTTCTTTTTTTCTCTTCTTTTCTTCCTTCTTTCTTTTCCCTCTTATCCAAAGGTTGACAGTAATTTACGTTAACACTGCCTTGAACAAAGATTGAATTTTTATATCACAAGTTCAGTTTCACCCACATGTGTATATTTGTATCTGTCATGTCATTGAGGGAACCAGTTATATAACCAATGGCAGTAGGTGACCAGATGTTTTATTAGCGCTGCTGATTCTGAACTGAATTGAAATAATTGCCAATAAAAGGAACGCAAATCATTGATTAAGGACGAATGAATGATCCAAATTAAATATTATTATACCCTACTTGCTCTACGAAAAAGGAATAACTATCAAAACCACAAATCCCTCCACCTCTGCTGATACCCTATTATAGAGCTATCAACATGGTGTGAAAAGTGTGCCAACAGGTTCCATAATAACATTATTACATAACAATGTTCTAATGTTCTATCTTTTGGATTGTCTACTGTAGTTTATCATTGGGGTAGATTTGTCCAGCTGGGAGTGAAATTTACCAGTAATTAGGCCTGGATTTATCACCTTTTTCATAGAGCAAGCAAACTATAATTCAATGCATTATTAGAGTGCTTTGATGCAGTACTAAAAGTATGCGGTATTAAAATTGTGGCTTTGATACATTGCGTTTTATACTCTATGTGGCTTACGCCACGAACTTACCGTGCACATGACTTTGTTGTAAAGCTTCCAGTTTCTTGATAGTTTTATTTTCCCGTGCCGTAACGGTATAGATTGAGATCGCAAGAACACACGTGATTAGTACCAATACGACACATACAGCTGCCATACTAAACTTGAAGGCATCTAGCTGATTATCTTGGTCTTTGACTAATTGTCGTAATTCTATTAGTTCTGGTAGCTCGGAGGGTGTGGGCGTGACAACACCTAATAATTAAACGCAAAAGTTAGTATCTTATTAGCACTAATTGCCGTAATTCTGTTAGTTCAGGTAGCTCGGAGAGTGTGGGCGTGACAACACCTAATAATTAAAAGCAAGAGTTTATTATCTTAGCACTAATTCAATTGCCGTAATAATATTAGTTCTGGTAGCCCAGAGGGTATGGGCGTGGCAACATCTAATAATTGAACACAAGCGTTTATTTTCTTATTAGCACTAATTGTCGTAATTCTATTAGTTCTGGAAGCTCAGAGGGTGTGGGCGTGACAACATCTAATAATTGAACACCCGTGTTCATGGTGTTTATTTTCTTATTAGCATATGTTAAGTGTGGTTATTAGACCAACTGCGGATAACTCCTGAAAAAGAGACATGGCTATATTTTTGATTGCACAAACATAGGTACATTAACAGATATCCCTAAATTTGTAAATAAAGACAATTATATAATATAATTGTCTTTATTTACAATTTTTTTATATAACAATATAAATCTATGTCCTGAAGCTTGCTTTCACCGGGTATTGAACCAAGGACATCTTGCATAAGAGCCAAAGACCTTAACCACTGTGTCACGCATATCATAATAATAATCATGTCACCATATGACAGTATTCTAGACAGTATACATACCATCAGTAAACGAAACAGATGCTTTATATCCTCTCGCTGTAGCACTCGAATCAGTTTTAAATACTACAAGCATGTACATTCCTGTAGACACAAACTGTGGCGGTATGAGGTCACCACAAAATTCTCCCATCAGATCCTCATCATTCTCTTCCATTCCGTTATACACTCTGAACGTGTCCCAATTACTATTACACACGCCTTCCTCATATCCATCGAATTCAATAGAGAAGTCTATGATATCTAGCTGAGCAAACAGTCCTTCTGGTGCTTGTATTAATGTCTTACAGTTGAGGTTATTAATGTAGCCATCAGGGTAGAATGGACTCTGGAATGTCCCTGTTGTTTCGATAAATTGATTGTCGCAATCATAATCTATTGAAGTAAAGGTAAAGTGTGTCAATGAATTTATGATTAACATAATGCCGGTTTCATACTTTCCTGTCGTTTGCCGCTTTGCCGCTCTGAAGATGATTTTGTTTCACTGCGCAGTCGCACCCGAAACGCTAGCGGTGATCAGCGGCAAGCCGATATATCACACCACCGCTTTGCCGCTGGGAGTTGAATTTAAGTCAACTCTGAGTGGTACCGCTCTGAGGTATGAGAACAAAATACGATTTTGGAGCGGTGCTGAGCGACAAGAGTGGCTTTCAGAGGCATACCGCTGCCGCTCAGCGGTGTGCTGCTCCGCTTGCAAACAAGTGCAAGCGGCATGATGAAGCGTCACGCCGCTCAGCGGCAAACGGCAGAAAGTATGAAACCAGCATTAGTCAGTACATGTCATGCCATATGCCATGGCAGTAAAGATACCTTAGCTAGAATCAAGGCCACTGGACTGTAATAAAGCCTTCGAGTCATTTGTGATCTCAGAACAAATGCAAACGTACTAGTTAACCATCTGGTTAGCTAGAAATAAGAGGTATTTGGTCCTCTACAGAACAACATCACAATAAATCGTCGGTCGCAACACATAGTGGCGTACGTGACGGACAAAATATGTACGCCACTATGTGAAATGGAAAATCACTCTACGCCACTATGTGATGCGACCGACAAATTTAAGGTTGTTAGTTCGCATAGAAAATGTCTCCCCTGATTTTAAACAAGTAGTGACAAATTTAAATCGGTGATAATATGTTAAACAAGGTTTTGATTTAAACTACAACTTACATCCATCATAACTTGATAGGAAACCATAGTCCATTGCAGCAGGTGTGTAAAATTCCAATCTTGCCGCAGAGGAGGACACTTTAAAAGTCTCTGGCACATCGTTCAGACAGAATGCTGCAACAGCTGGGGAGTCAATTGAGCTCCCTGATCGGATAATCACCATGTTTGTATTATCTGAATCGGTACACTCAATGGTTGGATCCTGAGATTGGATTTGTTGGAAACTAAATACTATTGAGTTAATATTACTTGAGCTCGGTTTAATTGTCCATGTGAACCAGCCTTCTGTGTCTGTGTTGCCTTGTATCCATTTGGGAGTTGCTATACGTCCACCGGTTGATGTAAGAACTGAACCAGGAGCTGAGAGGAAAATGACAAATGCGGTAATGTGAATATTATTGTTATCGACATTATAAGCTTGATCTGCAGCCAGTGAGAATTACTAAACGAACAATTTTCCGGAATGTTGTTTTCGAATTATAAACATAAAACAAATAAAGGTATATATTTTCCCTTTCCTTTTCTTATTGGAAATAATTGGTCAATACAACCAAATAGCTTACAGCTTACGAAAGTGTGCTATTTGTGCTACTCGTAGTACACTGCCTACAATTGTGAGAAAGAGTATAATTTGTGTAAGTAGCATAAATATTCAAAAATAGGCCCTATATAAGTTCAATAGTTTGGATACCAATCGCATAAATAGCATTACACGATGATAAACTGCAATTTGGGCAAACAGTAAGGACGGGTTTGGTTCATATAGTATACAATGCTCATTTTTGTTACAAAACATTTATAAAGAAAGTGATCTTAATACCTGGAAACTTCTCAATCTTGAAATGCACTGTCGTACCATTACCCGTCGTATTCAAGACTTCATACGTTGCACCAGCCATGTTACAGTCATAGGCGATATCGCTGATTTCAGTGACATCGAATGCTGCGCAGATATCTGCTTGTGCGAGGCATAGCTCAGCACATTTGTCGACATCTTCGACGGTCTTTCTATCGATAATGGATTCTTCAGATAGTTTCTCAAAATAAAATGGGTTGAAGAAAATTGAATTTGGATCTGTGGAATAGATTTGAATTATGAAGGTTAAAAACAATTTGCACTGAAGCTTTTATACGATTATGTTTTAAAGTGTAACAGATAAACTATCAGAATTTCCGAGTGACGCCTAGATTGAATGTTTAGATACCGTATCGCAATTAAATATGCTACGTACCACAATAAAGTTCATCAGTACTGTAGTAACAGCCTCGCCCACCATTACACTTTGATGCAGAGGAGATGCACCAGCCACCTCTACACAAAAATTCATCGTCATCACAGTCACTCGTTTCTAAAAGAGCAAAAACAAGCGAATGGACAGAAGAAGAAGAAGAAGAAGAAGAAGAAGAAGATGATGATGAAAAAGAAGAAGAGGAAGAAGAAGAAGAAGAAGATGATGAAAAGAAGAAGAGGACGAGGAAGAAGAAGAAGAAGAAGAAGAAGAAGAAGAAGAAGAAGAAGGAAGTAAGTAAGAAAAAGATGTTGAAGGTCATGATGGGCCAAAATTCAAAGTTCAAAAAAGAAGAAGAAGAAGAAGAAGAAGAAGAGGAGGATGAAGAAGAAGAAGAAGAAGAAGACGAAAGGAAGAAGAAGGAAGGAAGAAACGGATGAAGCAGATAAGGAAGACAAAATAACACCAGAAAAAGACAAAAATAGTAACGATGATGAAATAAGTAAACAAAAATAAAGACTGACTTGGAGAAAGACTATCGAATGTTTTGTTAGTTAATCGCTATTATCATTTGGTTCTACTTATTTTATACTTGTTTACTTATTCAAGCAAACTCACTTTTATCAGGCTCTCCTCCGTCATAAATAGGAGCTATCCAGTCTTCGAATTCAGTAACCCTTGTATAAACTCCGGGTAATTCAGGTCTAGCACAACCGAAACCCCAGCTCACAACCCCTCCAAGGTACCATCGGTCTCCGTCGGGGTTTTTAATGAGTCCTACTAAGGGACCACCACTATCACCCTACAAAATAAACGATTTTGAATTATTAGGCTTTATATTCTTAAATGGAAAGATCGAGAGCATGACTTAGTAGAATACTCGAGTCGCTTTTGGTGCATGAGGTCCTGGGTGCAATTCACGACGGTGGAAACTTGCTGGGGTATTGACTTGGAAAAATATCAGTCCCGAGTACAGAAAGCCATACCTGTACTAGTTTTTTGCAGTCACTTTCGAAAAGAGCAGGATGATAGTCCGTGACTGTGTCTTAATCCGTACTGGTACTGTTTAGATATTCAAATCGCTTTGAGACTAAACGCGCTTTACAAATCGAAATATGTATCATAGTCTCAAAAGTGTTTGTGAAAAAAGAAGTTCATAAGAATACTGGATTGTAATTTAAGGGATTGTACAAATACAAGCAACTGGTTCTGACAGCAATCTGAGACAAAATGGCACATCCTAATAAAGTTGGAATAAATATGCTGTATTAAAGTGGAGGAAGAAACATAAATAGACCCTGCAAAATGTCTGGGATATCCACCCCAGTTGTGAGCTGAACCTATATCACGCGAATTATGCTATCGAATTCGGAAAATATGGTTATACCCTAGCAGTCAACGTTGGGATAGGAATTGCCAGTACATAACGAGTTACTTGCAATGTTTTATGAAGATATGATATATTAAAATGATATGTTATGGTCAAATTGACATATATAATAATAATATATCAATTATAGTTTGTGGGTGTAGTTAGACAAAATATGTGTTGCAGGAAATGTTTAATTAACTGGTATAAGTATTCTTTTACAGCCATGCACACTGTAAAATTACCCTCCGAAGGACGGGGTTACGTTCACGTGATATACAAAATATAAAACATTACCTGACAAGAATCTTTGCCACCTTCCGGTAATCCTGCACATATCATGTTGTCTGTGATTGGTTCCGGAGCATAATAATCTACACACTGCTGTTGATCTACGACTGGTACTGTGACTTCAAATAAATCTGGATTTTGTGGCCCTGCGGGAAAATACATTCATAAAATGCAAGTGAATTTTAATGGACTTCATCTGATTGCTGATCAAAAACGTTACGGACTTCGTAAGTTGCAACCTACACATCGTAAGTTATGACGTATCATAAAGTAATGAATTTCGTAAGTGATAAGATATGGGTATCTGCTTTGCATGTTTTAATGTTCTGGAAGTAAGCTTGATCAAAGGTTGGTCTCTGTTGCAAACCTAGTATAAATTAATTTGAGTATGGATTATTCCCGAGACTATTATACATGTGTACTAGTTCTTTGAACTAACCTCCTTCAAACGTTGTGCCCCATCCAGTGATCGTGACAGGTGTGTCAGTTTCGAACTCATCTTCCTGTGACATCTGTGGGACGCATACCGTCCTGACGTGATCGGTTATTTCAAACGGCCTTTCCATTTTCATTAATGCAATATCCGCGTCATATGAAGAGTTGGCATTCTCACCATACATAGGATGAACATACACTCCAGAGCATGGAATTTTTTGTGAATTTTCTGATATGTCCGACAGAGAGTTACTACCAAGCATGAACTCGTAGATTGGCGGGTCATTCAGAACATCACTGGAAAGAAAGGCAGACAAAAGGGTAAGCTTGCACTCGTAAGCGCATATGACGATACGCCACTGGTGGGGTATAATAAAATGAGTATTAAATCTGTTCATCAGGCGACTGATCAGGTGCTGAACTTTTGACCAGTGGCACACATGATGTATGACGTCACAGGAGAGTCGCCGGGGTAGTTTCCGATTGCTATGTGGTCCTTGAAAGGTTGTAGCGAAGTCCCCCTCCTCTGCTGAGTGAAGGTTCCTCCCGCCGGACATGTATGGCATCCTTGACCCCTCTTTTAATCCATTTATGTTCTCTATCGAGCACTAGCACATCCTTATCATCAAAATGAATGATTGGCAAATTTGAGGTGCGTGTAAACTGCAGGGTCATTCAAACCTGTAGAACTGGGTCTACGGTGCTGATACATGCGTTTGTGCAAGTGTTGTTTCGTTTCCCATATATATATATATTCGCTGAACAGATAGAGGAGGGGGACTTTCATGGACCTACATGTACGATGCAGCAAACAGGAAACTACCCCGGCGACTCTCCTGTGACGTCATACTATCAAGTGTGTCACAGTAAGCATCTGTTCAGTCAGCCTGATGATGGTCTTGGATGAGACGCGACTCTCGCTATCAAAAATAGTAAGATGAATTAAGATGAAGTCAGATGAACATAATACTCATTATGTTTATCTACCTGGATGATTGAGAATATTCACAAATTTACTGGTGGGCATCTCAAAAGTAGAGCGAGCTCTTACGCACTACTGACAGCTGATGAACAAATACGTAACCAATAGCACGAAAACAATGATTGGGCTTTGTGTCCGGGCTTTGTGTTTGACTTATCTTTTGTGGAGAAATTCTGTCTGAACGTCCGGTATCTTGATTTTGAAAATAAATGACATGACAATAGAATACTGAAAGTCATAATGAAAACACTAATCATAGTGAAATAAGGATGTATTTAAATGAGCTTTTTACAGCGATGACAGGTGTTTCAAAATGACATTCTACTTTAAGCGCTGTGTTCGCATTAGGTCGCTTAATAAATGTTTGTATAGGTAGGAAGGGGTTCTTTCTGGTTGAAGGTATTTTGTCCCTAGAAGCGCCCAATTAGTTCACATTTGGGTGCTTTTTGTGAAAAAATGGTACAATGATATGTGGCAAAAATAGCAAATGGTTGGTACAGAGAAAACACAGATCCTGTGAAGAGGATATGTGGAGAAAGTCAACATTCGACAGCCTACGTGGTATATTTCCGAAGCCCCCCCCCCCCCGCCCGGGTAAACACCGAGACCCACTGTGAATTTATTAGACCCACCCCAAAGGGCATGTACACCATGGTAGCGTTTACAGCCAACTCTTTGCTGGCTGGTGGTTTAACTTCCAAAAAATACATTAAAAATAACGCATAGGCTTTTTATTGGCCATTTTATTTATCATTTGCCCTATTGCTGGTCAACCGTGTTTTTTATTTATTTTTCTATTGTACTTACATACAGTGGGCAGCTGTTATTATCCAGTCGGGTGCCACCAACGATGCACCACAGATTCGCCTTCCGTCAACATACACGGCGGCCTGCCACGGGTATTCGCCCTCTTGTGCCGGCTGACCTCCGACGATTTGAGTTTCTGGTAACAAATCTACGGTTTGTAACCCACATTTAGGATCATCTGCAAAATAAAGAGCAGGTGAACGCATTAAAGGAGTATTTCGTGATCCTAGCATCCTCTATTTATGTCATTTTTCATTAGATATCCACGAAAAAACCTAATCCCAAATTTTCAGTTGATTCCGATTTTGCGTTCGCAAGTTATGCATGATTATGTGTATTACACTGCTCCATAGACAATGCGTTGTAATTTTGTTCTGGTGCACCAGAACGAAATTCAAATTTCACGATATCTTTGCTAAAGGAATTAATCTGCAAGAAATATTTTGTACATAAACATTATGTAGCCAGAGGTTTCCAGTAATATAAAAATCTCAGCTTTTTTTGAGAAAAGTGGGGGGATGAGGCTGTGGATCACGAAATGCCCTTTTAATAATTAATGGCATTGTAGAAATGATCAGTTATCGCGAGTCATGGCGCTATATACTTTTTCTGTTGAGATCTACATGCACAAAACAGATTTAGTTTAAAAGAATATGGTAATAAACAAAATATTCAGGCGATTTCAAAAACATATTTGATCCAACTTTATTCATTTCCATAATAATTTTCACCGAAAATCAAGATTTGCATGTATATTAACATGTATATTAACAGTTAATTTAACCTGTATTTCAACAATAGACTAGTCATTTCAAATGAAATAATGGGTACATGTGGACAAAATTGTAACACCAATGTTTTTGCTTGCTAGTGTCTCTAAGCACCATCCTGAACATAATTAAAAAAGAAAATGCAATAATGCAAATTTGCAAGAAAAAACACAAATGGCTGGTAATGTACTGCTCAAATTTCAAAATTGGGCGAATATGGATAGAAGTTATTGCATTCCTCTCATTATTAGGATTCGGAAAAATTAAGAAAGAACAAAATAATAATAATAATAATAATAATAATAATAATAATAATAATAATAATAATAATAATAATAATAATAATAATAATAATAAACCTATCTCTGATGTACTTTAGTTATTTGCATAAAGATTATATGATGACATTGGCCTCAAATTGATCCGCCTGAAATAAATAAATAAATAAATAAATAAATAAAATAAAAACATTGTGGCCGAAGAATAGAACAGTGCTAAAGATTCAAAGCCCATTGAATTATGTTAACATTAACCTTTTTTGTGATATTACCCAGATAACAAAACACCTAATGTTAATCTATTCTTTGATTATAATGTTCCTCCAAACGGAACAATTTGGGACCACTGTTCAAAATCGGAGCATTTTTGTATGCGTTTGTAGCGTACCATAGACCACTGTGCCAATGTCGAAGTACCCCCGGGAACTACCGAATCTGCAAGTCTTGCGGGTGATGAGTACGCATCACCTGCCAGAAAGATGGTACAGACCACTAAAAATCCACTTTAAACTCCCAGGTTTCTGATATTGGTATAAAAATCCCAACGTTTTTAGTGCGAGTGGGCGGGATGGGGGATGAGGCTGCAGATCACGAAGTGTCCCATAAAGGTTTCATACTATTGCCTACTCACCCTGCCAAGCAGCTGCCAATGTGATGATTATTGCCAATAGAAACACTGTCAGCTTCATGATTGCCATTATGCCTGTGGAGAATCAATATTTGATAACTTAGTGACCCATTTACAACAAAACCCCGATCCCCCTGTGAATTTCATTTTTCTACTTATCAGTTCGGTGATTTAATTTCGTCTCACTAGTTGGCGAATTGGGGTTTTATTTTCAAAAACTTCCATGCCCTACCCCCAAGAAATCAAATGGTGCGCCACTGTACCCCAAATGGTACTAACTAAAGTAAGATTATATCATGCTTTGGCAGCACTGAAAAGAATATTTAACAAGATTGCAAAGACATTATGTCACAATACGGTAATTTATCGTATTCAAATTTAGAATTAGCACACATTCTCTAATTAAAATCCCCATTCAATGTTTAACTTTCTTACTTAGACTGTATAATTGTACACAACATTTTTGATATTATCCGAATCACAATGTTATTTTGCTTGGAAAATGTGTTTCTATGATTGGAAAATAAGTTTTATTGTGACGTAGTAAATAATAAGGATCTTGATTTTATCAGCATGGTAAAGATAAGACTGGTATTATACACGGAACAACCGCTTTTTCAGGCAAGCAAACAACAAACGTACATAACATTTTATAGTGGTAAGGAATAATCTAGTAATAGCGATAACCTTTACATGTCCAATACCTTGTCAAGGAAACGTTGAGCCTATTTTAACTTGATTATGCGCGTTTTCTTTAGGTTTAAATTGGGCTATTCCAGAAATTAAAGGCACCCCCTAAAGAAGACATGGGATTCCCAAAATTTTTCACCATTTTTTGCTCTGGGCATTCCCAACTTTAAAAAAATGGTCATTATTTTCACAACCCTAAAGAAGACATGGGAATTCCCAAGAAAAAGACACCTTATTATTTTAGGCTTGGGAATTACCAAAAATGTTGGCAAAAATTTGCCTGTCTTCTTTAGGGACACTGGGAATTCCCAATTTTTCAATCATTTTATTGTCAAAATGGGATTTTTTTGGATACTTTTGGTCTCGGAATTCCTACAAATTTATGCTACAAACTTACATGTCTTCTTTAGGAGGGTGCCATTAATTTCTGGAATAGCCCATTACGATTTATTAAAAATAGTTATTAATTCAGAGCTAACATGTGCGCAGTTTATCAAATTATTTATCTTTTTAAGTAATTGGGTTTTTTCAAGTCGAGTCGTTCGCAAGTTTCCACTATGATAACGGTTGCTACTGCTTCATTGAAAACAGTGCTTTGTAAAATATTATGCCAGTGTCATGTCTGGTTCAGCTATGTTTTTATTCTATGTGGAATGCTCTCAACAGGTTTTCGTTATTCTATCAGATTCGAGTCATTTTTTTCATCAAACGAATATATGAAAAAGTTTGGCCACAATATGAGCAGAAAAGTGGTAGCATGAAGAGCAACATTTATTTACTGCATGTGGCAAGCATGGGAAAACCCATTGTGTTCCCCATTGTTCACTCGTTATGGCTGATCGATTTCCATTGTTTGGAATCCCCGTGCACATCGAAAAAATGAGTTTTGGTGATATTTACTATTATTTTGGATCAAAAAGTGCCACCATTTGCTATCCACTAATAAACATGAATTTTATATCATAAGAAAGATAACTCTCTCAAGTCTTTATTGCAACGCGAAGAAAAATGTTAGCATGTTCCAGTGAAATGTTCTGAAATTATTTATCAAATAATTTGCTCAAAAAACTTGAAAAAGAAAGAAAAATCTCTCATTTCCCATTGAAAATTGAAAAACGTACAACTTTCTAAGTAAAAAGTACCACCTTTTCCCAAAACTCAATGGATTTATAATTTATATTATTTGAAAGTAGATATAGCAAAGTTTTTAATACCGAGCGAAGATATTTAAAAACATTTTTCATTCTCCTGTAGTGGTTGAAGATAGGTAGAAAAGCCGAAATTTCACTAGAATTTCCAGTGTTAAAAAGACCTTTTGAAACTGGCGTGAGCAGATGCACCAAAGTTTTCCATAGTTGTTAACGAACAAAAAGGATTCGATACAAAATATTCGATGTAGAATACCGTGAACAAACATTCGTTAGAAGCTAAAAATGACTTAAAACATATTAAATAATAAATACTTCTTGAATCCAATGACGTTAATATAGATTTTTAAGTAACCCTTTAACGGTATTAACTTGAAATGAAATTCATATATTCATTTCTGATTCTACTGTAGATTACGTTTGACAAAAAAACACGTTCTTTTGAAGTCCGCCAAAAAGCAACAGATTTGTTTTTTATAGAAATTAGGTTATATTCAAAATACAGTAAGCCAAAAAATTAAGGTACCAGTTATGTTCACCCCTTGTATATCCTCAACAAAGACAGATATGTCATAATTGGAACCAGCAGCCAATAGCTGCATCTTTTAGCTCGAATTTAAGACCTCGTTTGTTGAAATTGTTCAAGCAATAAAGATATGACGATCAAAAAACCCAAGGAAGATGCCAATGTAAAAGTTGCAGTTTGCTACATTGCGTGCCCTATTGATTTGCACACAATGCGTTCACGAGCAAGAGAACCAGCGCCGTGCTTCCATTGATTAACACATTAAAATTAGCATCGTGCTTTCATTGATTAGAACACAAAAGTGCAACTTTTGATTTCGTTTCTTTATTAGGTTTTAGACCACCGTTTCTTTAATTTTCAACAAATTTCAACAAATGAGGTCTTAAATCAGAGCTAAAGAGTGCAGGTATTGGCTGCTGGTTTTAATTTTGACCCATGTTTCTTTATATAGGATATACAGGGGTGAACACAACTGGTACCTTAATTTTTTGGCTTACTGTATAACATAGTTACATCAAAATAAGGTATATGAACATTAAACTAAGATACATATATACATGAAAATTGAGCAAATAGATTTACAAGTTGTATTAGCGGATCGTTAATCCTAGGATTAGTCACGAGGCCTTTAAGGCTCATTTTCAATATGAGACCGATTTAAAATTGCGCTCTACAATGTATGGCATATGAAAAGGAGGTATAGTATAAATATCATGCGAGTATTAATAAAATCTATTTTATCTTTAAAAACTTCCTTACCTCATCTAAACGTCTGTATGTTCCGTAGGTCCAATAAGTTATGTACTTAAGTCTACGGTCAAAGATCCTTGTACTATATTGATATTGATAGCCCTTCTTGATTACAGTATAATGATATACGATTATGTCCAAAGTCCAGTACAGTGATTAGATTCGCCTATCACGAATTTATTTATTATGTTTTAACTCAGCAAGTGTGTCAATTTAGGCCTAAGTCAAGTTTATTGCTCGATGAGTGCTATTTACATCGGCAGGACTGCCACCACACAACTAAAAAAGAAAGCCCTATTCAGGGTGAGTAACTACAGCCATGTAGTATTGTAATCTCTTTGTTTGTATGTTTTTACGCGCTTGTTGAAATTTAATATTCACGTTTGGATTTACATAAAGTTGTTCAATTTGCTCCTTTAAGTTAAACAAAATTTTGACCTTTTGTATTGAAGTTATACGTGAAATTACATAAAAGACCTAAATATTTGAGACCTTTTGGGAAACTTTATGTATGTCTTCAATAAGAAAGGTGAAAATTTTCAATTGATGATCGATTTTCCAGCTACACACACTTACATATCAGTAGATTTATAAAGTTTACTTCGAGGACTAATGTCAAAATTTCAAAAATTTGGATATCAGAAGGATATCAAAGTGGCAATTTTAAAATGGATGCCATCCCAAAAAATCTAAAAAAGACTGCCTAAATCGATACCATTTTAGTATAATGCAGAAATTACATAAACGAACACAACAATTTGAATAAAAAGTTTCGGGTTTGTTGTTCATTCTCTTAATACAACAAATACCTCACCACTATTTTATTCTACATACATTAGGAACTTGAAACATAAACAAATTTTAGGATATAAGCATCTGGTTAAAATCAAATTGATAAATTATCGGTGAATGTAAGTAAAATAAATTATATGATATTCGGCACTCCAATGGTACATCCAGATATCTTGATACAAGTGAAGCAATAAGATTTGAATAATAGTGACATAATAGAAAATGCAAACGACATTCAATGTAATCCAATACTAGACCAATCTGGTGAAAATGCATGTATACCGCATGTTATAGATGTAAACATGGTAAAGGAGTAGGTTCCCTTAACAAAGTAAATATATATAAATTTAGTATAAGATAATATGAATTTTATCTAAATCAAGCTAAATTTCTGATTATTCCTTCATGTAAGCATCACGATTTTTTACCCCTAATCCTAAACCCTAACCCTAAACCTTAACCTTAACACATTAACTCTAACCCTGAACCCTAAAACCAAACCTTAAATTTCCTGATTATGCTTTACATGAAGGTAGAACCAAATTTCTTAGAACTGTTATTGATGAAAACTATACATGTAAAAATCATAATTATACATAGATAATATACCAACACAATTTCAAGCCAAATATAATAATGATAATAATACCATGCTAATAAAGCGCTTAACATAATAAAGCGCAATAAAGTCTCAAACTGCTACATAAAAACACTTAATATTGGTGTACTAAGTAACCTAAGCACTTTGTAACTTATCAATACTTTATGCTTGTGTTGTGCACTTACACTGCCTTACATAAATAATAATGTATCCCAAAATACCTTATTATGAGGAAAAATATAAATAAGTAAATAAATTATGTTGAAAAGACAAGAGTTGGCCTTAAGAACTATTTCAGATAGTCACTATAATTACATTCAAGTCCAGTGTCATCCCATTACAAAATATTACAGGTTTATGATAGTTTTAAACTTAAACTACCAGAAAGTATTTTATGAAGCATAGAGGTACACAATTATCGCACAAGAAATGCCGAAGATTACAAGACAATCCCAAAACAAGGAAAGTCTTCCCAAAGCGGTTGATCTGAACCACAAACCCGTCACAATAAAGCTCTCAAGAAAGTAATCCTGCGCAGGTCAGCAACCAATCACACCATGCCTTTGCCCTGACGTCAGACGCGAACTAGTCTCAAAATTAAAGGCTAAGCATTGAGGTGCAAGTTCATCAAAGTGTAATGTTGAGTTTCATTAGAAAATTCTACTGTGATATTTCACAGTATTTACAAAGTTGCTCCGCCAAAAAGATTCTTTAAAAAATCCAAAACATACAGTACTATTCTGTGATATGATTTGTGTAATTGATACTTATGCAAATAAGCAAAGAACTGTGACACAGCCTCACTTCCGAGAGATATTCGCTCCGTAGTGTCCCTATTCGTGGTTATATCCAGCGTTTGTATTACCAGCGTGATGACCTATTGAAGTAATAGAAAAATATTCGAATTAAAGTGTATCCAGTAACCTGGGCTGCAGTAAAATTACGTTGAAGATACCTTAAACTGTGCATTTTCACTTCGCAACCCTTTGAGCTGGAGGTGACCGTAAACTAAATACTGATTGGTGATAAAAAGGAAAGCCAATGAAGGATATCAATTTCCTTAAATCTTGCTTAAAAACCGATCATAATCATGATTATTACACGCTTGGATTCTGATGGGACCTGTATCTAAGCAAATTGCCCAAGCCAAGCTTATAAGCTTTAATATATGTTGGCCTGTATAAACAGTTACCATAGGGTATTAAATAAAAGGCACTAAATTTAATACCCACGTGACCCATGGGCGCCGCCATACCAAGACCACCAAGTGATCAGTAGATGTGCTACAATGTTAAGAGATAGGAATTTTTCAGACAAATATCATCAAAATTGCTGAAAATTTAAAAGGCAACTTAATTATACATTGGGGGATTCTGTTTTTAGTATGTTTTCAAGAACTAAATTTTGAAAGTTTTGATCGACGGAAAAAAAGTTATCGACGGAAACTCTTACAATAATACTACAAAGTTGCAAAAAATGACAAATTTGCTAGAAAATTTGGACATGCATCCCGCGTGAAATACACAGCAGACGCAGTAATGTCAGCGCCCATCTAGTCACGTGGGCATTAAATTAAGTGCCTTTATTTAAATGCCCTAAGACAACTGATAAAGTGAAAAGAAAGAAATAGAATTGATGAAAAAGATCAAGGATGAAGGAAAGAAATTCAGCTCCCTTCAAATCAAGCGAACAATTTTCCTCTTAGCACTTGGGTCGAGATACAAGATATTTTTACAAGATATTTTATTTTCCCATAATTCACATGAAATCACACAAGTATATATTTTAAAAAACAAAGGCAATATCAAACAAACGAATTATGGAGGGGATGACCAGAAAGCCAGTAAGGCCAGAGAAAGTCACCCCCGAGAAGTAAGATATCGATGCAAAGGCTATGAAGCAGTATGGGGCATTATGTCGGGGGCTCTTAGACTTGGCTCAACAAAAGTCTAAATAGTCAAACACAAGTTTCAGACCCATAGAGACCATCATAATAAGCGTTAAAGCTTGGCTCGAGCCATTTTTAAGAGCCTGGTCTCATCAGAACACAAGCGTGTGTCCGCCCTGACCGACCGGTTAAACAACAAACATCAGTCGTAAATGTAAGTCCAGCTTCGTAGTAACCAAAATGATGTGACAGGAAAAGCCCTTGGCTCTCGCACGACTATAACGTGCGGACATTATATTAGGATTGATGCTTCTTGGAATGTAATGCTGAATTTGGAAATAGCGGTAAATTTTACAAAGATTGTATCAGATTTTGATCGATATGCTAAGATCGGCAGAAATCGTCACAAAATATGGCAAGACACGAGAAATCTGTGCTGAAGTCTACAAAATGGTGATAAATGTGCAAAAATGCTGCTAAATATGTGCGATTTGCCGTTTTTGCCCATGTGACATGGGGCCTCTTAGTGAGATACACAAAATTCAACTCTTATAATTACTTGACCGCAATCCCAATGGGCTATTCCAGTTGAAATTCATACACACCCTATATGGAAGACATGACCTTAATCTCCCACACATGGGGAGCAGATTTTAAATGGAGTAACCCATTCAGGTAACCCCATTCGAACGGTCCTTGTGTAGAAGATTAAGGTCATGCCTTACATGGAGGGTGTATGGATTTCAACTGGAATAGCCCGCTCATTATTCAAACTTACCAGGCTCTGGGTTGTGTTTCAAACCTTCCAATTCCTTGCACGTTAGAGTTTCCCGTTTTGTAATGGTATAGATTGATAGTGCAAGAACACACGTGAGTAGTACCAACACGACACATATAGCTGCCATACTAAACTTGAAGGCTTCTAACTGACTATCTTGTTCTTTGACTAATTGTCGTAATTCTATTAGTTCTGGTAGCTCGGTGGGTGCGGGAGTGACAATTCCTAAAAATTAAACACAAGTGTTTATTTTCTCACTTAGCATTGTCAATAATGACTATCTTGACTATCTTGTTCTTTGACTAATTGTCGTAATTCTATTAGTTCTGGTAGCTCGGTGGGTGCGGGAGTGACAACTCCTAAAAATTTAACACAAGTGTTTATTTTCTCACATTATTTAGCATTCTCAATTGAATGTGGTAATGAAAGGCGGGATACATAGGAAGTTAATGTCAATAATTATTTTTTTAGTAAATATTTCCAATCGGAGATCCTCTGGCGTCTTCTGCATGGTAAATATTAGACTTCTCCGTTGTCCACTTGCCCATTTCGCATACTCTGGCTATTACATATCAGCATAAAACTCTGATTTGTATTAATTTGTGTTCAATTAATAGATTTTCACATCCGATCTTTTCAGTCAGCGTACTCCCTCTGTTTGTTTTGGATTTTTGACTCGGGCTTTCGCAAAATCAGAATTTTCCAATATTAAAGTGAGCGATTATGCAAGATATGTTGCATTCAATAACATAAGTATACTTTACTTTTACTGTCACTAATTATATAAACTCTTTAAGACCATTACTATTAATTATAATACACATCAGTATAATTTCGAGTTCCAACAGGATGCGTTCATCATCATTAATAATAACATATTTTTATTTATCAAAATTCGACTATGGCATAGTCTAGGTAAATATAGGACCCAAGACTTCTTGAACTTCTTGTTCAACTAATTTAACCACCGTGTCAAGCATATCATAATAAGATTTACCTGTTTTTCTACAATAATATCAGCATACATACCATCAGTAAACGAAACAGATGCTCTATATCCTCTCTCGGTAGCACTGGAATCAGATTTGAATACTACAAGCATGTACATTCCTGTAGACACAAACTGTGGTGGTATTAGATTCCCACAGAATTCTCCCATCAGATCTTCATCATTCTCTTCCATTCCATTATACACTCTGAACGTGTCCCAATTACTATTACATACGCCTTCCTCGTATCCGTCGAACTCAATAGAGAAGTCTATGATATCTAGCTGGACAAAGAGGCCTTCTGGAGCTTGTATTAATGTCTTACAGTTGAGGTTGTCAAGGTAGTCATCCGGGTAGAATGGACTCTGGAATGTTCCTGTTGTTTCGATAAATTGATTGTCGCAGTCCCAATCTATTGATTAAGCAAATATATATTTATGCTGAATATCAGGGCCATATTTACCATTGGGCCAGATGGGCCCGGGCCCAGGGCCCCAAAATTTTGGGGATCCCTAAATTGCCCTGTGCATCTTTCATTTTAGCCGAAAAACACCATGTTTGGACCAAAATAGGGTAAAAAATTACTATTTTTGCGCGCTTCACGCGCACTGGCCTGTTATAGCAAAATACAGCTTTAATTTGGGCTAAAATAGTCTAAAATTGAAATTTTTCACGCGCTTCGTGCGCAAATGTCATATATAAATTGTAATGCTCCATATCTAGCCAAACCTTGGCCACTTAAGTCCACATGCCTTCCACACGGTGCGTTTTGGGCCTGCACATTTTGGCTTGGCCCAGGACCCCGAAAAGGTAAATCCGGCCCTGCTGAATATAAGACATATATTATGGCATCGTAGTAAAGTTACCCTAGAGTCGAACCAATGACCTAAAACCTTTAGATCAACACTGTATCCTAATGTATCATAATGCATTCGAGTATTTCGTGATACTAATCATATGAGTGACTTTTGAAAGAAACCACATCTTTATCAAGATATAATCTTTGTCAGAAGATATCTTTTCTAAGCAAGTTCATTTTAGAAAACTTCACTGGCTGTCATTTATGTATGTGGAGACTAGTGTTAAAAACCTTTCTCATGCTTTCAGAGGTCAACTTGGTATCTAGAGCGAGTAGTTCATTGCAATTCGTAGCATCACGTGATCAATATAGGATGCTGGTTATTCTGTCCACTGGAGAACAGCATCACATGTTATTTTAATAAAGGAAGTCTCCGGCAATCACAACATTATACCTTATATGTAAAAAAAATAATTTTCAAGCACGAATCACGCGGTTTTATTTAAAACAAACTCATAGTGACCATATAAAACGAATAAAAACATCCGTCTCTCAATTGAAAATTCCCGGGCGCCGAAATTGTCGAGTGCAATGACGTCTCAGTAATTCAACGAAGGCTGACGACAATTGAGCACAAATAAATATTACGTCATTACACTAATTTTGAATATCGTGTGTTGAGAGCCGACTGTTTTTATTTGTTTTTATGGTCAATATGAGCTTGCTTTAAATAAAACCATGTGATTTGTGCATGATAATCATTTTTCTAACATATGAGGCATAATTTTAAGATTGCCGGAGACTCCCTTTAAGGTTATTAGTTCGTAGACCAAATGTAACGATATTGTCTCCTGATTCTAAATAATAAGTTAAAAATTATCTTGATTTTAACTATAACTTACATCCACCATAACTTGATAGAAACCCGTAGTCCATGGCAGCAGGTGTGTAAAATTCCAATCTTGCCGCAGCGGAGGACACTTTAAAAGTCTCTGGCACATCGTTAAGGCAGTATGCTCCTACAGCAGGGGAGTCAATTGAGCTCCCTGATCGGATAATCACCATGTTTGTATTACCTGAATCGGTACATTCAATGGTTTGATTCTGAGAATGGACTTGTGGGAAATTAAAAACTATTGTGTTCAGATTGCTTGAGCTCGGCTTAATTGCCCATGTGAACCAGCCTTCTGTATCTGTGTTGCCTTGTATCCATTTGGGAGTTGCTATGTGTCCACCCATGGATGTAAGAACTGAACCAGGAGCTGAAATAAAAAGGACAAATGCGATCAAACTAAAACTTATGGTTATCGACATTAAAAGCTATATTTACAACAACACTAGGAGATTTACAACACGAAAAGTTTTTTAAATCCTATATTACAAAACAACAACAATGGTACACCTATTAATATTGTTTCTTTAATTGCTCCTGCCATCGTATTTCGTCGGATCACGTGGGCTCATTACCCGGGAAAATGTTGGACATATTGTCGAGATATTCTCTTTTGTAGGCAGATCCAAACCGTCCAAGAAATTCATGAAAGAATTCAGCAAAATAGTCCTCCTGTCTAGTTACACGATCTGGAATGTTATGCAGGAGCCGACCAGGGGCTCCGAAGATCACCCTCACATCAGTTTGTGACCGCACCCGCCGCCCTGCCATTTTGATGGGTTCTTTCAGTCCTGCTCGGCAGGGGCGTAGCCAGCTTTCTTGGTCAGGGGGGGGGCAAAATAAAATTTTGGGGGCACAGACGAAAAAAATTGCAGTTGCATCATAAAATACATAGAGACTGTATGTCATCGAGCTTCGCGAAAAGGGTCTTATTGGGATGATGTGCGCGAAAAAAAAAAAAAAAAATGGTATTTTACACTATTTTCGCCCATTATCCGGCTAAAAAGGGCTTTATTGTTACAATTTGCGCGCGTAGCGCGGAAAATTTTGTATTTTACACTATTTTGGCCCTGAATTTTGCTAGAAAAGGGCTCCTTGCCTTTTTCTTTTCCTTTGCCCTCCTGATTTTCTCTCTCATTTTTTGTCAGAGGGGCACTTTTTCTTTCATTTTTTGTCAGGGGGCACTCTGCCCCACCTGCCCCCCCTGCTAGCTACGCTACTGCTGCTCGGTATTCCTGGTGTGTTCTGCTTGTTTTTATATTCTCTTGTATTTTTGCTAATGTATAATGTGTCACCCTGTATTTTTGGGGCATCTTGTCCAGAGTTTGTCCTGGTTTTTTTTATTCCTCCTTGTATTCTTGCATTGTTTGTATTTAGCATTTGCTGAATAAAGGTTGATATAACACAACTCTTATTTGCTACTGAGTTCTATTTGAACTTTTTTGATTAGCATATGGAAATGTTTCTATACAAAAACGATTCTCTTATAAACCATCATGCGCACAGTTTCCACCTTAATACACCTGAGCACACATTTTCGTCTCAAGCAAGCAGTGATTGTCTCCACTATACAGTCATTGATTACACTACACGGTTGCGTGCATAGCATCGAAGATTCTGTATGAATGACTACAAGCAACTCAGCAGTGTCACAGAAATGACCAGAGTGCTGGGATGGGAAGCGTTACAAGACAGAAGAAAAGACGCCAGACTCCAGCTCATGTATAGGATCATGAATGGGGAAGTTGGAATTAGAGCGGAAGACTATGTTCATCAGGGTGGAACAGCAGGATTGAAAACAAGAGGAAACAGCAGGAAACTCAAAAGGAGCTGATCAGGAAGGATGTGCACAAATTCAGCTACTTCCACAGAACGACGACCGACTGGAATGACCTCGACGAGACGACAGTGACAGCGACGAGCGGGGAAATGTTCAAAAATAAACTTCATTAATTAGCTCTTTTCGCGACGCGACGCCATTAAATGCGCATAGACCTTTGACCGCGAAGTTGGTGAAGTACAGCATGTCTGGCAATGCCGACTCAACCAGAACCAGAACCAGAACCAGAACCAGAAGAGCTGTGGAGCTTCCAGCTGAAAAATGGGCCTCTTTGATTGGTTTTTGTCGAAACCTCACGTGTTCCTTTCATCTAATCAGAATTTTTTATTATATCAAACGAAAGCTAACACTTCCCTCTAAAAATACCTTTCGTCACTAGGTCAACAGATAACGCAATTTAATGTTATAGCAAGGCGAATGTGGTAAATCTGTTGAAAAAGTCCTACCGAAGCACATTTTTTGAACAAAATGTAGGTTTTAAAGGTCAAGACCTCAAGTGTTCCTTCAATATTTTTCAAATTTTATGTCATTAAATGAAAAAGCACACTTATATTGTCCATATACTAGCGTCACTGGAATGAGTAATGGCCAATTCTCTTTAAATTGCAAATCTTGTTCAAAAAGTTACTTTTTTCGCCTGTTTTATCATACGGTTGTAAATTCAATGAACTGTGAATTTGCTAAAGAGCGCTTACAAATTGATATAAATTTGTCTTTAAACTATAGCATGTAGTTTTCGCTGTTTGATTTTAAGTTGTCTGTCCCTGTAGAAGAGCAGGGTATCTGCTCGAAAGGTCGTTTTTTTGTCTGTTTGGTTCTGTTTGTCTGCGTTTGTGCACAGTGGTTTTCATCACTTTCAGCGTACTTTTGTATTGTTTTCCTGACACTTAAGTCTGTGGGCTCTGTAATTGGTAATTTTTGGCCATCAAACTTTGCCTGTTTTTGTTCCGCTTTAACTATTGGCATATACTGATCTATATTGAATATCATGTTATGCAAGTTTTCTTACAAATGAATACATGAATCCAAAACCCACCCAAGTCCATGGGAAGTGATTTTGAGAGTAAAACCTGTGTATCATTTTAATTCCTTCAGTTAGATTTACCTGGTCAATATGGTGAGTTGTACGTGCAAATGGGTGGGTTAAACTGTATTAGGTATGACGATTAGCATTTCAGGGACTTCGTGGGGTTCATTTTAAATTCTGGACTTGGGTGGTTTTTTGAATCATATACAAGACAATAATGTTGGAATGATATTACCACTAGTAAGATAATACAAAATAAAGCACACAGTTATGTATAATGTTGATAAGCATTCTGCCATGTAATATAAACCACACACTTTCCTTGATTAAACTCATTTTTTTCAAAAGTCACTCTCCAACAATGAAGATGTTACAAGTGGACTTTTATACATACTGGATTTCAATCAATGTGTTACAAGACTCAAATCATGGACTTGGGTTAATTCTTTCATACATGCTATTTTTGACATGCTCAATAGACACAGAGGATGAATTTGAGTTGTTCTTTCATACATATGACAAGCCTATGTATAGCAACACTTTCCCATGCTTAACTCAATTTGGCCAAAGTATGGACTTAGGTGGCTTTTGTATTCATATATTCAAATGTCAGTTGTCATCAAACAAGCAAAACGATTAGGTTTTGTTTTTCTACGTCTTTTTTTTTTTTTTTTGTCATTTTCTGTAGCTCATATTAAGGTATTGTAATTAAATACATAGATTGATCATTTTTATTGAAATATATCATTACCTGGAAACATCTCAATCTTGAAATGCACTGTTGTACCATTACCAGTCGTATTCAAGACTTGGTACGTTGCCCCAGCCATGTTACAGTCATAACCGACATCGTTGATTTCAGTGACATCGAATGCTGTACAGATTTCTGCTTGTGCGAGGCATAACTCAGCACATTCGTCGACTTCTTCGACGGTCTTTGTATCAATAATAGATTCTTCAGATAGTTTCTCAAAATAAAATGGGTTGAAGAAAATGGAATTTGGACCTGTGGAATGGATTTATAAAAGTTAAAAACATTTCGCACTGATCCTATCTAGTATGATTATCTTTATGTGTTTCATATACTTATGAATTCTTCCATCGTAACGCAATAAAATTAATTTAGTTACGTACCACAATAAAGTTCGTCAGTACCGTAGTAACAGCTTCGTCCACCATTACACTTTGACGCAGAGGAGATGCACCAGCCACCTCTACACAGAAATTCATCGTCATCACAGTCACTCGTTTCTAAAAGAGCAAAAGCAAGTGAATGGGCAGATCAAGCAGTTTTTAGTAAATGGATGGAACACCCATATAGTACATAGTACTGTATAGTAATTACCACTTGCTACATTAATTAGCGGAAGTAGTGCTTTTTGGTATCCTAAACCTCAAACGATACAACTAGAATTGGCTCCATTTTTTCCTATGCACCAATACTTCTAACGAGGGGTCGCAAGGGCGCAACCTGGGGGGGGGCCAAATTGACCAATTCAGCATCGATTTTGCGAGCCCTACAAGCGATGAAAGTTACAATTTTCGCGCGCTTTGAGCGCATTTAAGCATTAATAGTCATTTGACAGGTCAAGTTAAGATCAAGAGGAAGCAGACGAGAAAGAAGAAAAACAAACAAAAAGAAAATCGAAGAAGAGGGCAAAACATGTAACGCGGATGAAATAAGCAAACAAAAATAAATAATAAATAAAATAAATTTTGGATTTATAAAGCGCCTTTCTCCAGACCTTAGAGGACTCAAAGCGCTGTATTCGCTGCAATGGTGAATCATCACAATCAGATCGCATCAACTAGGCCAGTTGCTGCCGAACGGTGCACACCTATCCGCATTTAGATTGTAACATCCACCAATTATCTGTGTAGCTCCCCAAATTCCATTGGGTGAAGGAAGTTTTTGATAACCAAACAACTAATCACCGATTTTAGCGATACAGGAGGAAACCGGAGATCCCGGAGAAAACCTGCGAGAGCGAGCATGAGATCGAGATAAACCAAGTGCACATGAGTCCTTGGGCCTCGCAGGGGCTTGAACCCGGGACCTCAGTGGTGCAAGGCGAGGGAACTACCGCTGCGCCAACTCGCTCCCGCTAATGGATGGAACACCCATACAGTACATAGTGCTGTATAGTAATACTTAAATTACCACTTCGTCTTGCTACATTAATTAGCGGAAGTAGTGCTTTTTGGTATCCTAAACCTGAAACAATACAACTAGAATTAGGTCCATTTTTTTTCTATGCACCAATACTTCTAACGAGGGGTCGCAAGGGCGCAACCTGGGGGGGGGGGGCAAATTGACCAATTCAGCATCGATTCTGTGACCCCTACAAGCGATGAAAGTTAAAATTTTCGCACTCTTCGAGCGCATTTAAGCACAAATAGTCATTTGACAGGTCAAGTTAAGATCAAGAGGAAGCAGACGAGAAAGAAGAAAAACAAACAAAAAGAAAATCGAAGAAGAGGGCAAAACATGTAACGCGGATGAAATAAGAAAACAAAAATGAAGACTAACTTGAAGTTGGGGACTTAATTATGAATAGAGCATCGACTATTTTGTTAGTTAATCGATATTATCATTTTATTCTAATTACTTAATACTATGTTTACTTATTCAATCAAACTCACTTTTATCAGGCTCTCCTCCGTCAAAAATAGGAGCTATCCAGTCTTCAAATTCAGTGACCCTTGTATAAACTCCGGGTAATTCAGGTCTAGCACAACCGGTTCCCCAGCTTACAACCCCTCCAAGGTACCATCGATCTTCAATGGGTCCTACTAAGGGACCACCACTATCACCCTACAAAATAACCGATATGGAATTAGTTGTGACCTAGTAGCATACTCAAGTCGCCTTATGGTGTATGAGGTCCCGGGTTCAATTCACGGCGGTGGTAACTTGCTGGGGTATTGACAAATTGCCAACATTGGTATATTAAAATCACTTTTCCGCTCTCTCAATGTAGCCCAGTCAAAGCACGAAATCACCCAACAAAATCTATTTCCCATGCGTCTATCTCCCAAAAGCTCACACAAAATTAATTTGTATAAAACCAAAATGGCCGTTTATGTAGTGGTGAAAATTTAAAAGCGGGTCGAATCTTGTTAAAACAAGAGCGGTTATCATGGTTATTGCACCGCAAACTGGTGGACCGAGCTAAGTGTACACTTCACTTAATTAGGAGTTAGACCACTGGTTTTCATTTAATTGTATTATTATTTAATTATTAATTTAAAATTGAACTAATTAGTATTAATTAATTAACAGAATTAATATTAATTAACTTGATTAATCTATCAAATGTTTTACCCTTTTCCTAATATTATTCTTCAAACCATAGACTGTAAAAAAGAAATGCTTAAACTAACAGTAACCATGGTAACAGCAACTCCTAGCATATTGCCAACCAGAGTTGGGTGTCAAATATGCCAGTATTTTTGTGGCTGTGAGGTTCAACAACAAATACAGACCAGTTACAATGTGTAATTGGCACAAGTTCATTACCGATACAAGCATATACAAACAAGTATTATTATAAGACCAATCTATTGTATTGGCATTTTTGCGGCTGTTTCGTATTAGTTTAGCTTTCATCAAAGACATTTTATATGCTTGTAGACGAGGTTTTACGGTATATGGTTTACGTGAGAGTGTGATTAATTACACACTAATCTTAAATATTGCCCTCCGAATGACGGGGATTGTTCTTGGGATATACAAAGTATTAACAAATTACCTGACAAGAATCTTTACCACCTTCATGTAATCCTGCACATATCATGTTGTCTGTGATTGGTTCCGGATCATAATAATCTATACACTCCTGTTGACCTACGACTGGTACTGTGACTTCAAATAAATCTGGATTCTGTGGCCCTAAAATGCCGGGGAAATATATACATTCATTGAAATGCAAGTGATCGCTGGTGACTAAAGTTACGGCACTTTGTAATTTGCAACTTTCTCATCGTAAGTTATGACTTACAAGCTTGACAAAACGTTGCTCTCTGTTGCAAACCTCCATCGTTCATTCATGTATAATTATTTAATTTAAAGCCATATTATAACATTTGCTGAGGAGGGCGCCCTCAATATTCTTCAAAATTCTGTTTTACACGATCATATTGAACTTTATTAAACCAACATACCCTGCAAAAAAAACCCCGCAGGAACCGTCGTTTTATCATTACGATGGAAATATTAGTCAAACGCATACGCGATGTTCATAACACAGTATGCACATGGCGTGTGGAACTGTGATCTATACAACAAATGATCGTACCATAACACGACCGAAAGAGTGATACGTATTGGCGATCGGCGCTGGTAGTAAATTCCAATTTACTTTGCTTTGCCTTAGTTGTTCGGCTCAAAATTAAAAGGGGATATATCTGACAGTAAAATCTATCATTTTATGACAAAGAAATACTAATCTATTTTCTATGAAAATGTTGTAATGGTTTTAAGTATGGATTGTTCCCGATACTATCATACATGTGTACCAGTTCTTTGAACTAACCTCCTTCATACGTTGTACCCCATCCAGTAATCGTGACAGGTTTGCCAGCTTTGAAATCATCTTCCTGTGACACCTGCGGGACACATACCGTCCTGACGTGATCGGTTATTTCAAACGGCCTCTCCACTTTCATTAATGCAATATCCGCGTCATAGGTAGCGTTAGCATGCTCACCATACATAGGATGAACATAGACTCCAGAGCATGGAATTTTTTGTGAATGATTTGATATTTCCTCCAGAGAGTTGCTACCAAGCATAAACTCGTAGATTGGAGGATCATTCAGAACAGAACTGGAAAAAAGTCAGATAAAAGGATAAGCTTTTATTTGTTTACTAAAATAGTTTGATTTTAAATGTAATTTTAGCTGAGCCTTGCCTTGCTGGAATTGACATTATAATGTTATTTCCACATACTGATGAAAAACAGAAATAAAGGGTTAACAAATTCTACTCCAGGAAAATGCAGCAACAATTTATTTAAATTCTTAACAAATAAATATATTTTCTTCTTTACCAAATGGAACATAGCTAAATCAAAATCCTTTAGTTAGTTCTGACAGGCAATAAAAGTCCAATTTTACTATTTGGTCAATTTATGGAAATAGGGCCGAATCTTTTTTCGTATACTGTGTCAATCAAGTTCAAAGACTTGTACAAAGACTAATTTCAAGTTATGCATTCTAATTTTTGGGAAACATATACACTAGCCTTTTCTTTATCAAGAATAACACAAAATATTACTCTTAGACTATTCTCAAGATTTTCAATGCTTAGACTTGTGTCAAGTCTTATAATTTTGTAACTACATTATTGTTAGAAAACGTGCATGTTTTTGATCATTCAAACTGAGCAGATATTACAATTTGACTTTTATTGCCAGTTAGAACTAACAAAAGGATTCATTCGGCAAAACAAGATAATATGTTTTTAATTCTAAAAAATGAGTTCTGTATTTTGGCAGTAGGTCCCCCAAGACTTTTAGAATAATTCGAAAAGATTTGTTACAAAATTTAAAAAGTATTTGGTAGCACATTTTTTTTTGTTCAGGTATTGGTCTTATTTACAATGTCGCACGTCATTAAATCACAATGGCTTTTTATGTATTAGAAAAGATTGCACTTGGGTCCATTCAACTCTCAAAAGATGCAGTAGGTCTGCCTTGACTGTACATAGGAGCCCAATTTCCTTAGCATACCCTACTGTTTGAGAGTTGTCTCTGGACACATCATTGCATTCGGTCACAATGTTTTATTATGCAACTTTTAAAACCGCCTCTTTTTTACATATTGTGACTGCTTATCCATGGATCAATTAATTTATTTGTATTTTGTTTAATTCTATTTTACTTCTCTCTCTCTCTCTCTCTCTCTATATATATATATAGGCCTATATCCCCCATTAAATTATTTTATTAATTTAATCTAATTTGTTTATACTTTATATTTATTATTAATACTATTGTGTTCACTAGTATTATTATTTTAATATTATTATTTTCAACTCTAGACGTGATATATTGCGTGCTCCAGTTCTATTTCGTTCATGATTGAGTGAGCGGATGACTCTTTTTCTTCTGTTCATCATTGCTCCTTTTCCTGCTCGCTTTTCGCTCAGTATGTGGAATCGCTATGTTCATGTCGTAATCTATTTCTTGTTTTAGATTTCTAATCTCATTAAAATGTTTATGTATTCCATTTGATCTCTGATGCGTTGGATTGAATTTTAATTGAATTGCTTAATTCATTTAACTCATCCACTTATCAAAAGAGATGTATTCCACAAGTTAATGAAGAATGCTGCTGGAAATTTGATTCATTATGGGTTTATTACTCAGAAAATCAAAATTGCAAATGAGAAACATGTAATAATGGGCTATTCCAGTTGAATTCCGCACCCCCCCCTATGGAAGACATTTGAAAAAAGTGCAATTCCGGTTGGAATTTGGGAAAAGCTCAAATTCCAGCTGGCAATTTAAGCATAGATTCCAGCAGGAGGTATGGACATTTGGTACAATTCCGGCTGGTCTAAATTACGCATAAAGCAGATATCAAATCAATAAATATATGAGAAGTCTATAAAGACCCTATGGAAGACATTGACATTTTTGTAGATTCCGGCTGGAAGATGGACAAAATAGCTGTAATTCCAGCAGCTCCTAATTTCTAGTACCGATGACCCTATGGAAGACATCGGCATTTATGTGATTTCCGGCAGGAATGGGAAAAAATGCTCCCATTCCAGATGGACCCTATGGAAGACATTTGCCTTGCTTTCAAATCCGGCTGGAAAATGGGAAAAATTCTCCAATTCCAGTTGGACCCTATGGAAGACATTCGCCTTCCCTTCAAATCCAGCTGGAAAATGGGAAAAATGCTCAAATTCCAGCTGGACCCTATGGAAGACATTCGCCTTCCCTTTCAAATCCGGCTGGAAAATTGGGAAAATGCTCAAATTCCCCAGCCTGGGGGGGGTAAAATTTACAAACGGTGTGCCAAAAAGATCCCCTTCTCGGCCTGCTAAAATCCCCCCCCCTTTGCACAAGCCAAATTTTTAGATCTCTATTTGCAAACATTAAATGGTCTATGAATGTGTGCCCAAAATTGCTTGACCCCCCCCTGCCAAAAAGTGCTTCCCTTTCAACTAGCCAAAAATTCTTGTCCACCCAATTTTCCCTCCCCCAGGACCATAATTATTGCACTACCTCTAGGTCTGTGATTGAGAATCTGTGATTTAATATACAGCATTTTATAGAATTTTTGCAACAAGCTACATAGGTCATCTCAGGACAAAATGTTCCCCATCCAGATCTGATTGACAGAATCTGGGACACAGCCTCATTTCTCATGACATAGTTCAAAATTTTTCAACTGAAATCTTACAATATTAAACCCCAAATTACTGAGAATGAGATACAGGCAAGGGCAGATCATAATTAAATCTGACAGGTAACAAGTTTATTCTTAGTGGTTTACACACACATTCCACACAGTAAAAGTAAATCCCTGTTCATGGTCAAATGTGCTGAATGATATTCAGTATAAATATTGTGTTTTGAATGTTCATGAAATCACAGATCCTGGAAATGAAATCAAAATAATCAGTAATGTGCAAAATTGAGCCTGGGAAATTAAGCAAAATTATATTATTTTAGATTGAAACTGGCTTAAATAATAATTATATCACAGATGATATTTTCCGGGATATTTTCATTGAGGCCGATTCCAGGCAATACAGTGGCGGAGCCAGGGGGAAAGTTGCCCACCCCCAAAAAAATCAGGGATGAAAATGGGGATGAAAAATTGTCAGATTTTGTCTTTGCTGAGGCAATAAGCCCACTTAATCATATTATTCAAAATATCAATGACACAATTTGTGTTTGGTATTCACATTTTCTATGCCAACAACAAGTTTACCACCATTATTTCACTTTTTCACTTTTCTATATTTTTTCCTCGAACCAAACTAAAGGGGTATGAACGTTTGGACAGTATTTATTGTGGGACATTAGAGCACATCAGACATGTCGAATTGCATTCTGAATACGAAGAATGTCCTTCTGATATCAAATACCGGTAATTTTGATTTTTTGAAATTCGCAATGTAATACACATTTTATGGCAAATCATTAAAAATTGATATTTTGATATTTAAAAGGGCATTTCGTGATCCACAGCCTCATCCCCCACTAGCTTTTCTCAAATAAAGTTGAGATTTTTATATCACTTGAAACCTCTGGCTACATAATGTTTATGTACAAAATATTTCTTGCAGATTAATTCGTTTAGCAAAGATATCGTTAAATTTGAATTTCGATTGTCTATGGAGCAGTGTAATACACATAATCATGCATAACTCGCAAACGCAATATCGGAATCAACTGAAATTTTGCGAATATGCTTTTTTCGTGGATATGTACTGAAAATGTCATAAAAAGAGGATGCTAGGATCACGAAATACTCCTTTAACAGCACTTGAAGTAAAATTTATAAATCTGATGATTTATACTTAAAGTGTATGTAGGTGGGATGAAAAGCCGACGATCAATTGAAAATTTTGACTTTTCGTATTGAAGATATGGATTTTTTTCCCAAAACGCCAAAGAAAAATAGGTCTTTTGGGGGAAAATGCATTATCTTCAATATAAAAGGTCAAAATTTTCAATTGATCGTCGGCTTTTTCCTCCCAGCTACATACACTTTAAGAAATATCATTAGATTTATAAAATTTATTTCGAGGACTGTTATATATCAAAATGTGAAAAATATCAAATTTTAATAATTTGTCATAAAATTTGTATTATATTGTGAATTTCAAAAAAGGAAAATTATTTGATATCAGAAAGACATGCTTCGTATTCAGAATGCAATTCGATACTTCTGAGGTGCTCTCATGTCCCACAAAAAATATTGTCGAAACGCCATAAACGCTCATTCTAGATCCCTTAAGTGACAGCCCATATTTGGTAACAAGTAAAATTTCTCTGTATCTGCCATAAAATATATATCATATGAAATAGGTCTGCTCTATTTTGAAATTTGCTGTGAGAAATTTTCTGCTCTTGTTTGTTTCATGCAATTAATTTTACAGAATTTGTTGTTGTTTTGTTTTACACCGATGCATAAAAAAAATCTCTACCCAACTCTGTATAGGTATAGGCCTATATAGGTTTTCTCAGTTAATTTAACACATTTTTCGTTATATTTAATATCCCGTTAAGTTTGAATTCGTCCATAACAATTTTGAAGTGTCTTTTTGTAAACTTAAATTTCGTCTTTGGTCAAATGAATTCATATATTGATCAAAAAGATTCATACAATGTTCATTTAAAGCCATATTATAACATTTTCAAACAAAATAGATTAGCATTTACTGTCAGTTATATCCCCTTTTATTTTTGAGCCGAACAACTGCTACAAAGCAAAGAAAATTGGAATTTACTACCAGCGCACATGTCGCCAATACGTACCACTCCTTCGGTCATGTTGTGGTACGACCCTTTGTTGTGTATCACCATCCCGCACGCCGTGTACGTACTGTGTGTTATGAACATTGTGTATGCGTTCGACTAATAATTCCATCGTAATAATAAAGCGCCGGTTCCGGTGTTTTATTCAAAATCTTGGATTTTGACAAAACTACAACACCTAGAGTCTTGATTTTTGCAGGGTATATTGGTTTAATAAAGTACAATTTAATCGTGTAAAAAAGGAATTTTAAAAATTCAGTGAGGGCGTCTTCCGCAGCAAATGTTATAATATGGCTTTAAGCGCATTGAATTTGTCTCACCTGTTGCACGGACAGTACTTGCACGGACAGTACTTGCACAAATATAATTAGTCGTTGTTCATTAATTTACATGCTTTGATCAAAACAAATTTGTCCTCCATATATGTTATAATAATGCATTGTAGGCCTTCATTTTTTGGATTGCAGCTTAGATTTGAACCACTGGTCTTGAGTTCTCACCTTACTGATATAGATCCGAACAGACTTGTCTATTAAATTCATCTGACCAAATAGCAGTTATCACAATAATATGGCAGCGAGACAAAGCCATACAAGCACGTTTGAAATATATAATGATATAAAAACGAGAAAGAAAAAAAATAAAGGGAAAAAATAATAATAATGAAAGAAAGAAAACAAAATAAAAGAAATAAAGAAATATGAAATATATATAAATAGAAAGAAAAGCAGAAAGAATAAAAGAGAGAAAGACGGAAAGAAAAAGAAAATATGTAGGCGTACTTCTACATGCTTTAGGCTATTTTAGCATGTGTCTAGTGTGTTCATGGGTGTTACCATATTATAGGGGAGGGGGGCTTGGGAGTTATGATCAGACAGATTGTTTTTGCTGCCAATGGCGGCAATGTTTTTTTTGGCCGCTGAAGTGGCGAAATTGTCTTTTTTTTCAATTTTAATATAGATTTTCTTAGTTAATTTAACACATTTTTTCGTTATATTTAATATCCTGTTAAGTTTGAACTCCATAAATATACAAAATGCTCTTCAAAATCTAAATTTTTTGTTTCTCAGCTTAAAAACATATTTTGATCCAATGGCCTCCATCCCATTCCCTAAATTAAGCCTTCGTTTCTTCCTGAATCCATGACTCAAGACTGGTACTTTGCTTCTACAATCTGTGCTCTCAAGGTGTGTGTCTGATTTGATTGTAACATATGATGTATTCTTCCTCTACTCCCTACTCCAGAAAAATACAGAACTATTTTTTTTAATAAAAGAAATCTTATCCTGTTATGCCACATGAAACATAGCTAAATCCTAAATTATTAAAATTTGATATTTTTCACATTTTTGATAACAGTCCTCAAAGTAAATTTTATCATTCTAATGATATATTTTTAAAGTGTATGTAGCTGGGAGGAAAAGCAGATGATCAATTGAAAATTTTGACCTTTCATATTGAAGATATGGATTTTTTTTCCCAAAAGACCTAATTCTTTTTGGTGTTTTGGGGAAAAAATTCATATCTTCAATACGAAAGGTCAAAATTTTCAATTGATCGTCAGCTTTTTCATCCCACTTACATACCTTCGAGTACTATTAATTATCAAAATATCAATTTTAATCATTTGCCATAAAATATGTATTACATTGCTAATTTCAAAAAAAATCAAAATTATTTGATATCAGAAGGACATTCTTCGTATTCAAAATGCAATTCGATATGTCTGATGTGCTCTAATGTCCCACAATAAATACTATCCAAACATTCATACCTCATCCCTTAAGGTTTTTGTTGTGGAAATGGACATTGACACATACTGCATTAGATAGGGGTTAGGCCTACTGTTTAACATTTTAAAGAGGCATGAGGTAACTTATTATTAGGGCTAATTAAGTATTATTTTCTTTATTTTGAAACAAGTGGTCACAGCCCAATATCAACAGTACATTTTGGAACTGAGGATTTAATTTTATTGCAATTATGGTTGATTCTATACATTGATAATAATGCAGGGGGTGTTCTAAGCCCGGTAAGAAAGTAGCAAATGAATGTAATTAAAATGTCATCTAACAGAGAAAATGTCAAATAAAAATAAAATAATTAAACATTTAGGCCTACATGTAGCAATTCTCAATTTTGGATGCAGGTGGGAAACAGTACACTCAAAATTGTTGAAGGCCTTTATCATTTCATTGCTACACCAAAATTGTGCTGCAAGGCATAAAACAATAAGAGGAATATAACTTATAATATGTTTGAGAAGTGGACATTCTTGTCAAGCATATTTCAATAATTGTTATCACATTTAGTTCAATCTGATATCAAATAATTGGTAGATAACAACAATTTAATACAACATTGGCAATTTTTTTTAATCCAACAAACGGAAAAACAACAAACGGTTTTGTCAATTTGTAATATTAAAAACTATAAAGTTACAACAATTTTTTTTTCAAATTCAGTATTCAAGCATGATACAAATTATAATAAAATTATTTGATTTAATACTATCATGTACTACAGTACTAGTATGTGTGTCCGTAGACCTGCAGTGTATCTGAGTATGTCTGGTACATACTTGGTACATGAATATTTTGCTGGTACATGAATATTTTGCTTGTACATGTATGTAAAACAGAATCTCAAACTTAAATCTCAAACTTTCTCATAGATCAGGACACAGTTCTTTGACCACAGAATGTTTGAACATTCATAAAAATGACCTTTGAATGTATTGAGCACAAAAACTCATACTCTGGGGTCAAATTTGAGCTCCAATTGGTTACATTTGGCATTGAGAGTGTTGGGTCATTGTGATCATTAAAAATAAACATGGAACATGCATGGAACAACATTTTGCCAGGAAAGACCTTGGTGCCAAGACATTCATATGTCCTTGCATATTTTAAACTGTATATACCATGTACTGGTATACTGGGCAGACAGAATTTGGAAGTAAAAACATTTATTTATAAACCAAGGAACTTTCATGGATATTTTAGATTTGGTTTAAAAATTTCATCTGATACTTTTATGTACGGTTTTAAACTATTTCAATAAAGCAGGATAGCCTAAAAGTTCAGAATAATTAAAATGTAAGCACACACTAAATGTCAAATCTATCAAAGTAAAAAATATTGACATGCATGAACTTTTTAAGCCTATATATATTATTAACTTGTCCATTTGAACCCCAGGATTTGAACACAGACTGCAGAAGACAAGTAACATTAATATTTAATTTAGTAAACATTAGGAATTGAAAACTTATTACCAGTATTACAATATAAAGCCAGAAATGAAATTAGGGTTTTCTGTGATAAATAATTTGGTAAAATACATGGCTTCATTTACTTTACAACCATAACTCTTGCATAGGTCCGGGGGGGGGGCACAAGTTTCATAGTGTACATACACAATGTGTATTACACATATGCGCGATAGGAGATTTCAACGTTGCATCAATGTTAAAACAACATTGAAATTCAATTTCAAAGTTGAAACAACATAGGCCTACATTGATTCCACATAACATCAACATGTGCCTGCATTTTCCATAATCCACTCTGCAGCTTTTATGCATGAATATTAATGATCTGATTTGCATATTTTGCGTACATTTTCATTAATCCACTCTGCAGTTTAATTGCAAAGGCCAATGAACTTCAAACTTGGTATGTGGATTGGATATGGTGGTCCCGATGGTGGTTTGATATGCTGTATAGATTTGTGTCATGTCTCATTTGCCTATTTTGGCATGCATTTTCATTAATCCACTCTGCAGTTTAGTCGCAAAGGCTGATCAACTTAAGGGATCTAAAATGAGCGTTTATTGCGTTTCGACAGTATTTTTTGTGGGACATGAGAGCACCTCAGACCTATCGATTTGCATTCTGAATACGAAGCATGTCTTTCTGATATCAAATAATATTCATTTTTGAAAATCACAATATAATACAAATTTTATGACAAATTATAAAAATTTGATATTTTTCAAATTTTGATATATAACAGTCCTCGAAGTAAATTATATAAATCTAATGATATATTCTTAAAGTGTATGTAGCAGGGAAGAAAAGCCGATGGTCAATTGAAAATTTTGACCTTTTCGTATTGAAGATATGGATTTTTTTCCCAAAAAGACCTAATTTTTTTTGGTGTTTTGGGAGAAAAAATCCATATCTTCAATACGAAAGGTCAAAATTTTCAATTGATCGTCGGCTTTTCATCCCATCTACATACACTTTAAGTATAAATCATCAGATTTACAAAGTTTGCTTCAAGTACTGTTAAATATCAAAAATATCAATTTTAATGATTTGCCATAAAATGTGTATTAAATTGCGAATTTCAAAAATCAAAACTATTTGATATCAGAATGACATTCTTCGTATTCAGAATGCAATTTGATATGTCTGGTGTGCTCTAATGTCCCACAATAAATACTGTCCAAACGTTCATACCCCAGCCCTTAACTTGGTTTGTGGATTGGAAATGGTGGCCTGATGTGCTGTGTAGTTTGTGTCATGTTATTTACAAATTTATGAATATTAATGAGCTTATTTGCATATTGCATATTATTTGTATTTACAAACACCTATGTGTGGGGGCCACCTTAATTACGAACCGCGTAATTCTAGTTGAAAAAATATGTCATGTTTCATTCTTATAACCAACCATTTAATTATTCCAGGATCTGTGATTAAAGTAACACAAGAAAGTGAAAATTGAGCAAAATTTAGGCATAATATTCGGGATAATATTCAAGATTTTGAATGCTTTAATAGACTTGTTCCAAGTCTTTGATGATTTTTGTGACTCGCTTATCAGAAAACATGCCGAAAATGCATGTTTTTGGCTCTTTTTTCAAGAAATTGATAAAACTGTGAATTTGTTCTTTTATCTCCAGTTACAACTAAATGAAAGATTAGAATTGAGCTATATGTTTCATCATAGACGAATGGGGAGTAGTGGTTTCGCCGCCGGGGGGGTCACTCCCACTTCTGAGGTGACGCGTATGTAGGGCTGTTAAGACCCCACTTTTCAACGTCGCTGTCACCCAAAGACCCCATATTGTTTTTTGAACACATGCTCTGTCACCCAAAGATCTTATTTTTCAATTTGAACAGCAACTTTCATTTATCACTGATATTTTTTACTTATTTTGAAAAAACAAAGTTACATGAAGCCATTTTGAGCTAGAAATTCAATGTTCAAGGTTTCTGTGTGACATACTGTTTCAGCTTTCACCCCAAGACTCCATTTTTAAAGGTCATGTTCTCACCCAAAGACCCCATATTTTTTACATTTTGCTCTCACCGAATGCCCAAAATCAAGCTCTCACCAATTGACCCCATCTCATCGAATGCCCCTTACTGTGAAAGTGCCTACAATTACATGTATATCCATTTCAATTGATATATGAATGTCTAGAGCAGATCATAGATAGTGAAGGTATTAAACTAGAGGCAAAATAAATCTAAATTGATGAACTCAGTTGGAACAACAAGCTGGAGAGGTATATTCATCTCAGCTCAGAGCAAAAAAAAAAAAAAACTTCAATGAAAAGGCAAGTTCACTACCATAAAACTTTATATATAGCTAAAAATTGGTTTCAAATTGACCTATCTCCAATTTCTTGAAATAAATGATGAATGGTGGATTTTGTTCTCAACTTTTTGATATAAAAATATTTGATCATGTAGCGTTGAATTTCGATTTTCATATTTCAGCAAGTTCCATGTGTTTTTTTTTCCCGGTTTTTTTTTTTACATTTAAATCTAATAGCAACAATGAATATAGAAATCAGTAGAAATCAATTCAGAAGAAATGGCCATATTTGTTAAGTTTGAAATTCACATGTCAATATAAAACTGACTATTTATATTTATATTAAGAAAAATAATAAGGTCTAAAATCAGTGAAATCGGTATCAGTATTTAATATCATTTTTTTTTAAACCAGTAAAGAAACATGTTGCAAGCTTAAATGACTATGAGCGGGACTATGAGCCTACACAAGGCTAAAATGATAGCCAGTTGAAAATCCTAGAGTGAATGAGAATTTATGTGCTGTAGGATAAATCAGGGTAGAAGACACAAAACTCAAATACACATACAGTACTTGCAATACTGAGGACGGACTGGTCAAGGTTATAGACTATTTTCAGACATGGTCTATGGGGTTATGGAATAGTGTATCTGGGTTCTTTTCACCAGCCCATTCGGGGCTGGTACCTGTTTCAGGTTTGGGGTCAGTTTACTCAAGAGATTATATTTTAGTGGTATTGGAATGATTTTTTTTAACTTTTTGTGGTTAAATTTTTTTTTAAATATTTTAATTCGATTTGTTAGGAAAAGTAAGTATGTTTTGCCGTTTCAACGAATGAAATCGAGTGAGTATTACCAAAGTTATGTTTGAACTAATTAATTATGACTTTAAAAGTTTAAAGGCCTAAATGTAACAATAATAGTTAATATATATAGCATCATATGGTCAGCAGAAGAAAATCTGACATCACCTATGATGTCATATCAGTGTCCTTGACCGGGGTCCTTACTCCTTGACCACTGAACAGCGTGATATCATGTTGATAACAGATCTATAGAATCAAAATCTTCATCATATCCCCGGATCATATGACAGATTCTCAACAATCTGTGATCATATGGACCATATTGATGTGAAAGTAGTTATCTATCATATCCTGTGTCGTTTTATGGATAAAAATGACTCAAAATGTTATTGATGAAATGGTTGCTATCATAAACATCAGTTTTGTCTTTTCAACGGGAAAAATCCGATGCAAAATAAAGTTTTTAGGGCCTAGCTATAATATGGGCATAATTTATGCATATAGTATTGAACAATGTACCCCATTTGACATGCACTTATAGATAAATAAATTGTCTTACTTTATTAATTTAATAACTTCTTTATTATAAATAAAATGACACATAACTATTTGATTCATAAAATTACATTCAACAAAATGATTGAAGAGAAAACACACAAGGCACTAGGCAGACTGTTATAGAATGGAGTATGTAAGATGCCATGTCCATAGCTTAGCAGGAGTTTCCGACTAGCAATCAACATGATCAGCACATTCAGAAAAACACAGTTTAAGAGTGAAGATTGTAGTGAGTAACCAGTCCTTTATAAATGTGCTGGCCACTATCTATTATAATATAGTAGGCTTAAACTATACATTGCGAATTAATTAAGTTATTTTAAAATAAAATGTACATGTAAGTTAACTCAAACCGGCAGTGTATATATCGAAAGCAGTGAAATCGGACATTCCTAAGCGAAGATATTGAGTTCGTAAGTTCTGGTATTACAAAATTGGAAATTGAGATATCGTGGGTAAAAAGCTGAAAAGACAAAAAACCCAACGACAACAACAACAACAACAACAACAAAACAAACAGACCAGAACAATTTGGAGTACATGTAATGAATTAAAAGAGTTGACATGAGATTAGGAATTAATGTTTTCTGCTGTTTCAGTGTGCATGTTCTCATCGTTGATGGTTTGGTGGACTGTCATGTAGATGTAAGCGTGATCCTAAAATGCCTTTCACATTGACCAAAACTAATTACAAGACCTCTTCTACATTGAGGCTGGCTTTCCTTTTAAAGGGAATTTTATCTATTTATAAATTATAAAGTGTAAATTTATGTGGCATTATATTTTTGCAAATTTCTGTTCTTGAAACCAAAAGGCTTCTTCAGTCATAGACTGTAGAGCACAAAACTTGTTGAATATTTACACTGAACATTATTAATTAAGTCATTAAACTTATTATGCATTCATTTATATTTTATGATTTTAATTTAATTTTATAGGCCTATATCATAAATGTATTTTTATTTTTAAAACATACTGCGCGCTGATCAATGATCTGCGACAGGATGTGTTTTTGTTATTATGTGTTACCATGCCAGTGAAATTTTAGTATAAAAAATCCCAAGAAGCTAGCTAAATCACAAAGAAAACAAGGCGGTTCTCGAACCACGAGTCTCGCCTGCTTTCGCGACCACTTGGTTTTGTAATTGCCTGCTTATGCGAAGAACCTTGTAATGGAAGTGTTATTGGCGATATGGAAAAAAGTGAATGTTAATTATAATTATTTGGAATTCCTGCATCAAGCGCCCATACAACAGTTTTTACTAATTTGACCTCAGATGACCCCTGGTGACCCTGAAATGACCTTCCAAAAATTGGCTTTAAATGTTGACTGTACCCACCAAGTTTCATGCCCATACAACAGTTTTTTACTAATTTGGCCTCAGATGACCCCTGGTGACCTTGAAATGACCTTCCAAAATTTGACTTTAGATGTTGATTGTACCCACCAAGTTTCATGCCCATACAACAATTTTTACTAATTTGACCTCAGATGACCTCTGGTGACCTTGAAATGACCTTCCAAAAATTGGATTTAAATGTTGACTGTACCCACCAAGTTTCATGCCCATACAACAGTTTTTACTAATTTGGCCTCAGATGACCCCAGGTGACCTTGAAATGACCTTCCAAAAATTTGGCTTTAAATGTTGACTGTACCCACCAAGTTTTATGCCCATACGATGGTTTTTACTAATGTGACCTCAGATGACCTCTGGTGACCTTGAAATGACCTTCCAAAAATTAGGCTTTAAATGTTGACTGTACCCTCCAAGTTTCATGCCCATACGACAGTTTTTACTAATTTGACCTCAGATGACCCCTGGTGACCTTGAAATGACCTTCCAAAAATTTGGCTTTAAATGTTGACTGTACCCACCAAGTTTCATGGCCATACGACAGTTTTTACTAATTTGACCTCAGATGACCCCAGGTGACCTTGAAATGACCTTCCAAAAATTTGGCTTTAAATGTTGACTGTACCCACCAAGTTTTATGCCCATACGATGGTTTTTACTAATGTGACCTCAGATGACCTCTGGTGACCTTGAAATGACCTTCCAAAAATTAGGCTTTAAATGTTGACTGTACCCTCCAAGTTTCATGCCCATACGACAGTTTTACTAATTTGACCTCAGATGACCCCTGGTGACCTTGAAATGACCTTCCAAAAATTTGGCTTTAAATGTTGACTGCACCCACCAAGTTTCATGGCCATACGACAGTTTTTACTAATTTGACCTCAGATGACCCCTAGATGACCTCAGTGACCTTGACCCACTAACCAATACAAACCGGTTCTGTCTGGGGTCAAGATGCACCAACCCACCAAGTTTGAGGAACGTGCGACTCCTTATCTCCGAGAAAATAGGCGGAAGGCAAACTTTAACCAAAACTTTAACCAAATTTGTCACATACACACACCCCCACCCACACCCCCCCCCCCCCTACACACATACGGAAAAGTGATTATATAGTCTCCTGCCTTATCAGGCGAGACAAAAACCAAGTGATTATTAAATAACTATCAAAATCCCCTGCTAAATCCAATAAATCTGAACATAGACTCTATTTCTATACAGACAGTCTATGATCTGAATTGGAGCAAAAGACAGACATTCTATGATCTGAATGGGAGCAAAGGGGGGGGGGGGCACTCCCACTTTGGAGGTGACACCGTATAGGGTGTCACCTAAAACTCTGCATTTAAGCACATGCTCACACACCCCGGGGTTCACACCCAAAGACCTCTTTTTCAATTTGTTCAACAACTTTCATTAATCACTGATTTTGTTACTTATTTTGAAATAAAAAAAAGCCATCATGTTCAAGAC
This sequence comes from Amphiura filiformis, assembly GCF_039555335.1. Taxonomy (NCBI): domain Eukaryota; kingdom Metazoa; phylum Echinodermata; class Ophiuroidea; order Amphilepidida; family Amphiuridae; genus Amphiura; species Amphiura filiformis. Next base: position 57,218,927 of record NC_092638.1, read on the forward strand.
ATTCTTATGCATTAATACCCTCTACATGCAGTCTATGTTCTGCAACCGGGACTATTTTGGCTCTCATTCAAAATTCTCATTTTTAAAAAGGTCATGTTCTCCTAAATCTCCCCCTAAACCATCCATCCATCTCTCACCCAATGACCCCATATTTGTCAAATTGAAAGAAATTGATTAATTTTTTTTTTAAAGGACCAAAGTTGTCCCTTGAGTGATGTACCAAAGCACTAAAACCCCTCGGAAAAATTATTTGTTTAGATTCAAGTGATGTTCAAAAATTTTCTGGCAAGGTGCCCCATGAATACATTTTCAGGCGAGCTATTGCTATTTAATGTAATGTTCATTTTTTTATGTGTATGTAGCACAGGGGAGAGAATTTTTAAATAGAGGTTATGGATTGACGAAACATGTTACCAGAAGTGCAGCAGTTATATAGTGATCTAAATGTAGTTTACATTAAAAATTCTCTAAAGGCTTAGGAAAACAATTAATACACAATACAATACGCTTTAACTTGATAAACTTGATAAACATCTAGGTCTATATGTAGACCATTTAAGGTTTGCCAATTGGGGGGGCAAGCTTTTTTGGTGGACCGAGGGGGGGAAGTAATTTTGGCAGGCCGAGAGGGGGGAAGCGTTTATTGCACAGCCCTTAATACTGCAACACCAAGCCATTTCATTTTGAAGTAACCCCCAGGTCATAATCATAATCAGGGTCCATTCAGATGAGTTTAAACCAAACTATATTAATTCCAGCAGGTAAATTGTATCAATTCCGGTTGTAAATCAATCAATTGTACAAATTCCGGTTTTGTCTTCCATAGGGGTTTTGCTAGGGTTGAATTCCGGCTGTCCATTTTGGATGTATCTAAATTGTTGTATCAAAATTCCAGCAGGTAAATCAAAAAATTGTACCAATTCCAGCTGTGTCTTCCATACAGCTTTTGCTGAGGGTGAAATCTGGCTGTCCATTTCACCCCTACTTTTGGATGTGTCTAAATTGAAATATCAAAATTCCAGCAGGTAAATTTGTAAATTGCACAAATTCCGGTTTTGTCTTCCATGGGGTTTTGCTGAGGGGTGAATTCCGGTTGTCAATTTGACCCCAAATTCCAGAAGTGTCTTCCATAGGGGGGGTGCGGAATTCATCTGGAATAGCCCAATGACTTAGGCACTTTGGTTATGAGGGATCGTTAGGGTGAACTTTTAAGTTGTGAATCATATATTTCCATCAAGCATTGTCGAATGTTTATTAAGATAAATTAGCCAATAGAATGTGGTTATATTATTGGTCATCTAATAATTTTCTTACTTGTCAAGTGTTTTTCATGTACTTACATACAGTGGGCAGCTGTTATTATCCAGTCGGGCGCCACCAAAGATGCACCACAGATTCGCCTTCCATTAAAGTAGAGGGCGGCCTGCCATGGATATTCGCCCTCTTCTGCCGGCTGACCTCCAACGATTTGAGTTCCTGGTTCTTTTTCTACGGGTTGTAGACCACATTGAGGATCTTCTGTAAAACGTTAAACAGACCGACAAGTTAAACGAACTGATATGTGATGCGATCAAGCAAAATCAGTCGGAACTCGAAAATATTAAATATTCAGTTTTTTATAGGATATCTGTTTAATATGTACAACAACATTCAAAATTTAGAGTTAAAAAGACAAAACAACCGACGCTTCGGGAGCACAAAAACATCCCTTTTACAAGGTCCTCCCTCATTGTTTTTCTTTAATCTTTTGTTTGTTGCAAAATCGGACCACCTTGGTATCTCTGGTACCCCGCTGTATGGTCTGGGAGGCGGAGCCGACGCGTGGAGACGTTGGTACGTCCTGGGTGTCCCACACAGCGTCATCATCCCTATATCTTCGTGTCAAAAATTGCCGTGATAGTACGGCGAATCCTCTCGTTTTTCAATAGCTACGCAGGGCGATTTTGTTCGAGATAGGCCGAGCGACTCAGGCTAAGCATAGTACGACTATCATATGAGATACCATCAAATTCTATTTTACACATTATTACGATTTGCGCATGCTCTAGTATCCCATCTCTCTCTCTAAGGTCACATTGCATACACGTATGCAGGTGTGGTTCTTATGAGAGTATGCCATCGAATGCGGTCAGCGGCAGCCCTGGTAGCCTCAGTGATGCTCAGGCCTGTGATAATTTTGATGTCGTCAAACCAGCTCGCTGCAGGTCTGCCTCTCTTGCGTTTTCCCTCAACCATTCCTTGGACAATTGTTTTCTGAAGACAATGATGTCTGGTGATGTGGACAAAGTATGATAACTTTCTAGAAATGATATCGGCTCGCAAGGTCTTCTGAACTCCAAGCTCTTGAACCCACTCATTTGTTTTCTTCGCAGTCCATGGAATCCTCAGGATTCGTCGATAGCACCACAGCTCAAAAGAATCCAGCCTCTTCCTGTCAGATAGTTTCATCGTCCAGGATTCAGATCCATATGATGCCACACTTTTCCACAGTTTGGTCAGGTTTGAGACTACACCTCGAGCTATTGCCAATCTTCGTTTTATCTCCTAGGTGCAGTCACTTTTGGTGTTAATGATGGAACCCAGAAATTCAAAACTTTCCACCTCTTCAATGAAATCACCCTCTAAGGAAAAGTTTGCATCTGTGTCATTTCGTCCTGCGTCTACAATCATGACTTTCGTCTTCTTTGTGTTCAAGATGAGTCTCCTCTGTTCACTTGCCGATTTTATTGCTTTCAATAGATCCATCAATTCCTCTTTGCTACTGCAAACCAGGGTTGTGTCGTCTGCATATCTGAGATTTGTGATCCGCTGACCACCTATGGTAACACCTCCTCGAAAGTCTTCCAAAACGTCTCTCATGATGCTCTCAGCATAGATGTTGAAAAGCTGAGGAGACAAAATGCACCCTTGTCTCACACCTCTGCCAATTTGGAACCACTCTGAGTCACCTCTACTCGTCCTGACTGAAGATTCCTGATCCTGGTATAGCGTACTGATGAGCTTCACCGCGTAACCGGGGAATCCCATATCCCGCATGATGTTCCATAGGTCTTGATGGTTGACACAGTCAAATGCCTTGCTGTAATCGATGAAACAAAGGTAGAGTGGAATGGAATGTCCTCTGCATTTTTCAATGATATTTCGCATATTGACAATTTGATCCCTGGTGCCTCTTCCTGCTCTAAACCCGGCCTGTTCGTCTACTATCTCCGTCTCGAGCCTTTGTCTCATTCTGTTGTTGATGATCTTCAGAAGAATCTTGCTGGCGTGACTGATTAGGCTGATGGTTCGATGGTTTGAGCACTCTTTGATATTTCCTTTCTTTGGTATCGGGATAAATACGGCTCTCTTCCAGTCCTTAGGCCATTCCGCATCTCTCCAGATTTTGTCACATAGCTTCCACATGATGATTACACCTTGCTTACCAGATGCCTTCCACAATTCACCTGGAATCTCATCACAGCCTGGTGATTTCCCATTTTTTATCTCCTTCATTGATTTACGAACTTCATCCAGTAGGGGTGGTGGTTCAGTGTCAATTTCAACTGAATCAATGATGGTGGGTTCCTCCTCTGCTTTCTGTTCATAAAGCTCAGTGCAGTATTCTGCCCATCGGGTCTTGATGTCTTCGCTCTCTGTAAGTGTGGTGCCATTTCTATCATTTATGACATCAGATCTTGCTGAAGTTTTTTGAGTCAGTTCCTTTACCAAAGCAAACACCTTCTTGGAGTCGTTTCCTGCTTTTTCCATATCCTCACATTTCCTCTCAACAAAGTCTCGTTGATCAGCTCTGACTGCTTTTGTTACTTCTCTGTGTTGTTTCCTCCATTCTGACATACCTCCTCTTTTTCTGGCTTCCTGTCTCTTATCAGCAAGCTCTATTGTCTTCTTAGATATCCAGGGTTGCTTCTTTTTCTTCTTCTTTGTGATGTTTTCCTCTGCTGCACTTAGCACTGCTTCCTTCATTTCTTCCCACAATTCGTTTGGAGAGAGTTCTTCCTCATCCGTTCAAAGAAGCGCCTCAAATCGGTTCCCCACACTAACTGTGTATTGCTCTGGGATTTTGTCCACATCAAATCTCACTGGTGGTGTCACTCGTTTCTTTGCTTTGAGTTTCAGCTTCATCCGTGCGACAAGTAGCTGGTGGTCACTGCCGCAGTCTGCTCCTGGTCTGGTTCTTACACTGAACAATGAAGAGCGCCATCTTCTTTTAAGCAAAATATAATCAATCTGATTTTTCACATTTCCGCCAGGGCTCCTCCAAGTCCACAGTCTGCGAGGGTGCTGCTGAAAGAGAGTGTTTCCAACAATCAGGTCGTTTGCCTGACAAAACTCTTCCAAACTGTCTCCACGATCGTTTCTTTCTCCCAATCCAAACTTTCCAATTGACCTTGATTTGATGTCACACTTGCCAACTTTTGCGTTCCAGTCTCCCAAGATGATAAGCATATCTTTGCTTGGAATCTTATCCAGGACATCTTGGAGCTGACCATAAAAGTTTTCCATCGCTTCATCAGATGCAGTGGATGTTGGTGCATAAACCTGGACAATTGATATGTTGAAAGGGTGACCATGCAGTCTGAGAGAGATGATTCTGTGGCTGATTGGGTTGAAGCCCTGGAAGGATCTAGCTGTATTCCTGTCCAAGATGAAACCAACTCCGAACTCCCGCTTTCCTTCATCTTTGCCTGAATATATCACTGTGTATCCGTTGTCTGTAGTAAAACGTCCTTGGTTGAGCCACCATGTTTCCGAGATGCCCAGTACACAAATGTGTTGCTCTCCCATTCTTTTTGTAACGATCTCTAGCTTCCCAGCAGTCATACCTTGAACATTCCATGTTCCTACTCCTACTCCTTTCATGCTCAGGATTGTCGGCAGTACATTACAGCTGTGCCTAGTCGGAACAACATGCTCTTCTTCCCCAGTAGCCATTGACGCATCGTCTGGCCTGCGGGTCCCACCATTGGATGCCGGGTTTCTACATTGATTACGACCTCTCATATAAACTATCTTGGCCAAAAGTAAATGCAGTGGGTGGCCGGGTCCTTCTGCATTAATGGATTTGCTGAATGGCCGCCGTTGGCTCTCCAGAGCCGACGCCCTTAAGATGAATCTTTTATTTCGTTTCAACCGGGTGTTCAGCCACCCTCCTCACCAGTATCCAAAGGAAACTGGTGGGGGAGCCGGTTCAGTCGCCGACAGCTCGACCCTGAGCAGGTTGTACTGAGCAGGTTGTACTGGATACAGGTTTCCAGTAGCAGGTTTCCAGACCTGACCTGACAAAATGGAGCACCCATTGGGAAAAAACACCCATGGGAAACCCAGCACCAAACGGTGCTGGTAAGGGTAACTTTCAGCTCCTCGGCAGTGCTAGGCACTGCCTCCCCTTCCCATATGGTGTTGTTATTATAAGGAAATTCGATTTGTTTTGAGTTAAAACCAAGGTTAAAAATACACTCACTTGAAATTAAATACACTAATTAGCGTCCATCACTGTTTTCTCTGGATACATTTTTACTGCATTTTTGGAGTAACGATTTTTAAATCGAAAGTTAAAATTGTGATATATTTAATTTTGAGAATTACAATTATATAAAGGAACACATTTATGACCCAGGTGCTTGTATAATAGAAAATTCGATCACAATGTATATCACAATGCATATGTAAACTTTCTTTAACTGTGTCAACAATAGAATATTGATCACCAACGGAGTATGGAGCTTTATGAAAAAAATATTTATAATATAGCGTGTTGACACTGTGTCCCACCTAGGCGGGCTGTACAGTTTCGGGTATCGGATGGTACCAACAGTGGTCCATTTATATTTGTTAGGCCTGTGGCTTTTCAAAATTTCCCTTCCCTTTTATATATTGCTGTTTGTTCATCTTTTGACTAGAATGGCTGACCATAGATTTGCTTTTTCCCTTTTTGACCTGGTTAGCTTTTATACTTGCACATGTCTGTTTTTCTCACCTAATTGATTTTTCCCTTGTATGTTTTTTATTATTATTCTAATTTCTTTTCATTTTGTGCTTGTCACTTTCTTTTGTTGTCTTTCTCATTTAATATCTGGCAGTGCTAGTTACTAGTGCTACTTGTTTTGACCTTGTAAAAGGGATGTTTTTATGCTCCCGAAACGTCGGTTGTTTTGTCTTTTTAACCCTAAATTTTGGATGTTGTTGTACATATTAAACAGTTTTAACATTTATTTTCCTAGGTTATGTACACTACTTGAATCTTTTTAAGATCCATTCAAAGTTTCCCTGCTGGTCAGTTGGTACTGTTTTAGTTTGCTTTTTTGCTCTTATAGGATAGTAACAAGCATTTACAAAGCTGGATTTTGCAGAAAACCCCATTCAAATTGAACAACCAGTTCCAAAGATATGAGCAATTAAAGAGTTTCCAAAACAAGTGGAAACAAAAGAAAATAATTTGTTTGGCTATATCTCAAAATCAATATTTCCGAGTTCCGACTGATATTGCTTGATCGCATCACATATATTGTCGTGAGTTATTCCTGATTCTGATTCACTTCATCCAACCTTATCCAAATACCTAAACAACGAATTGTAAGTTTATATTTCCTATATTTTTTTACCAAAATTAATATTTTACCGAAAATCATAAATTTCATATGTATCTTGAATGCAGTTAATTTTAGTTGTACTTTTAAAAAGTATTTTAGTTGTACTTTTAAAAAGTAATCATGATGTGACTATTACATAAATTTTTCAGGCCTCAAGCCTTTCTTTTTGTGATCAATTCCCGTTAGATTAGACAAGTTGCTGTGCTTCACAATTCGCCCGTCAAAATCACCCGCATTTTATATTATATATTTATTATAAAAAGTATTGCTCCTAAGTGTATGACCATGTTGGAGTTTTATCTTAACAACTGACATGTTATTACCGTGATACAGCTTGCCTGATTTGACTCTCATTAACACTGGGCTCCCATCATCATTTTTAGGTTTTACTCACCCTGCCAAGCAGCTGTCAATTTGAAGATTATCACCAATAGAAACACTGTCAGCTTCGTGATTCCCATGATGCCTGTACAGAATCAACATTGATAACATTAGTATAAACCTGTTCCTACAAAAGCAGTAACATGGCAGCAAATCTAGCTGTGAGCTTTTGATTACGCTTTTAATTAAAGCAATAATGTGCAATTTGATTAAATAAATAATTCTCTTAAAGAGGAAGCCCTGCTAGAGCAGTTCTTCTGGGGTGAACCAAACCTGCCTGGTTATCAAATTAATCAGTGACAAAGTTATCTCTTAATTTGACAGGTACTAATTGATGTTTTAATGTCATTGCATCAATTAGCACCTGACAAATTCAGAGAAACTTTTAAACTGATTTATTTGATAACCAGGCAGGTTTGGTTCACCCCAGAAGAACTGCTCTGGTGGGGCTTCCTCTTTAATGGTAATGCCAACCACTGAAGGATCTATTTCTGGTGCGTTCTCCTTCTGTAAGTCCCATAATGCTACTTTCTCGATCTGACCAAACTTACAGCAGGATCCGTTGGAGGTGACACAAATGCAACTCGGGGTCAAAGTTCATGGAAAATTTATTCTGTGAAAAATACGATTTTTCACATAAATGCTTCTCCTTCAAAAAATGTCGCAGCACAATAACACTTGCCCACATGCATCGGTTATGACTGTTTAAAAATTTACAACAAATTTGGGTTAAAGGTCATTAGCTAAATGTTATTTCGGTACGAAACCAAATACCTTCAAAATCTTGAAGCCGTTACTGTCATGACTGTGAGCAACTCGCAAACTATTTGTGTTTTAGTAAAATTCTTATATTTCAAGAACACAGTGGTCAATTGAATATATGAATACAAAAGCCACCTAAGTCCATACTTAAACCAAATTGAGTTAAGCATGGGAAAGTGTTCCTTTACATAGGCCTGTCATATGTATGAAAGAACAACTCAAATTCATTCTCTGTGTCTATTGAGCATGTGAAAAATAGCATGTATGAAAGAATCACCCAATTCCATGATTTGAGTCTTGTAACACATTGATTAAAATCCAGTATGTATAAAAGTCCACTTGTAACACATTCATTGCTAGAGAGTGACTTTTGAAAAAAAAATGGGTTTAATAAAGGAAAGTGTGTGGTTTATATTACATGGCAGAATGCTTATCAACATTATACATACCTGTGCGCTTTATTTTGTATTATCTTACTAGTGGTTATCTCATTCTAACATTGTTGTCTTTGTATATGATTCAAAAAAACCACCTACGTCCAAAATTTAAAATGAACCCCACGAAGTCCCTAAAATGCTAATCGTCATACCTAATACAGGTTAATCCACTCATTTGTACGTAAAACTTACCATATTGACCAGGTAAATCTAACTGAAGGAATTAAAATGATACACAGGTTTTTCTCTCAAAATCACTTCCCATGGACTTAGGTGGCTTTTGTATTCATGTATTCAATTGTCAAAATTCCAAAAGTATGTGATAACTGTTTTAATCCTTAACCACGTCAACTATTTAGTTTCGGTTGGTTCGAAAAATACCCAAAAATTAATGTTTCCGAAGATACAGTTCTTTCAGGGACACCCTGTATATATGCGTAGAATGTGTTATGATTTTACTACCTTTTAGACACAATCAGGGCACATTATTTGTGGAGGTAATAGAATGTAGTTTATTATTTACTAAGAGTGGTCTTGTTCATAGACACATAATATGATTTCGGGTGTCATCTTTCAGGCCGTAGACGACCCCACGAGTATTGGAAACGCGTAACACACGACTTTTAAGGTACGCGTATGTTGCACGTTGTATGGTAGACCAAGACGTGATGATGTGAAGTTGTAAACAGGTTTGGCTCATTTTAGAATGGGGAGGGTTTATGATGGTAACTTAATTTTTCCCCAGTAACATAATATTTGCTCGATAAAATAGTTTATGGTTGGAATAGTTTTAACATATTTAAATTGACTAAGAATGAAAATAAACGATATGAATGTTTGCTTTTGATATCTTCTCCCTGTGGTAGACGACAGACAGGTTCATTATTTTATCGTTATTGATACTGGCTGTGACGGCATCGTTTAAAGTGCCCTCGCGTAATGGGTTTGGACAAATCGCAATGCGCGAATTTTGGATTACGGTCTGTAGAGGTAGGGCCTATCAGAATAATGTTATTGTATTAAAGAACCCTTGAATTGTCAAACTTCAAAGGTTTGTACAAAAGCTTACAAAAAGATTTTTTTGTTAATAATTTAAAATTAGACTTAAACACTACTTAAGTTGTTAATTGTCTAATTTTCTACTTTCTAATTTTAAATCATTCTCAATTTATTATTACTGATCGTGCCATGTTGATAGTATTTTGTAACATAAAAGTATACACATATTGCAAAAACATATTTTTAATCATGAAGGAAATTATTATTATGGTCGTCATAATTATTGTTATCTGGGCGAAGTCTGATATTTCCCATTTATCAAAGAGTGATTATCGCCTTGAGTAAACAAAATATTGAGTGAATTGTACACTTCCTTTGCAATTCATATAAAAACATATTAAAAGCTGCGCAAATACAACACCTGTTATAATTTTAATGTTAACAGTCCTGTATTCCTTATTTATCAATACAAATTTAAAAATTCTTGACAGAGAGAACTGGAGGTTGCTATTAAGTATTGTGGCTGGGCGCAAGTATGTACTGGAGAGTTGTCCTCTTTGCACATTGGGTACTTTTCAATGGTAAGGCAGTTGACTTCAGCAATTTGTCACTCAAAATTTGGTGTGTTTTACCGATTAAAAACTATTATGAAATGAATGGTGCTCGACAACTTTTTTAACGCTTTTCGATAACTTTTCTCTAAAATTAGTTAAGTTACAGGATCCCCCAATCTTCATTGTACCGGAGTGAATGCTTACCTAGGTACAACATGTTGTGTAATGGCTGCGCCCATATACCTCAGTGTGAATTTATAAATAAAGAATACAGGACTGGGTATCAGGCAGCTTTTAATAAAAAGAGGGGAAAAAGTTCAATTAGAGCTCGTTTTCAAGTTCAATTTCTTGCACGCCATACAGGAGTTATTGAGTTATTTCGCTATTTTCCCTCTCCCAGGAAACATCATACACATGGGCGAAAATAAAACCCACTACAATGAGCCTTTGGATCTCAGGTATTATCCATACCTTTCCATGTTAGTGTGGGCTTTAAAATAAATGCACACGCGCACACATGTAATATTGCCATATTTAAGAAACAAATCCAGTGGAAATCGTATGTTAAGATTTTAAAGCAGAAAACACAATTTTGGTCTTAATTTTGTGTCTAATTTCCAGTTGCGCGAAGACGTACTCACATTATTTGTCATAGCGACATTATGTGGGTATGTTTGTACTTATTTTGGTATTACTAGACAGTCCTAAAGAGTCCTAAAGTTATGTATAGCAGTATAGGGTATTTGATATAGAAAATCCTGGGGTTCCTACACTGTAGACATACACTGAACTAAATCGACCTACAGTGTATCCCAAAAAAAAAGAGGCCCCTCATTGCGCCCTCTTTTTCGCCTATTTCTGAAAAGTTGATCAAATATATTTTGGTATGTAAAGAAACCTTTAATTGTTAGCTTTAATAAACCAAAACAATTATTTCAATCGGCTCACAACCTTTGAAGATATGCCCTTTTAAAGACAAGTACCCGTTTTCACTCTGTCCACGGATAGCAAACAGAATGGTTGGGATGGGTCATGCTGTGGAGTGGCCTGCAAGATCACCAGACCTCACAACACTGGATTTCTTCATTTGTGGCAAAATCCAAGATCTTTGCAAGCGTATTACTGCTATATTCGCAAGTATCCGGCGCAAAAGGTTGATACGCAACGCAATTGATGCAATGAGGACTAGGGCTGAAACCTGTATTCGTCAAGGAGGCAACCAGTTAGAGGGCAGAGCAGCACAGTAAACTCACTTCAAAAGAACCAAAGACAAACTAAACAGCCCTTTTCAGGGCTACCTTTTATTCCAAAAAGAGAAATGACTTATGTTGTCAATAAAAAGAAAGCAAGAAACAATAAAGTAAGAAAGTAAGAAACATTATAAAACAAAAAGGCATAAAATAACCGAGAAAAACATAAATAATTACAAGTATAGCAAAAGAAGTCCCATCCCACATCAATTTCGCCCAAATTAATGACACTTAACAAAATCCATAACCCATAAGCCCATTGGTAAAGCCCATTCCCTAAAATAAACTTGTTATTTTATAAAGTTATCATCGAGGAATGTTTTATATTCATGCATGGTATATGCACTTTTCAATCTTTGAAGTAGCCAAACCTCTTCTGTGGACAGAGTGAAAAACGGATACATTTCTTTAAAAGGGCATATCTTCAAAAGTTATGAGCCGATTGAAATAATTGTTTCAGTTTATTAAAGCTAACGGGTAAAGGCTTCTTTACAAACCAAAATAATTATACTTGATCAACTTTTCTGAAATAGGAGAAAAAGGGGCGCAATGAGGGGCCTCTTTTTTGGGACACCCTGTATTTTGTCCAGCTTAGTATAGGATTCGTCTCTTATTCATTAATGGCAGTTTTGTGCGATTCGTCCAACTGAAACGTCGATATCTACACCGCGCAATAATATTTTCCATCATTTTTGGCGGAAATGAAAGATCACCTAAAACACTATCAAAAGCATACATTAATTATATTTCCTCAATATTCTCGATTCGACACTCTGCCGAATTCATAACGAATTATGAAAAGGAGCTGAGATGCATTGGTTTATCCCACATACCAAAGAGAAGGTACCAGCTCACTTCAAAGGTTAAAATTTATTCTAAATTTGAAAAAAGGAATTCCTTACCTTGCTGTTACGTCTGTATGTTGTATAGGTCCAAACAGCTTCTGTTAAAGATACTTTCACTATAACGTTATCTACATTGTAATGGCTTCGAGCGTATATTGATAGGCTTTCTTTGCAATATAAATGATAAAATGACCAAAGTCCAATTTTTTTGTTTCGCCTATTACAAATGAATTATGTTTTTGCATTCGTTTTGAATTTTCGCTCTCAAGTTTATCGCTCGATATAATGCTATTTTTATCATTATAGGACGGCCGCCACACAACCAACAAAGAAAGTCCAATTTAATTTCATTTATTTTCCAATTAAAAAAGTGAATAAATACTGAAGTAGTATTTAGCTGTATTACTTGAGCTCAGAGATTTAACTCCCAGTTTAAAAAAAAAAAGAATTATTTTCTTTTGACAGCTCAAAGCTTTGACGTCACTGCCACATCAGGGTGGAAAATGCTTTAGTTTTGGTAAATAATAGTATTTATATGGAGTGTGAGGATCAAATTACATCCAGCGTAAATATAATTCTCGCTATTCGCAATAAGGGCGCCGCCAGCGGTTTGCGATGTAATCGTGATGTATCATGGGAAAAGGTCGACATCAAGTCCGCGCAATACGAATATTACCATGCTATTACATAGGAACACGTGACAATATTTTTTAGTTTGTCAAAATAAAGGTGTTACACGCGAATCGATACTCAATAATACTTAATAATGTGATTTGAAATGTGCACAATTAATTTTTCTCTATCGATTTGCGTGTAATACCGTTATATTGACAAACTAAAAAATATTGTCACGTGTTTTTATGTAATAGCATGGTAATATTTGTATTGCGCGGACTTGGATGTCGACCTTTTCCCATGATACATCACGATTTTCCCAAGATACATCACGATTACATCGCAAACCGCTGGCGGCGCCCTTATTGCGAATAGCGAGAATTGACACACCTGTCAATAAATCAGATCTGATAGATATACGAACAATTCTATTCACGCATGCCATGTTGGGACTGGTTTCTGGGTGGGTGTGTGTGTGTGGGGGGGGTGGGTTCTGGTGTTAGGCCCTAGTATTAACTAATTAATTATAGCTGTACGTTGTACGTATATTAGCATGAATAGGACCTGTAATCTGGGTGCAAAAATAGGGCGGGATTTGTCGAAGAACTTGTCAAATAGGAAGCGTTGTAAGGTAAAAATAGTTTATGGTCAAAGATATCGCACTCCTGTACATGGAACCATATTACCTCTCTTCGTTGGTATTCGTAGCTCTTTATAAACATGATGCAATTAAAATCAATGTAATTTTGAAAGTCACAAAGCAGGGGCACGAGAATTGGTTCTTGCGGGACCCCACTTTCTCTTAGCTTCGACGTTATGCTCACAAATAGGTACAATGCATTTATGACAGACTCTTAGTAAGATGAAAAAAACAACTTCTCAGTGGTCTATAAATACACAGATACACAGCTCAGCATCCATGACATTAAATAAACGACGGTAGTAGTCATAAGCACATATAGTCATTTTATTGAGTATCAAATACACAACATTAAAATACAAATTTTGTAAAAACATACTTTTTACTTTGAATTTGAATTTTGAATTAAGTTTTTGGATCATCGTGTCTTTATTTCTTGAACGGTTTTAACTAATGAAGTCATAAGTAAGCTAAAAGATGCACCGATTGGCTAATAGTTCTAATTATAACCTATCTGTCTTTGTTTAGAATATACAAGAGTAAACAATACCTGATACCTTAATTGGTTTGCTGTCTGTATCTAAACTATTTGTGAAGATGGGGGGGGGGGTGACAAAGTTTTGTGCAAAGGGGGGGGGGCAAAGTTTTTGGCAAGTTTAGACTAGGATGGGGAAAGCAATTGTTGACAGGCCGAAGGTGTGGGCAAGTAATTGTTGGTACACCATTTGGCTATTTTACCCCCTGAGTACTCATGATTATTGCACAGCTCATAGGGAACGAACAAAACGTTCGATGATGTCCTATAAACGAAAGTCCGGGGGATGAGGGGGAAGGGTCAAAGGTCAGATTATGTTTGTAAAAATACTAAATGAAAAATCGGTCAAAGTTGTTCCTTCAGGTTGGAATTGTCAACATTTCACACTTAAGTTACAGGGAGGGAGGAGGGAGGGATGGAGGGAAGGAGAGAGGAGGGGGATAGGGCAGCCTGCTGATGTAAGAACTTTCGTTTATAGGACGTCATGAAACTTTTGGTTTGTTCCCTTAGGCAAATATTATATTATATATTAGGCTCAATGTCCCTTTAAATGTATGTTTACATTTTCAATGCTGCAACAAAAACGTCACACAAAATAATGACGTCTTATTTGCCGTAGCGACCATTTGCTATAGTCGCTGGTGATACAGCTGGATCCTTTATCTCATTACCAAAACATTGACCAGACTAATGCCGTCGCAGTGATCAAGACGGATGGTGTTAACACAGATGAATCTGTGAAAGTAAGATTGATAAATGTCAGTTTATAAGTAATTTCAATCAATCAATCATTTATTCAATCAATCGATCGATAAATCAATCCATCAATCAATCGATAAATTAATCCATCAATCAATCGATAAATCAATCCATCTATCAATCAATGACGAAAATTTATCACGAAATCGAGAAAATGATAAGTAGGTGAATTGTATTGGACATAGATTATAAATAAACCTGCCATTTACGTTGGGCAATTCATTTCCAAACAATTAAAATGTTGTAAAATCGTACTTCTCACTTGTTTAATAGCTTGCCAAAGTTATACGTCACTATGTGATAAGGATAATATTTCTCAACATACGTCACTATCAGGATAATGGATCCACTCGAATTTTCACATACGTCCCGGCAAAAATTTAGGTATGAGTCATGCCCATGAACATGCCAAGATCTTGCCATGAACATGCCAAGAACATGCCCTATTTTTGCTAGCAACGAGCATGGATTTTCATGAATTTGGGAATTTTTGATGGATTGTTCATGCTCACACATGAATATTCATGCCCTTGCATGCTTTTTTTTTGTCATGCGTTTAGTCAGAGCCTTGACATGTTCAGGGCATGTTCATGGGTAACTCATGGCATGAATCATGGTCAATGTCAAATATTTTCTACTTCAATGCCCATTAATTCTTTATTCAAGGGCGTCAATTACAATTTTAATGGGTTCAAAATTAACCACCCAGGAATCCTCGATAGAGGATTTTCATGCCATATACAAAACAAAAGAATCAGAATGTCTTCCCATGTTCATGCCATGTTCATGGCATGATTTGCATAGCAACCAGTAGCGAATTTTGGGAATACCCATGAATTTTTTTTGCCTCCGTACACCATAATGTATGTGATAACACCCACGAATCAATCAAACATCCGATTAGATTTGTTTTGTTTTGTTAACTTAATTTTTGTTTTCTTGATATTTTAATGGTTTCCTTTTTTTAATCGAGCCCTCTTTGGAGCAATTTGCGTGCCATCAGTCGAATTATGCAACTTGATCTCATATATTTCATGAAGTGAGACTAATTTTTACAATCAACATATCCTATTGGAAAGTGTATTATTTTGTTTGAGATTTATCAAGCATGTATACAAAATTTTAACGCCGTATGCTATTATATATCTCCTATTTACAAAAGATTATTTATTTTTTAACTATTTTAATCTACAGTAAGCCAAAAAATTAAGGTACCAGTTATGTTTACCCCTGTATATCCTAAACAAAGACAGATTTGTCATAATTGGAACCAGCAGCCAATAGCTGTATCTTTTAGCTCGAATTTAAGACCTCATTCGTTGAAATTGTTCAAGAAATAAAGACACGATGATCCAAAAACCAAGGAAGGTGCCAGTTTAAAAGTTGCAGTTTCTTCCATTGCATGCGCTATTGATTTGTACACAAAGCGTTCGCGAACAAGGGAACTAGTGCCTGCTTCCATTGATAGCACGTTAAAACTAGCGTCATGCTTTCATTGATTAGAACACAACAGTGCAACTTTTGATTTCGCCTCCTTCAGTCGGTTTTAGATCACCGTTTCTTTAATTCTCAATCAATTTCAACAAATAAGGTCTTGAATCAGAGCTAAAGAGTTTTAATTTTGACATATTTGTCTTTATTTAGGTATACAGGGGTGAACACAACTGGTACCTTAATTTTTTGGCTTACTGTATAGAAGTATCTATTAACCTATCTGCGGTAATCTACCCACCTACCCATCAGTGGCGTAACCAGTGGGGTGGCCAGGGGGGGCAAGCTGCCCCCAGGCACAAAAAAAACTGGGAAGAAGAGCAAAAAATTGGGAAGGGAAAAGGGGAGAAGGAGAGAAAAGAGGGAAGAGAAAGGGAAAGAAGAGAAAAAGAGGGAAGAAAAGGGGGAAAGAAGAAAAGAAAAAGAGGGAAGAAAAAGAAGAAGAGAAAGGGAAGGGGGAAGAAAAGGGAAAGAAAGAGGAAGAAGATCTATAGGGTCCTACTACTTTCATTGTGAAATTTGTTTTCTGAAACACTGATTTTTTAGCTTCTTATATGCCAAAAAACCGGAGCTTCAGGGGGCGGACCCCCGCCGGGGCTTTGCCCCTGGACCCCACCAGGGGCCCTAAGGCGGGCCCCTGGACCCCACCAGTTTAATGCTTCGCGGCAAGCCGCTCGCACATAAATACTACGATTTTTTTTCAGAAATTGGGAAATTTTACAATCTTGCCCCCCCCCCGGAAGGTCAGGTCTGGTTACGCCCCTGCTACCCATCTTCACTTACCACCAGAGCCAGGATTCTGTCCATCAAAGATTGGTTGCATCCAGTCATATATAGCGGGTGCGTATGTATAGACAGCTGGGTAGCCATCCTTAGCGCACCCATAACCCCATGAAGGAACGCCTACCACGTACCATTTAGATCCCACTTGACTCACTAGTGGCCCATCACCCTAGAAAGGAGATTGTTCAGAAAGGACGGTAAATCGCAAATAGATATTGATGGGTTGACAATATTACCTGCAGCATGCTGGCCACTTCTAGAGGACATATGATTTATATAAACCCTGTCCCCATTACCAATGATCCTATTACCCCCACGACCCATTATTCAAAATCGCGCACTGTGATTTGTTGAAACGCGTCACGTTAAAGACCATTAATTAGCAATAAAGTCGCCAGGGCAACAAACTTTTCTACAAACATCTACTATAAATTCAATTCTACTCACATGACATATCCCCTTGCCAGCATCTCCTCCAGCACACACCATATTGTCCGTCACGTCATATGGATCATATATCTGTCGACAGTAGGATTTAGATGCTATCTCAACTTGTACTTCATACAAATTTGGATTGTAGTTTGGATCTAATATTCAAATAAATAAGAAAAAACCCAATGATAGCAACGACTTGCAGATTTAGCCATGTCGTATCGTAGGTACCAGTAAACAGTCATGCACTCGTTTTAGGTGGAAGCGGTGCAATCTAACTTTAAAACCCATCAAATGCCTACCCAGCAAACATAAAACGTTTTACAGAAAACGTTTAATGTCTGGAATGGTATAAAACGTTTAATTTTGACAACAATTTTTAAATTGTTGTTGTGTTTTTCATATAGAATGTTTTAAAAGTGTGTCATTGAACAGCAAGCAGTGAATTGTCTCCATCACAGTCTTTGATGAATGCGTAGCATCGTATGAACTGTGTAGCTTCTAGCTGGAAAATGGGCCTCTGTAATTTCTTTTTGTCAAAACCTCAAGTGTTCCCTTCATCCAATCAGAATTTTTTTTATATCAAACGAAAGCTAACACTTCCCCCTAAAAACTCCCCCCTTTTCGTCACTAGGTCAACAGATAACACATTCAATTCAATGTTATAGCAAGGCGAATGTGGTAAATCTGTTGAAACTACCTATCCAACCACATTTTTTGACCAAAATTTAGGTTTTAAAAGTCAAAACCTCAAGTGTTCCTTACAGTATTTGTCAAATTTTATGTTATTAAATGCAAAAGCACACTTATATTGTCCATACACTAGCGTCACTAGAATGAGCAATGGCCAATTCTCTTTAAATTGGAAATCTTGTGTAAAAAGTTACTATTTTCGCCTGTTTTGTCATATGGTTGTAAATTCAATGAACTATAACTTACAAATTGATATGCTATACAAGTGTATCTTATTCAGAATAATTTTGAAAACAACATCCAGTTTGCTTTACACTCAGACGTCTATTCGCGTAGATATTTTGCGAGCAGTCGATGACAACAATGAGGTTGTCCCGATGTTTTCTCGATTTGTCCACAGCCTTCGACACCATTGATCACGCTGTTTTTGGATCAGTTTGATCAGTCTATGGTCTCGAAGGTAATGTACCCAACTGGATGGATTGTAACCATTATGTTACCAGTATGTTGTTGAGCATGTTTGACTTTTTCACGATATTCGCCATGTCCAATACAATCTACATAACCACGTTCAAAGCCCAACCACCGGTCGACAAGCGAGAGGACCTGGTTTCGATTGTTCGAAACGATAGAACGTAGTTAAACCGCCGGTTCTGCCAGGATGCCGGCGGTCGAACGGTGGTTGGGGTTTGACATCCCTTAGCAACATTTTACAGCCATACCATTTTCGTTCCTTGTTCCCCATCCAGTTGCCACACACGATCTTCCCGCCGAAAATGACATCCCTGAACTCGGGACGCACACTGTACGAACATAGTTTGTGATCATAAATGGGGCGCTTAGCTTTAACAATGCAACATTGTATTGCAAGGCGCCGTCCAATTTGGGGTGCACGAAGCGCTGGTTGACGGTGCGATATTGATGATTGGATGATGGACTGTCCCAATTGTTGGATCCCATGTAGACTCTTGTTGTTGATGAACTGAAAAGAGGTCATAATAATAGTTTAACAAAGTTGCACAATATTCAGGGATTCCTCCCTTTTATTCTGCTGCGAAGTAATTTGGAACCTTCGAAACGATGGTGTAACGAACGACCTTTGTTCAAAATAATACGCAAATATTATGAAGAAAATCATAGACTTTCTCAATCTATGAGGCTGCTTTTTCCTTACTTTTTACCTATGACCAGCAACGGGCCATGCTAGAACCCAACTTATATAGACCAAATAGACCATGGTAAGAGACACTTACGTCCATGCTATGTATGATCAGGCTGGCATTTTAAAACCCATTGTGGATCGCTCGAATGTGGATGGGCCAGAATCCCACCATAGGCGGAATCACATTATGAATCAATGCTGACAACGGGCACTTTCCGTCGAGCAGGTATAGACCACATAAAACTTACCTCTTACTTAGATAGTTTGTCTATACGTCTTCCTATTGTTCACTAATGATCATATCAGCGGGCCATGTTAGAAACCCGTTGTGGATGGACCAGAATCCCACCGTAAGGGGAATCACCATTATGATTATGAATCAAGACTGGCAACAGGCACTCTCCAATAGACCATCCCCCTGGCAAAATATTGGGGGAGATCCCCCCACCACCCAAATCCGGATCTACGCCTATGGCTCCAAAAACACACATATTGTTAAAAATGTCTTCAAAAATAATATTATAAAAATACCCCTTGGGCAATGTTTTTGACTCCTTCAGAGGAAAAATTCACAATTGAAAGGGTCAAAAAAATTTGAAAATACCCCTTCAGCAAAATACTTAAAGAAAACCCTGCTCTCCATCAGCTTCCATCATGAGTTGGCTTTATATAGACCATATGTGACACGATCTGGTCCATGGGGGCCAAAGGAGGCATTTTTGAAAATTGAGTTACTGTAATGATTACATTATACATACAATAGGCTATCATTTGCTGAAAACACCAAAGGTCTAGCATACTTGGTTCTTAAGTTATGAAGGTTTTTGATGTCTATTTTCTTATGTATTTTATTGTTTTTTACTCCATATTTTTGCCTTTATCTCAGTTTCAAATTTGCCGCCTTTGGCCCCCATGGAAAACACCACAATGCCTGTTGTTGACTTACCTATGATCCGCGGGCCATGTCAGAACCCATTGTGGATGGACCAGAATCCCACCGTAGGCAGAATCACCATTATGAATCAAGACTTGCCACGGCCATTCTCCTTCCTGAGCAGGTTGACCACCAACGATCTTTGTCTCCGAGTTCAATGGTGCAGTTTGTACGCCACATGCTAATTCAAGCAAATGTGAAAAGGAATATTAAGAATTGAGCTAAATATATATTTCTTGTCCCTCAATCTGGTCCATGTTCTTTCACAGCTGGTATTTGCACAAGCATACCCTAATAGCATTTGCAACCTGTGGTGGCGTATCAGGGACTCGAGGTAAAAATCTTGGTGGCCATTATTTTGACCCGGTTATTCCGGGACACTTACTCGCGAATCGCGCGTCTAATGCCAATTTTAAACAATTTCAACCCAACATCACGCCAGGTGAATTTTGTGTTTACAAGAGGTACACTACAATTTGCCATATCTCGAAACGAAGATTCACATGTTCTCGTCGATTTCTGCCCCATACACCAGTATGACCTACCAGTATATTTCCATAAAGAAGAAACACTAACCCTATGGGAACTATCTGCCGATTGGTCGAAATGAATATTGTATCCAATTTTGAACCAATATAGGAGGGTATTAATAAGATCATCTGCAAATGCAAGTTTGACCATAAATAGTTTAAAGCCTAGTCATAATTGGTTATTGAAATGAGCATTTCAAGATATCAACCAATCAGAAATGCTGTTATATGACAAGTAGTGGTCCAACCTACCTGTAGACACTGGTGGAGCGGGTGTTGGTGGCAATGGTGGATCTTCTCCGCGGAATATAGGCTCAATCCAATCGTATAGAACTGGCGCATATTGGTAAATAGCCGGGTAACCTTCCCGGGCACACCCGTAGCTGGCTAAAGGTATTCCTACAACATACCATTTTGAGTCAACTTTGGTCACCAGCGGACTGTCACCCTGATGCATGAATATAAAAGTAAAATGAAACGAAAGTAAAATAAGATTCAAATTTGATTATGGAATGAAAATTTAATAAGCATACATGAATTAGCCGTGAGGATGTCTGTGCTTGGTCCTTTATTATTGGTGGAACCACAATAGAGGTTATCCGTGTTCTATAAGCTGCATATCCTATCAGCGTCAGCTATACCTTGTTTAGGATTTTCAAAAGAAGTACCTGCATGTGCAACCATGACTGTTTCAAAATTGTCCGCCTAAGTCATGCAAGGCACTCTGAGGTCGCATGCATTGAATTCTCGCTATTCGCAATAAAGGGCGCCGCCAGCGCACGCGATGTAATCGTGATGTATCATGGGAAAAGGTCGACATCCAAGTCCGCGCAATACGAATATTACCATGCTATTACATAGGAACACGTGACAATATTTTTTTAGTTTGTCAAAATAAAGGTGTTACACGCGAATCGATACTCAATAATACTTAATAATGTGATTTGAAAAGTGCACAATTAATTTTTCTCTATCGATTTGCGTGTAATACCGTTATATTGACAAACTAAAAATATTGTCACGTGTTCCTATGTAATAGCATGGTAATATTCGTATTGCGCGGACTTGATGTCGACCTTTTCCCATGATACATCACGATTTTCCCATGATACATCATGATTACATCGCAAACCGCTGGCGGCGCCCTTATTGCGAATAGCGAGAATTGGTTTGAATGAGGAATACTACGGGAACCAGCGCCTTTTGTTAGAAGTCACACATGAGTAACGTGGATAACCTCTATTGATTTCGCGCAGTACATGCCCCGAGTTCGAGTTCCGGCCGATCCATGCAGATGGCTTTACATGCGTTTGGTTTCCAGTCTACTCGCAGGTTTTCTTCGAGTTCACCGGTTTCCTCCTGTATCTAAAAACTGAGTGTATGTATCTGCCTCGTCTCCCGCACAGTGTCATCGCCCTAATATCTTCATGGCAGAAATCGCCATGGTAGATTGAATCCACATCCACGCATGGTCATTTTGTTCCGACCGTTGAGACGCATAATGAGCCGAGGGACATCCGACTAAGGCTACTGACAATAGCCTGGTAATTGACCTCTCTGTGTGTGAGTGAGCATGTGTACGCCATGAGGTCAATCTGCTTTTAGACTGCCTCCACGAGTGAGTGCAGCTAGCCTACGCTGCGCTATAGTTCGGCACATATAAAATCAGAATTTTTGTCAGTTTTTGAGTTCAAGACGTACGGTTCTTTCTCAAGACGCAAGCTAACGACTATCATCATATCCGTTCAACACATATATTCAAGTGCAAGGAACAAAATATGGCTTCATTATACTAAATAAATTACGGGAGATATTCATCATTTTCTACCCCGGTATCCAAAAGATTTATCGTCTGAATATCAAATCGTGCATAGCACATTCACGTGTATCGATCTCGTGTATTCATTTCAGTCTCTCTGCTGTATAATCAGTCCAAGAGAGTGCTAAATATGGATCAGGAGTATTACATAATAATACCCTCCTATGACAATAGCTGCACTAGGTTAATCGTATAATCTCCTTTATGTGGTTAGCATGGCTGGGCCAGGAAATCCACAAGGTCAGCCAATGTATGTACATGTATTCGGTACATGTGCCATATCTTTTACAATGGGTGATAAATTTCTGGTTTGTTTTATTTCAAAACGCAACAGTCGATATTCTAAAGCTTGGTCCAAATCCAAGAGAAGAACCAACTCTAGTAATTTATGTGGTTTCAAATTATATCGGCCGTTGCCTTTTTGATAGAAATGGTGTTTGTTGATGTGCACAGTTTCCCATTAGATCATAACATGCTGTTGTACATCCAAGGTCAAAGGTCTTTTAATCCATATTTGGCGTTCTTCTGGGACTGATAATGTAGGGCCTAATTATTAACCGGGCGATGTCGGTGTGTCCCGTATTGAAACGTATTTCGTCATAGCAACAATAGCATCAATACAGAAAACTGGTAGTTCTTGACACGTCTGCATGTAAGGCAACACACCCAAATTTGTTCAATATTTGGATGGACCGTCGATGCTGCTTTGATGCTTCTAATTAATGAACTATCAAGTATTTAATCAAAATTAATGGCAAATTTATAATTGGTTAATATCAAAACAGGCAAAGATTCATATGTTATCACAAACAACAATAGTTAAATGATTGATTTCATATATAATAATAATCGACCAAGCATCGACGGTCGATCGAAGTATGGAACTAATTTGTTTCTATTCCCTAAGTGGAATTTTATTGGACTAGTTGTAGAAATTTGCATTTAGCAATCTGCTATAAACAGTCCTAATGATTATCATCAAGAAGTTATGCATGTTTACATTGGAATCAACAGGCCAAATTTGGGTTGGTTACAGGGGCGTTGCCATCGCCAGGGGGGAGCCGCAGGAAAATTGCCCCCTCTCCCCGGTTTTTCCCCCTCACATTGAAATCCTGGCTACGGTACTGGTCGGTTGATTCCTATTATACGACCAGACAGTGTGACAGTAGGTGTGCCGTCATGGTATCCTAGATTGGTTCCTCACTTCACCTAAAAAAATTGCCCAATCACTACAAAAAACATCTTTCCCCTGGTTTGACAGATTGGTTCTTAGTTAATGTCAATTTGGCGGTGCTGATTCCAAATTTCTATATGAACTTTCATAGAAGTGGCCGAAAGTCCTCAAATTTGACACTAAAATGTAAAACAGGGGTCAAATTCAGAAGGATTCGGAAAAAGAATAGTAACCTACTTGCGACATACCGTTCTCAAGTTATATAAGCGAGAAGTATCATGAGTAAAATGTAAAATTATGGGTCTTAAAATGCTCCGATTTCAACCAAATAGTCTCATATTGTTCGTCGTGTAAAAATAAAGTTAAAAAAGCGAGCTGTTCGAAACTGCTTATACAAAAAAACATGTTAAGTAAATTTTAGGGGCCTAAGCTTTCGATCCTAGCAGGATCTTTATCAAAGGCAAAGGCTTTGAAGATCCTGCTAGGATCGAAAGATCAGGCCCATCTAAAAATAATACAGAAAAAGAATAGTTTGCACTATCTAAAATGCTTCATTTCTGGTTATGGCCTATTTTGTAATGTTTCATCTATTAGATAACGAAGAATTCTAGACATTGCAAGCTATTTATTTTCTCCCTTATGAAACAATTAGACCAGTTTAGTTGAAATCGGAACACCTTTCGAAAACACAATTTGTTCTTACGTGACAAATCCCTTCTCCACCGACGCCTCCGGCACACACCATGTTATCCGTAACAATTCCATCATATATAAGATCACATGTAGACCTAGATGTGATATCGACGTTTACTTCATATAGGATCGGATTCACATAAGGGTCTATAGAACGTGATAGAAATGACACAATATAATTGTTTACAAAGTAACAGGTGTTTTTTTTAAGCCTTTTAAAGCAGTATTTCGTGATCTTATTCTCCCGGCTTATTCTCTTTTCATGACATTTTTCAGTAGATCCACGAAAAAAGCTTATTCCCAAAATTCAGTTAATTTCGATTTTGCATTTGCGAGTTATGCATGATTATGTGTATTACACTGCTCCATAGACAATGTGTTGTAATTGCGTTCTGGTTTACCAGAACGAAATTCAAATTTCACGATATCTTTGCTAAACGAACTAATCTGCAAGATATTTTTTGTACATAAACATTATGTAGCCAGAGGTTTCCAGTGAAATAAAAATCTCAACTTTTTTTGAGAAAAGTGAGGGGGATGATGCTCTGGATCACGAAATGCCCTTTTAATTAACAATAAATAAATGTAAGACTAGAACATATTTTAAGAATTTCACCGTCTGTGAAGCATTCTTGAGTAGAAGTTGGGAACCGACGTATCGTATACGTAATTTTGATGTGCTAAATTGAATTTTCCTGTTCCCTGTTGATAATTTCACTTCCATGTTTGTATATAATTTCATTTAACAATATATCATTAATTATCATATGCATTCGTAAACACTAGCTTTAAGAGTCAAAGTCCACCACACCTGATTGTTCGACCGAAGTTGTAACCATCGTATTCTCGCCAAAGTGCAAAAGTGGGCGAAAATCAGTAATTTTATTCCATGATTTATAAATTCGAATTTATAAATTGGAGAGATCACTGGAGGATGCCATTATCTTTATTATGATTATGGCTTGAAGACAGTATGTCTGGAGTTGACCCCTATCGCAGTGGGTGGCCTTTTACTGTACTTTTATATATCTTGTTGAATGAAGGTAAATCTGTGATTAACTTACCATATTCATTGCGCGATCCCCATCCCGCCGCTGTGCACGTCTTCCCCACGGCGAAGTCCATTTGTGCATTAGGAACACACGCAGTACGCACATAGTTTGTAATGGTGAAGGGTGTGGATAATTTCAGCAATGCAGCTGCAAAGTTTAAGCCATTGTCGTAAGATGGATGAATGAATCGCTGAGACACCGTTCTGGTTTGTGCGTTTGATGATGGATAATCGATGTTGTTGGTTCCCATTTGTACGTTTGTAAATGAGGATCTTTAAAAAAGCACATCAGGCCCAAATGAAGCTATAAAGCTGAATTTATACTCCATTGCTGAGCGACTAGCGATTAGTTTCTAGCCAATGAGGTAGCGCGCTTTTTATTGCGTTTGGAAAAGCGAGTTAACTAATTTGGTCAATACCAATCGCTCAGCGATGGAGTATACATTCAGTTTTAATTTTACATATAAATGGATTGCCAGTGATTTGCTGAACCAGAACACCCTAAAATTCATCAAAAGCCGGATTTTAGTGCATTTTTTGGAACAAAAGAACCCAACAAATAACAAAGCTGAATGCAATCAAACAGACAAAAGCTGTCATTCAAAATGATACTTTTTCGCGCGGAAAATTAGTCGCGCTGCATAAAAATATCGTCAACATATTTCCAGTAGTGAAAACTGCAAACTTGAGCAGCATCGTTGATGACAGCCTGGAAAAAGATGGGACCAGGTTTGGTACCTTGCGGGACACCAGCACACAAGGGGGCATAATCAGACATGGTTTGGTTATATCTCACACACTAAGTGCGATTATTGAGGAAACTGCACACCCAAGGAACGATAGCCCTCGGACCCCCAAAGCAATCAACTTTTCAACAGCTATATTGTGATTTACCAGGTCAAATGCCACGGAGAAGTCCGTGAGGACTACCGTTCCTACATCGTTGCGTTTGTATGAACCTTGGAAAAGTGTGTGCACAAGATTGATTAGGTAATGAGATGTTGATATACTCGACCACTGACATTCCCAAATTGATTGATATCTATATATGGTTCAATATCATACACTATCCATTTTGCCACAAACCCTTCAGCAACCTTAGCAAAAATATCAGTAAGTGATATAGGCCTCATTTTATCAATGCTGGGTGGGTGTTGCTTTGGAATGCGGACAACAATAGCAGATTTCCACTGGTGTGGCACAATTCCCTTCATAAAAGAACAATTCAACACATCTGTTAAAGGGCCACTCGGTTCCTTTATGATTTTGGAATGAATTCCATCTGGGCCACTTGATTTTGGAGTTGTAACTCTCTATACACATCCCATGGATAAAGAACGGGAGCAGGTTTCACAGCGGGCAAAAAGGTTGGAAGCTCAGAATGATCCAAGGGATTAACATGGGAGGATACTCTCACAAACTTGGAATTAATGGCATTAGCCATTGCCTTGTGGTTAGCCCTATCCACTCCTGGGATGTGCATGTCAAGATCAGAATTGCTGGAATTAAACATACACTTGATTTGTTGATACCATTTACGTGGTTCACTTATGATTAGTAACTGAAACCCGGGAACAACTATTGTAATATTTAGTCCCAATTTAGGAGCTTGCAGAGCTATTATACTCTGTTTCCAGGGACTTATGAAGGCATCAGAATTTCTATGGTAAATGACATACGTCGTAGTAAACTGGTTTGATATTTAAATAACGGTCATGATTTGCTTCGGTGAACTCACTGATTTTTACCGTCGTTTTATCTTTTCTGTTTCTGTTTCGGTTTCAGTTTTCGGTTTCGGATCTCATTGTTATTTTGAAGTGTTAGCATGGTACGTGTGAACAATCCTTTTATTCTAGTCTTATGTTGCCTACTGAAAAGTTGAACGAAGATCGTTTCTGGTTTCGGTTTCGGGAGTGATGTTAATTTCTGACATGAAAATGTGAGATGAGAGGGTTGATGCTTATCTAGACAAAAGAAGTGTCTAAATTTGACGGTCGTAAATTCGCGATAAATTGTACGGCTTCAATTTACTTGCGTTGGGTGTATAGGTTCTTCCGCCTAGGCGGGAGTGGCTCGTGAAAATAGCCAGCGTAGAAATATACATTAATCACTAGTAATCAGTGTTGCCAAGAATTACGTATACTTGTTCGTGCAATCGCGCAAAAATCGGTCATATGGTCATCCACCTCTATTGAAATAAGCTGATTGGTACTTCAAAGTTAACAATGAATACAAGTAACAGATCAACTCACATAATCCCTTGCGTTTTCGTTTCTGAACATTGAGCTCCCGAAACAGAAAAGATAAAACGACAGTTACTGTTTATGAAAGTGGGCGGCCTTCGACTGTACAGGTTGAGTGAACATGAATAGCCAGCTACGTAGTAACCAAAACGATGTGACAGGAAAAGGCCTTGGCTATCGCACGACTATAACGTGCGGACATTATATCAGGATTGTAGATTTTGGGAATGTAATGTGTGAAAATTTGAATTTTGAATGTCATTTGCAAACTCAGATCTTCGCTTACTCGTGTTCCGCTGGCCAAGTGAGAACCCACTGTGGATGTATCAATACGCCGCCGTAGCCACCGCCGCCATTCGTAATATGTGCCTGCCATGGCCACTCCCCTTCTTGAGCAGGTTTGCCACCAACAATATCTATCTCTGGTTGGAGAGGTGCGGTCTGCGTGCCACAATCTGAAGCAGGGAAGAAAACAATAGAGCGAAATTCTGCCTAATATCCAAAACATTTGGCTTTTGGGTGGTCAAAATCCGGGGTCAAAATATTTTAATGTCCAAAAATGGTATCAAATTAATACAGGACACGTGATCGATGCAGGAAAATGATTTTAAAGCGAGATCTGCCTTATAAAAAATGCCTAAATTTTTTTTTGGGGTGGCAGTATCAAAATTTTGAATGTCCAAAAATGGTGCCAATTACTCCAAGACACGTGATCGATGCAAGAAATTAATAACGAAGATACAAAAATTTGAATTGTTGAATGTCTGAAAATCATGAAAATGGTCTCAAATAACTTTAGGCCTATTTCATGAAATTGATTTAGTAGTTTTTACAACGAAATTCAGCGGAATATCGTTTAAATTTTCAATCGCTATTCTCCTGCCAACTTCACAGTGTTATTCAATCGAGCTGCTGTACAGTTAGCATAGCCAGCGGAGGGAGGGAAGGGCAGAGTTTCCCTCTGACAAACAATGAAAGAGAAAGGTGTCCCTCTGACAAAATAATTATGAAAGAGAAAGTCGGGAAGGCAGATGAAAAGAAAGGGGTAATAAAGAGCCCGTTTTCCAGCAAAATTGCGTGCGCACATTGTCCCAATAAATCCTTTTACATTAATTATAGTCTCTCTAAAGAAAAACACCGGTACACACCGACACCGCCTGGCTAATAATTATTTGGTGCAGCAGAGACACTAAAATGAATACACGGGATCGATACACGTGAATTAATAATAATAATAATAATAAAGACAGATTTAATATAGCGCCTAATGCAAATGCCTCTAGGCGCTTTACACAACCAGAAACATATTAAAATATCTTAAGCTACAAACAAAGAAAATTTAAGGGCCTAACAAATACAATTTTTTTTTCATTTTAAATAATAAACAAAATTTTAAACACAACAATATAAACAAAAAGAAAAGTCATAATCCACGCCGCTTCCCATGAGCCAAAAAAAAAAAAAAAGCAAGGAGGCACGACAAAAAGGCACATATGAAGCGACGAGGAGAATGACTTTAGAACATATTTCATAATATCAATAAGCACATAATAAGCAAATACAAATGTAAATATACACAGAGTTTAAAATAGAATTGCACTACAACCCAAAAACAGCATTTCGAGCACACCACCTCATAAAAACAATCAAAAAGCTGTGACCGGCACAGACGAAAAAAAAACAAAACATGGTAAAAGCCCTGGAGAGGAGAGGTTGCCAGCACATCACTCTCAGCAATATTTCAAATGTCTTGCTCCCTAAATAGAAATAACAAATGGGCAGGGTTTGACTAAATATACACAGAGCAATTATTATCACAAAATACAACATAGCAATATAAATTAAATATACAGATAATTATAACAATCAGAATAATACAATCAATCAAACAGAATTGCTATGCTCGATTTTGATATCAGACGAAAATCTTCGGATACCGGTTAGAAAATGATGAATATCTCCCGTAAATGAATTTTTCTCAAGAAACCAGATGTGGTCTCATACACTTGAAAATACGTGTTGAACAGATATGATGGTCACTAGAATGCGCTTTGAAAATTGGCCGTGCGCTTTGAACTCAAAATCGGACCAAAACTCTAATTTTATATTGCGTTGGTCCTGTATGGACTACATCGTGTAGTACAGCTGCACTCACTACTAGGCAGTATAAAAGTCGATGACCATTGACCTCAATGGGGTATACAAGCTTATTCACGCACAACCAAGATCAATTACCCAGCTATTGTGAGTAGCCTTAGTCATGTCCCTCGACTAATTATTCGTCTCAAAGAGCTTCAAAGGTCTGAACCAAATGGCCAATCGTGGCTGTGGATTCAACCTACCATGGCGATTTCTGCCATGAAGATATAGGGTCGATGACACTGTGCGGTATAGGCCTATGTTTTACATTTTTTCGTCTTTGCCCCCGAAATTTGTATTGCCCTCCCCGGGGTCCGCCTGCTGTAGTCCGACGCGAAGTGTAGGACCTGGTTTTTTCTTACCAACTATACATGTACTCGGACTCAAGAAAGTCCATTACACAGCAAAACCCACCAGTACTGGACCAAATCGGCCAAGTCCCCTGTGTAACCCCGGGGTGTAACCGCCTTGGGCTGCGTGGTCACTGGACTTTCGCGATTCATCAGTCTGTAGTACGCCATGTGAGATAGCTATCTTTAATATGAGTCGAATATGCACTCCGCAGGTAAGGCCTATGTCCATGGCAAAAATGGGGAACCTACAAGAGATATACTGTCAAATCTTGAAAAAAATATGAAAGCTCGTTTCGTTAATTTTTGGCCTTTTGAACATATATGCCCTGACAAATTCCTTGAAGATACGCGCAAATTGCAGTCATGCCATTTTTGAAATCTTCAAGGGTTGTGCAATTATAATTATGTGTACCCGGGGTGGTGAATTCTCAAAGTGGTCTGCCAAAAGTCGTCCCCCCCCCCACCTCCTTTGGCCGTGCCAAAAATTCGTTGCCCCCCCCCCCCTTTGACGATTTTGAAGATTTGGGGAAGCCGAATTTAAGGGGTACTACACCTCTGGCCAATTTGTGCCTATTTTGCATTTTCTCAAAATTATAGCACATTGGTGACAAGTAAGATATGTATATTATAGGGCAAGGACTACAACTACTGGTCTGAAAATTCAGCAACTCAAAGCAAGCAGTTATTGATTTATTGATCAAGTATTGATTTTCCCTCATTTTTGACTGTAACTCCACAACTGTTGTCTGTCCTGGAATAAAATTTCCAGTGCAGTAGTTGTAGTCCTTGCCCCTATAATATACATATCTTACTTGTCTCCAATGCGCTATAATTTTTGAGAAAAATGCAAAAATAGGCACAAAATTGGGCAGGGGTGTAGTACCCCCTTAAAACCTTAAATTGTCTTATCATAATTATAATGCGAGCGTAGCGAACAGGCAATTTTGCATATTTGAACGTTTTCCTACACCTTTTTAGGGTGTATAGAAACGGTGCCCAAAATAATATCTGTGCCAAAAACCACTTGCCCCCCCTTTCGCCCTGCAAAAAATCGCTTGATCCCCCCCCTTCGACCTGCCAACAAATTCTTGCCCCCCCCTATAATTTACCACCCTGGGGGTACACATAATTATTGCACCACCCTTTAGCATCACCTTCAACCTTCAGCTATGATATTTAAAATCGTTACCTTGACTCGATGCCAGAGCCGCCAGGAGCAACCCGTTGAAAAGAATTGCGTGCAGATGTGACAATTTCATTATTGTGGTGGGTTGAAAAGCAGAAACAGTTAAGAATCTGTAGATTAAAACAACTGGGTTTCGCGGTCTCGCCAAGCCTGGTGCGTTTCTGAATCTGCTGAAAAGTGGGTGCGTTCCCTGAAAGAAGTTTCCTCGTTATGATAAGTCAATGTCTGAGTTGATCGACAGATAGGCCGAGAATAAACTCTCGGGGATAGGGGACAAACTAAAAGATCGATGATACCTCGGGTGATGCTTAAAACATGTAACTAGTTTCGTTACAAAGCTGACAGCCCCCCACCCCCGAAACAAAATCAAAAGTGTGGGCCAAAACAACATCGGTAGGTTTTGAGAGTCCAGTGTTGAGATTAAACAAGGAAATTGATCCACATCAACCTAATTGCATTCCGAGCATCAACAATCCTGATCAAATGTCCGCACGTTATATTCGTGCGAGAGCCAAGGCCTGTCACATCATTGGTTACTACGAAGCTGGCTTTTCATGTTCACTTAACCTGTACAGTTGAAGGCCGTCCACTTATAGGTCTGTCACACTACACCGGATAGGTCTTCCGTACAAGAAACGGATGGCATTTTAGTAAATCCGTTGTTGTTCGTCAATGATCGTTTTATGTTCTTTTTATGTCCTGCTATCATCCGCCAAATGCGTTTCGTGTTAGGTGATAGGTCTGTCACACTACGACGGACTGGATCAACGTACATCACCGAATACAAAAATATTTTATTCGGTGGAAAAATCACCAGTCCGGCAGAAGATTCGGTGGGATTTTGGGTCCGATTCCCGTTCGTCTCTCTATGCGTTGTGGCCGCTAATAATCCTGCAGGCGTCTTATATCCGATCGTTCAACGTCCGACAAATGACCGGATTTGGGGGTCCGATTCCCGTTCGTTTCTATATGCGTTGTGGCCGCTAATAATCCTGCAGGCGTCTTATATTCGATCGTTCAACGTCCGACAAATGACCGGCGAATCCGTCGCATGTGGCACCAACAGGGACGTCCACCCTATCAGAAAAGTGGGGGAGGAGTGGGTGTTTGAGAGGTATTGACCCCTTAGAGGCAGTGACGTAGCAAGCACTTTTTCAGAGGGTGAACAAAGTGGGGAAAGACAACTTTTAAGGGGGTAAATTTGGACGAAAATGGTCAAATATTGGCTAATAAGTACAAAAGGGCTACAAATCTGATATATCAGGGCAAACAGCGTCCGGGGCAATAGAGGTGAGAAACCTTTGGACAATGAAGGCCCAATTGAAGTCATTTGTCATTTTTGGATCAATTTCAGCACTATTATTGGGTACTATTTTAGTTTGAATTCGTGAAACGAAAGCCTAATTGAAGTCATTGAAAAGTTGTCACCATTATTGTATAATATAAACAATTGTTTTAAAAATAACACGTGGATGTCCATAGCAGAAGTAAAAAGGAAGACTTGTCCATTTCTCAAAATGAAGGTCCAATTGAAGACATTTGCATGGGGACTGTAGGGCCTATTTACATTATTAGGCCTGGGCCTATTGTGTAAAAATTTAGTTTTATAAATGGAAAATTTGGAAAATTGTTTTTGGTGCATCATTGTTACACTATTATCAGTAATAGATCTAAGTCCGTCTTAAATACTGATTTTGGTGACAAAATGTCACGGGCCCTACATATCGACGGGCCGGCAGTAATTTTCACAGGCTTTTGGGCCAAGGAACGACATTTAAACACTGCCTATAATAATCACATGCCTATACTTAGACTTACTATATATTATCCTGGGCCTACTCAATAAACAATTTAACCTTTTCCATGTTTTCTCTTCTTTTTTCTTTCTTGTCAATCACTATAAAACTGGCAGGAATTTGATATTGCGTCCTCTACCCTTCAGAAAGTGCCCTCCCTCAATACTACTTACATGCATAGGCCTACTAAATTACGTGCAATTTAACTTTTCTCTTCTCTTCTCTCTTCAATTTTTCTCACTTTCTTTTCTTTTTCTCTCCTTTCCCCTTTTTTCTACTTGTCAGTCACTAAAGTACTGGGGGTAATATGATATTGCGTCACACACCCTTCAGAAAATCCCCCCCCCCATGATTGATCCACATGTTCGCCATAGGCCTACATCCGGCACAAGCGCCTGCGAAACCTTGCAAACACCTGCGGTATATAAACGAAAGAATAACGAACAAGCCCAGGGTATATATACAGAACTGTACGAACACACCTCGGACAACTTCCGAACATGTGGATTCGGCGCACTCCGTTTCAAGTTTTGTGCATGCACAAAACTTGAAACGTATTGTCGACGGACTAAACAAACATCACCTAACACGAAACGCATTTGGCGGATAATAGCAGGACATATGAAGAACATAAAACGAACATTGACGAACACTAACGGATTTGCTAAAATGCCATCCGTTTCTTATACGGAAGACCGATCCGGTGTAGTGTGACACTAACACGGTCTGGGTCAACGTACATCACCGAATGCAAAAATATGCTATCCGGTGGTGAAGGCCGCACAGGAACGTATTTTCAACGAACACGGGCCGAGTGCAACGAATAAAGAACGAACATGAACGAAAGGAGAGCGAAAAAACTCCGGCAATACGCAGCACCATACGAACACACATCGGATAAATACCGAACATGTGTATTCGGTACACTCCGTTTCAAGTTTTGTGCATGCCGACGGACTTAACGAACATCACCTAACACGAAACGCATTTGGCGGATGATAGCAGGACATAAAAAGAACATAAAACGATCATTGACGAACAACAACGGATTTACTAAAATACCATCCGTTTCTTGTACGGAAGACCTATCATCCGGCGTAGTGTGACAGAAGTGATGTTCGTTAAGTCCGTCGGCAAGTTTGTGCATGCACAAAACTTGAAACGGAGTGTACCGAATACACATGTTCGGTATTTATCCGATGTGTGTTCGTATGGTGCTGCATATTGCCGGAGTTTGTTCGCTCTCCTTTCGTTCATGTTCGTTCTTTGTTCGTTGCACTCGGCCCGTGTTCGTTGCAAATACGTTCCTGTGAGGCCTTCACCACCGGATAGCATATTTTTGCATTCGGTGATGTACGTTGACCCAGACCGTCTTAGTGTCACACTACACCGGATCGGTCTTCCGTATAAGAAACGGATGGTATTTTAGCAAATCCGTTAGTGTTCGTCAATGTTCGTTTTATGTTCTTCATATGTCCTGTTATTATCCGCCAAATGCGTTTCGTGTTAGGTGATGTTTGTTTAGTCCGTCGATAATACGTTTCAAGTTTTGTGCATGCACAAAACTTGAACGGAGTGTGCCGAATACACATGTTCGGAAGTTGTCCGATGTGTGTTCGTACTGTTCTGTATATATACCCTGGGTTTGTTCGTTATTCTTTCGTTTATATACCGCGGGTGTTTGCAAGGTTTCGCAGGCGCTTGTGCCGGATGTAGGCCTATGGCGAACATGTGCATCGATCATGGGGGGGGGCTTTCTGAAGGATGTGTGACGCAATATCATATTTCCCCCAGTACTTTAGTGACTGACAAGTAGAAAAAAGGGGGAAAGGAGAGAAAAAAGAAAAGAAAGTGAGAAAAATTGAAGAGAGAAGAGAAGAGAAAAAGTTAAATTGCACGTAATTTAGTAGGCCTATGCATGTAAGTAGTATTGAGGGAGGGGCACTTTCTGAAGGGTAGAGGACGCAATATCAAATTCCTACCAGTTTTAGTGATTGACAAGAAGGAAAAAAGAAGAGAAAACATGGAAAAGGTTAAATTGTATACGTTATTGAGTAGGCCCAGGATAGTAGTACTAGTTTAGCCTAAGTATAGGCCTCTGATATATTATAGACAGTGCTTAAAAGTGGTTCCTTGGCCCAAAAGCCTGTACAAATTACTGCCGGCCAGTCCATATGCAGGGTGATATTTTGTCACCAAAGTCAGTATTTTTAAGACGGACTTATAGGTCTATTCCTGACTTTAACATATCAATCCATGCATGCTTTACCTGAAATTACGAGTCTGAAGTTTTATATCTAAGTGTCAGTGGATCAGTGTAACATTTTAAATTTTGCAAATTCAAATCGGGCCTTCTTTGTTTTTTGTTAAAGGCAATAATAGTGTAAAAATGATGCACTAAAAACAATTTTCCAAATCTTCCATTTTTAAAACTAAATTTATACACAATAGGCCTAGGCCTAATAATGTAAATAGGCCCTACAGTCCCCATGCAAATGGCTTCAATTGACCTTCATTTTCAAAATGGACAAGTCTTCCTTTTGCTTCTGCTATGGACATCCACGTGTTATTTTTAAAACAATTGTTTATATCATTACTCGTTGACTGCCGATAAACGTCCCAATAAATCGGACTTAGTCACCGGTCAGTTCTCATGATAGATTTCCATGGCTAACGATGGTTAACTATGAAAACATGTTAAAGGACATCAAGAAAATTTTCTAAGTTATTTATTTTGAGCTCTTTCGAGTATCGACGAGTAATGGATATATTCTGTAGATTTAGGTTTTGTCTGTGACTGCTAATGTGAGGCCGTCGTAGGTCGTACGGGGCTCAAACTCGGTGGGTGGGTGTAGCTCTGTCCTGGCAAGAAGAAGTTTATGTTCGTTAAGTCATCCGACCCCGGGGCCCCCCCTCCCAGGGGTCATTTGAGGTCAAATGACTAAAGACTGTCATATGGGCATGAAACTAGGTCGTACGAGGCTCAAACTCGGTGGGTGGGTGTGGTTCTGTCCTGGCAAGAAGAAGTTTATGTTCGTTAAGTCATCCGACCCCGGGGCCCCTCCCAGGGGTCATTTGAGGTCAAATGACTAAAAACTGTCATATGGGCATGAAACTAGGTCGTACGGGACTCAAACTCGGTGGGTGGGTGACGTTCTGTCCTGGCAAGAAGATGTTTATGTTCGTTAAGTCGTCCGACCCGGGGCTCCCTCCCAGGGGTCATTTGAGGTCAAATGACTAAAAACTGTCATATGGGCATGAAACTAGGTCCTACGGGGCTCAAACTCAGTGGGTGGGTGTAGTTCTGTGCTGGCAAGAAGATGTTTATGTTCGTTAAGTCATCTGACCACGGGGTCCCCTCCCAGGGGTCATCTAAGGTCAAATTACTAAAAAGTGTCGTATGGGCATGAAACTTGGTAGGTACAGTCAACATTTAAAGCAGCATTTTTGAAGGTCATTTTGGGGTCATCCAAGGTCACCACGGGTCATCTGAGGTCAAATTAGTAAAAGCTCATATATGGGCATGAAACTTGGTAGGTACAGTCAACATTTAGAGTTATAAGTTTAGGTCATTTTGGGGTCATCCAATGTCACCCTGGGGTCATTTGAGGTCAAATTAGTAAAAATTGTCATATGGGCATGTCACCATCAGCCTGGTAATCGCGCCCAGCCGAGAACCGCCAAATATGGGTAACCGCCTAGTCTATTTTAAAACTGATGCATCAATGACTATGTTCATCATGTCATATAGAGGCCTTGCATGCGACGTATCATCCCGTAAATATGGCGGACTACTCAAATGCATTCCACAAAAGCATGATTGCAATCTACCGTGACAGTTCGTCTCACACACATAATCCTGCACTACGATCAAATAGGTTGATGACAACATTTGATTGAATGGACTGCACTCCGCCATAACTACGGTGAAGGACACCGGTTGAAAACCTTTGTTTGGAGCCAATCAATAATTTCATGCAGGGCCTCTATTGTATCATCTCACATAGATATAGAAATACTAAATTCGTTCACTATCTATATTTTTACTTCTAGTAGAGCTCCAATCTAAGGGTTAAAGTTATGTTTTAGGTTAGGTTAGGATTTTTTTAAAGTACCCAGTACAGTGAACCTTATGGTACAAATGCGCGCGAAAATTTTAGCATAGGCCTATTGAAACTAAACTGGTGAAATATGGGACAAAAGTGGAATAAATTCTCGCAAAGCGCTAAAAATGGCATTTTGTGGCTATAAAATGGCCAAATATGAGGTTAATTTCGACACAAACCAATACACAGGCGTCAATATTGGGGGTGATTATATTGACCATCCCCCTGGCAAAATATTGTGGCATTTATCCCCCCCCATCTACGCCTATGTAATTTAGAGCCCTGTGACTCCATCGGTCTCCCTCTCCCTCTCCCTCCTCCCCCCCCCCCTCCTTCCTTTTTTCTTCCTCCCCTTGGCGGAAACTCTATAGGCACAAAGGACCAATATGCGATACGTAATCTATTTCCTCTTCTTTCTATATCTAACCTCCTTGGGCCTACATATTAGTACTGATATATCATACGCTGGCGAAATTACGTAATTAATCGGATTAATTAACATACTGAGCAATAGGTGAAAACAATTTTGACAAAAGGAGTTGTCCTTGTCAATTTGTAGACATGTACTTTTGATTATTTACATAGCTTCTTCTCCAATCACTGTGTAAAACATCCATCCAAAAATCTGATTGCTATTATTATATGGATGAATGGACATATCACAAAAGGATTGCTTATCTCAATAGGGCATGTACATGTACTTAAGCATTTTTTTAAACTGACCGGCGTTATTGGGCGTTTTATCGGAGGTCACCGAGTAATGCCGAAGATCAAAATCGATTTTATGTATTGTGTATGTATCATAGGACGCTCGTATTAATTGTCTCTATGCGCTTGAGAATTCAACAATATAAATAATGGTAGCTCTATTATAATACACAGTAATGTTTTAAGCAGATAAAATTCCAAAATATAATACGTTTTCTGCCTTTGCTTGTCACGTGGTAGGCCTATGTTGAAGTTGCGATTATATTTTTAAATAAGTTTCAGATGAATAACAAGAAGACAAGTGGCCTAGTGGTCTAAGGCGCTAGGCCCATAGAGTACTAAGCGTTGCGCCGTGAGTTCGAACCCCGCCTCTGCCAAACTTTAAAAGAAGTAAATTAAAATTTGACTTTTTTAAATTTCATATTTGGGAAATGTGACTGGGAGAATTTATGTATGGTGTGGAGTGGTGTGATAGGGCATGTACTTTAACTGGCCGGCGCGGTCCGGTGACTAAGTCTTTATTGGGCGTTTTATCGGCAGTCAACGAGTAATGTTATACAATAATGGTGAAAACTTTTTAATGGCTTCAATTAGGCTTTCGTTTCTACAATTTGCGGCTGTTTCAAACTAAAATAGTACCCAATAATAGTGCTAAAATTGATCAAAAAATGACAAATTGCTTCAATTGGGCCTTCATTGTCCAAAGGTTTCTCACCTCTATTGCCCCCGGACGCTGGTTGCCCTGATATATCAGCTTTGTAGCCCTTTTGTACTTATTAGCCAATATTTGACCATTTTCGTCAAAATTTACCCCCTTAAAAGTTGTCTTTCCCCACTTTGTTCACCCTCTGAAAAAGTGCTTGCTACGTCACTAAGGGGTCAAAACCCCTCTCAAACACCCTCTCCTCCCCCACTTTTCTGATAGGGTGGACGTCCCTGTTGGTGCCACATGCGACGGATTCGCCGGTCATTTGTCGGACGTTGAACGATTGAATATAAAACGCCTGCAGGATTATTAGCGGCCACAACGCATAGAGAGACGAACGGGAATCGGACCCCCAAATCCGGACATTTGTCGGACGTTGACCCCCAAATCCGGCCATTTGTCGGACGTTGAACGATCGAAAATAAGACGCCTGCAGGATTATTAGCGGCCACAACGCATAGAGAAACGAACGGGAATCGGACCCCCAAATCCGGTCATTTGTAGGACGTTGAACGATCGGATATAAGACGGCTGCAGGATTATTAGCGGCCACAACGCATAGAGCGACGAACGGGAATCGGACCCAAAATCCCACCGAATCTTCTGCCGGACTGGTGATTTTTCCACCGAATAAAATATTTTTGTATTCGGTGATGTACGTTGATCCAGTCCGTCGTAGTGTGACAGACCTATAACATAAATAGTAAGAATCAGTGAGTTCACCGAAGAAAATCATGACCATGGTGACCGTTGGGGTCCGCCCATCTATTTAAATATCAAACCAGTTGTGTCATTTACCATAGAAATTCTAATAAGTCCCTGGCAACACAGAGTAGGCCTACAATAGGTCTGCAAGCTCCTAAAGTAGGACTAAATATCATAATAGTTGTTCATGGGATTCTCACATGTATGAGGGCCTCGGATCAGGCAATGTAAATTTTAGCTTAGGGTTTCATCGATATTACGTTTGGTTCCCTAATACTCATGGACTTTTAAGTCCATTTCATTTCATTATCAACCGGATCTTGATTTTTTATATTTGCTTAGTCTATAGCTATGATAAATATAGATAGTACGTCAATCATATTGATAAGAAATGTTATATTTCACCAACATGTTCTCATGTAATAGACAGGTTGATCCCAGCAAACACAAAACGTTTTCGACATCATTCGCAAAAGGTTATAAAAGGTTGTCAGAAAACGTTTAAATGTCGGGTTATATAAAGGGTATATTAAGAGTATAAAACGTTTTCATAACCTTAAAAAACATATTTTGATAATCTACTGCTCAGCAAACAAAAATGTTTTACAGAAAACGTTTAAATATCGGGTTATATAAAGGGTATAAAAACGTTTTAATAGCATTCCAAAAACATTCTTGAAAACTTGATACAAAACATTCTAAACAAAATGTTATTTTGGGGCTGAAAAAATATTTTGCGAAAAATGTTTGCCCAAAATATTTTCAATAACGTTTTAAAAACGTTTACATGACCTTTATATAACTCGACATTTAAATGTTATTAAACTGGTTTTGAAAAAAACATTTTAAGAACATTTCTGTGGTTGTTGGGTTCAAATATTTTAACGTAATGTTATTTAAGTATTGACACAATATTTGGCAAAAATGTTTGCAAAAATAGTTTACAATAACATTTTTTGAAAACATTTAAAAATATTGTTGTAGTGTGTTTTCATACAAAACGTTTAAAACTTTATCATGACTTTTATATAACCCGACATTTTAATGTTATTAAAATGTTCTTGCCTAAACCAAAAGCCAAAATATAACTTATTTAAAACGTTTTTAAAACGTTTTTGTGTTTGCTGGGATGAAATGCGACGTTTTTAATGGTGGGTAACCGACTGACAGCCTCATCCCACTACTTTACTCCATCCAAATGCAGATTTTGGTATCGGGTGAAAGCTCATAATTATTTTTCTCATTAACCCAGCATAGCAAACACAAAACGTTTTCGACATCATTCGCAAAAGGTTAAAAAATGTTGCCAGAAAACGTTTAAACGTTAAATGTCGGGTTATAATTATATAAAGGACATATAAAGGGTATAAAATGTTTTCATAATATAACATTAAAAAACATTTGTTGATAGCCTACTGCAAATATAAGTGTTAACAAAATATTTAGCAAAAAATGTTTGCAAGAAATATTTTACAATAACATTTTTAATACATTTCAGACCTAAAAAGGGTTCTGGAAAAGTCAGAAAGAACCATTTTAGACCTGAAATGTGTTCTGGAAAACAAAGGCCAAAAAGTGTTCAGTTCAGAGGGGCATCCTCTGAGTGGGTCCCTGTTAAATCGGGGG
The DNA here is from genome assembly GCF_039555335.1 of Amphiura filiformis. Taxonomy (NCBI): domain Eukaryota; kingdom Metazoa; phylum Echinodermata; class Ophiuroidea; order Amphilepidida; family Amphiuridae; genus Amphiura; species Amphiura filiformis. The sequence goes on from NC_092638.1 coordinate 57,259,627, forward strand.
TCCCACAAGGGTCTGTGCTGGGTCCTCTTTTGTTTAATCTTTTTGTTTTAGATCTTCCTAATTTTGTTCAGTCTCCTCTTCCACAATATGCAGATGACACGCTCCTTTATAGGCCTCTATACTCGGAAGATGACGTCAATATCATTCAAAATGATTTAAATGAAATTGTTAGCTGGTGCAACAATAATAAGATGGCTTTAAACCCAGACAATATAAGGTCATGAGGTTATCCAGGAGAAATGTTGCTGGTCGACAGGTCCCATGTCATTCTTAATACGCCCATTGATGTAGTCCAAAGTTATAAATACCTTGGTGTTTTAATTTCCTCTAATATGAAATGGGGTGATCATGTCAAGTATGTTACTTCAAGAGCTTCAAGACTCTTTGGTGGCTGGTCCGTTGTAACGATCCAGATATTCTCGTCAGATTATTTTCCACCTTATGTAGACCCATTTTAGAATGGGGTGGCTCCCTTACCAAATTGGTCATTTAAAATCACTTGAAAAAACTCAAAAACTTCTGGCTCGTATTTGTGTTCTTGCTCCCTGGGGGGAGCTTAGTTACAATTTCAGATTAGAAATGCTTGGTTTATCTTCTATGCGTAACAGATATATAATATATATATTTACCTTGCTTTGTCTTTTGTTTCAAAATGTTTGTATGGGAGGTATGATATCAATCCCTTTAAGTTTATCTCAGTGAATCCCCGCCACAACCAAGACAACGAGAATTTAAAATTTAGTCACACCTATGCTCGCACAGATGGTTTTAAATTCACTGTTTTCAACAGATTTCCTGCTTTATTTGATCAACTTCCTCAAGATCTCCGTAATCAACTTCTTTTCAGTTTAAATGGGTTTTTTAACAAAATGCCTTTTTTAAAGGCACTATAGACTCTATTCTTATAATTGGCACCCTAGGCCCTTCCCGCCGTTTACCCGGCTAACTCCAACGGAACGCGGAACTTAAAGCCATGCATATTATAACATTTCTGTAAAAATGGATTAGTATTTATTTTCCATAAAATGTTAGCTTTTACTGTCAGATATGTCCCCTTTTAATTTTGAGCCGAACAAGTGAGGCAAAGCATAGAAAATTGGAATTTACTACTAGCGCCCATGCATGTTACTCCCGCGGTTGTAATACGGTACGATCCTCGGGGTGTGTGTGTATGTGTATCCCCGGCACGCCGTGTACGTACTGTGCATACGGGAGTACCAGTCAGAATTAATAGGTAAATTTTCACGGGAAAATTTTCTGGACACGTGACACCCATGGGCGCAGACATATTAGCATTATGGAATGTGACCCCGAGCACAGCGGGTGTTCTTCCAATGTATTTGAATAGGAAGAATTCGTCCTTTGATGCAAAATAAGTTACTTGTCGCAAGTTAATAATGTTATGGTAAGAGTTTCCGTAGATAAATATTTGTTTCCGTAGATAGATATGTTTGAAATTACGTTTTGATGATATTGTGAAAAAATTAAGGTAACATAATATTCAATAAATTTGCAATGCACAATTTTCTATCAAAATTGCGGTCAAAAATACTATTCCAATTCAAAATTTCTAAGACTTGAATAGGTCACCGCCGGGGGTCAGAGATCAGGCTCGAGGTTAAACTCACATTGATACGCATTGGTCACGTGTCCAGAAAATTTTCCCGTGAAAATTTACTTATTAATGTTGACTGAGTACGGTGGCCGAGCGGAACGGGCTACGACTCATAATCGGAAGGTTGCGGGTTCGAGCCCCGGCGACGTCATCTGGTTGTGCCCTTGAGTAAGGCACTTTATCTCGATTACTCCTCTCCACCCAGGTGTGAAATGGGAGCTGTTATGAATACTGTCCACTGAGCGCCGCCCAAAGGAATGAGCATGCCTTGGGCATTGTATGGCAGCTGACATTTCTAACGACGGCGGAATAAATGTAAAGCGCTTTGGTACATGTTCACATATGTGAAAGGCGCTGTATAAATACCAACATTTTATACGTGTTCGACCAGAGAAGATGATAAAAGAGGAGGTCG